>NC_137623.1:19825427-20422927 GCF_963280865.1 Gymnoscopelus braueri | reverse complement strand
GCAGTCACCACAGCAATGAAACACAGGACAGATATACAAAAAAAACATATAAAAAGTTAAAATAATAATAATAATTGTATAAATACCAATAATGATAACAAAAATGCACAGGGAGTACCCGGGGGGGGGGGGGGGGGGCACCACCTTACGAGGTTTGCCCCTTTCTTAGTACACTTCCTCCCGGGTGCATCTGTGTCTATTTCTACTATAACAACAGACAACACCAGCAGAATCTGAGTCTTGAGAGATTGCATTGATCTCTCTCTCTGTCTCTGTCCCCACACAGACACCTCCTGGTTTGATTCCTGGTTGTTTTAGATAGTTTGTTTGTCACACTCCCAGCACGTACACACAAACACACAACACACAATACACAACACACACACACACACACACACACACACACACACACACACACACACACACACACACACACACACACACACCCCACACACACACACACACACACACACACACACACACACACACACACACACACACACACACACACACACACACACACACACACACACACACACACACACACACACACACACACACACACACACACACACACCTGTCTAAATGGAATTGAATTCTAAGTAGGCTGAGTAATAAGGGTTCAAATACTTGCTCAAAAAGGTCCATTATTGACAAACAATTTCAAAAGCTATATAACAAGACCCAGTGAGCATGGCTTAATTGTTCTCCTGACCGTGCTCCGTGCGGTGTTTAACTGCACGTTTTGTTCTCTTCTCCTTCTATTTATTTATTTAAAGAAAATTATGACTTGCTGCTCATTACTGCTCCATTCAATTCAGGGTTGTTATAGTGTCAAATGAGATTTGTTTCTCCATTGCCAGAACTAATTGGTGGAGGCTCCCTCTCAGTCAGTAATTTACTCTCAGCCAGTGCTACTACTTAGCTTCATGGTGAATGATTGCCTGTGTCTGGCTCGCTAGGATTACAAACAGCATGGCTGGAGAGAGTCAGCAGCAGAGAGGACAAAGATACACAGAGGACAGGGTTCTTACTCTCAGCCAGTGATGGAAGAAGTACTAAAATGTACTCAAGTAAAAGTATCAATACCTATTGTAGAGATAGTCTGCTGCAGGTACAAGTCCGGTATTCAAAATGTAATTGAATACAAAAGTATTGGCATCAGAATATTAAAGTACCAAAAAGTAAAAGTTGTCATTGTGCAGAAGGTCCAATTTCACAAGATTTCATATGTATAAAATGTATACAAATTCTTTGAAAATAGCAGATCTACAAGCTCACCACGCGTCGCTTTGCGATGCGTGGTGAGCTTGTATATCGGCTATTTTCAAATTGCCAAAGTATATGTATATATAGGTCTGAAGTGGCAATATATGCAATCTCAAGAGGAAATATTATGTACAATATGTGTATTTTAAGAACTGATTAAAAAAGAGAAAAGTGAATTTGCTAGCTGGAGCTCTTCCGGTGAAGGAACTGGCCTGCAGCAGTGCCCTTTTGCCATGCTGAATAAGTGCAGCTTGGGTGGGAGGAAGGTTCTCAAGGGACTTGGTACCAATATTTGACCATCATCAGCCTTCCTTAGCTAGCTATGGGAAAAAAGGAGTGCTTGTTCAGCTTGGGGAGGCAGCTCTGGATCTTACTGAAAACCCTGGTGGCCCACCCTCACCTTGAAGCCTGAAAAGATCAACTCTGATGTCCCTGTACAGAGACTGGAGCATATGGTCGTCATCGTGTACAACAAGAGACCCCTTGGGGTGACGATATGCACCATAAACAAATAAAATAAAGCAGATGAAACCAGATGGTTTGGTATGGTAGATGGTTGTCAAATGGTAGCAAGTCCCCTGAGAACCTTTCCTCCCACCCAAGCTGCACTGATTCAGCATGTCAAAAGCACACTGCTGCAGGCCAATTCTAATAATAAACATAATTGTTCATATTCTAAACACAATATATGTTAAATAAAATTGCGGCGTTTCCAGCTTGTGGATCTGCTATTTTTGATACTTTTGTGAAACGCTGTAGTATGATCAAGTAGGGCGTTAATTTACGTAAAAACGCAAAAAGTATTAAAATATGGAGATAAGAGGTTTTTGCCCGACAGCAACGATACGCTCAGACAAGCTGGATGGTGTGTACTGGGCAGGTACTTTACCCTTGCATGACCCTCAAAATGCATAAAATAGACATCAAGTTTGCCCAAAGTTCTGTTGACACAGGACAGGAAGTCAATTCTGGCACCTACAGCACACACTCATTAAATTGATGGCCTTATGGCACAGACTGAAGGTCAAGGTCAAGTTTATTATAATATGTCCCAAATTGGGCAATTTATGTTATGAAGACCTTCACTGTTCACCTGTGACCTGGTTATACATGGCTTAGGAAGATGATTTGAATGTAAGTGTCATAAATGATTTAGCGATAAAAATGCTCAAGTACTTATGACATGGGTTCTGCTCTGTGGGAAGTTATTTGGCATGGTCTCCTTCACCTCTGCTGCGACCTTGCTTGCTGCTACAGCTCAGTAGGCTGACTGAGTGGATGAGCAGATGAATTACAAAAGACAGTGTGAAAGATTAACCATCCATACCCACATCAACAATGGGATTTGTGTAAAGAACAGAATATGATTTTAAGATAGAACCTGCCCACTGAGCAGAGAATATAGGTTAGATTTCTCTATTCATTCGAGGGAGATGGGACGATGGTTTGTAATTTTTGGTATCAATGCCCACTAATGTTTAATATACATAAAGACAAATGACTACATATATATATATGTTTAGATTAGGATAAATGTATTATATATGCCCACTCACTCAATTCGAAATTGGTAACCAAGGATTATAGCATAGTTTTTAGCTTAGAAAGTGAATTGGTGATGGCAACCAAATACAAAATCAGGATGATATTGTATTTGGTTGTCAACTAGCCATGACTACCATGACAGATACAGAGATTTGTGGGTTTACATTTCTGGACAACCGCCAACTTTCCACACAGCACTTCTCTCCCTCGGATCCTCTGCAATACACACGTGAGGTTTGAAGTTGATCGGTCCGACGGTTCTTGAGATATGCACACAGACGGCCATGAACGCACGCAGAGATTATTATTTATTTATTTGTATTATTATTAATGGACAGACACAGTTGAAGTGTGATTGCATGCCCCGGTTATGAAACACCCATTGTACCCGTTGTACACACGGAGAGCCTTTTTTTTGGTTCATTGATCAGGATTCGTTTTTATTAATTTGTTTATAAGGCCAGTGGTTCTCAAACTTTTTCATGCCAAGGACTCCCAAATGTATATGTAGATTTGGTCGTGGACCCCCATCTGAAAAGATTTTGTGCCAGGGACCCCCAGAAGAGAAGAGGAGAGAAGATTTTCCAAACAAAATCAAAAATAGCAGATGTAGGCTACAACTACAAACTTGCTGTGAGCTTGTACATCTGCTATTTTTTAATAGCCAACATATAAAAGGATAAAGTGGTTAAAATAATTGCTATGCTGTATTAACAAATTTAGCAAAAACCCACTTTGAGAACCACTGTATTAGGCTAGGCTACTTGTTCAGACAGGGAGCTTTGTTGAAGGAAATTGCAAAAACTTGAATTGCTTTACACTGCATTTCTAGTTCCTCTCCATTTATGTGGTACATTATGAATCATACACAGTGTAATAGCTGCATAATACAGATTCTTAGCATGTACAGTATACCCCATGGGCTACTGGCAAAAACCTAAGCCTTTGCATTCACTGCCAAATGCTTGCGCTGAGACCACAGTTCATTAGGCTTGCTCCCTTCAGTACGTATACTGCATGCTTGAGTGGTTATTAATAAATTATAATCTGAAGTGATAATAGAATGTGCTACAAAAAAATTTGTCAAGTAATGCTACCATATTATTCCCAGTGATAATTAGCTTAAGTTAAAAAAAAAATCAACTTTGTCTGTGCAAGGACTTGAAGTGTTCTTGAACAACTCCACAGTCCCTTCAAAGAGTAGGCTACCTTATTTCTTCTTAAGCATTGCACTTTTCCCTCACGACTGATGATTTGTCCGATTTTATACTTCAATATTTTATTTTCTGCAGAGCTGATGGTATTGCCACATACCGTATGGTCAAAGACAGTATCTGCCTCATCAAATTTTACTTTTTGATTGATTGATTGAATACTTTAATTGTCAGAAATGTAAACAGCACATGGTACAGTAAGACAGTGGTAAGACCTTTTTAATAACCCCCCCCCCCAGAAATTAAATGAAAAAAGACCTTTACTGCATCAAAGGTAATCAACCAAACTATACTACAAAAAAAGTCCTGGGGACTTGTTTCCATTGTGGTCCTCACAAATGCAAGTGGCAGATTCTTTTTTCTCCCTCTCTCTCTCTTACTGCCAATTGTTTGTGCCATGAACAGACGGAGTACCTGTCCAAAGCGCCCGTTCATCTTGTTTTTATGGGGCAACATGTCTGTTTGCGTGATCAATGAGTGTACAGTACTAGAGGCCCACATACGGTGATGTCTTGATATCACTGATGGATCAGGTACTTCTTCAGGTGGACAGGCCAGTGAATTGTCCTAATCTATAAGCAGTGGTGGAAAGTAACTAAGTACACTCATTCTACTCCACTACACCTCAGAGGCAAATATTGTACTTTTACTCCACTGCAATTATCTGAAAACTGCGATGCATTGTGAGCTTGTAGATCTGCTATTTTCAAAACATTTTGAAACCTTGTGAAATGGGGACATTCTGCATAATGAGTACTTTTGGTACTTTAAGTATATGTTGATGTCAATACTTTTATACTTTTTATCCCGCGATTTTTGTAACCCATTTTTTTCACCCGGTGCCAATTTCCTAAGTGATCCTGGGCGCTATACCAGCCCTACACCAGCACTACACCAGTCCCCCACAGTAGGGAGGCCAGGGCCGAGCTCATGCTTCCTTCAATGCATGAGAGCCAACTGACCTTCTTGTCACCTGACAGGGGGGAGTTTCCCTGGTTGGACGTAGCGCGTGGAAGGAACACGTTATTCCAACCAGTTCCCTTCCCCTCCATCAGGCGCCCCGGCTGTCATGGGGGAGGCGGTATAGTGACCAGGATTACTACATGTTTTTGTGAGGGTATTAACTACCCTAGGAGACACGGGGAGAACATGCAAACTCCACACAGAGACTGTGTGGAGTTTTATACTTTTACTCAAGTAAATCTTGAGTACTTCTTCCACCACCATTGTCTATAAGTACAGGGGGGGAGTGGGTCTGGTTAGAGAGAGAGAAAGAGAGAGAAGGAGGGAGAGAGAGAGAGAGAGAGAGAGAGAGAGAGAGAGAGAGAGAGAGAGAGAGAGAGAGAGAGAAGGGTGATTACAGTGTGAGAGGAGTAGAGGTAATTTGCACATGTTCATTCATTACCTTCATTAAAGTTTGAGAGGCAGACCCAGGCTCGCTGTCTGATTTATATACCCTCATTCATTCCAATGATAGAGGATATTCAGTTGACCATCCGTCCCTTCACCAATCAGAATACAGTTTGGACTTTTAATACTGCACTTAGACCACTGCACTTTAGACTTCGAACTTCAATCGACATTTGGAGGGGCTGAGAGGGGACCAGATACCTATAATCAAGTTGTCATCGCCATGCTGCCTTGAAGTTGACATTTTTGTCAAAATTCATTGCCATGGACATACAAAATGAGTAGACAAACATAGGGCCATAGTTTTGCCGGTGCCTTACCCATTATCCCTAAACCTCTTTGCCATTTTTTTTTTACTATTTTTAAAAACATTTTCAAATAGTTCAAGGGTCAAGGAGGGAGGGGGGGGACTGAACTTTAGACGTATCCAGTTCCAGTTACCTTATAAAAGATTTTTAACCATATTTAAAAAGGTTTTAGTAATCATTTACGAATGTCAACAAACAGGTTGTTAATGATTTGTTAATAGTCTACAAACTACTTATACAACGGGTCATTATTGTAAAGTGCTACCGAAAAATCTTGAACATTTGTGCAAATGTTTGAATATATTTAGTTTTTAACCAAAAATGTTTAAAACAAATCTTTGCTTCTGGGGGTCCCTGGCCCCACACTTTCTCTGCACCATTCTCTGGTGGGGACAAATGCAGTGACTAATAACGTCATCCATACAGTATTTCCCCTTCATACATAAATTATAGCACTCATTACTGTCTTCACATTTGTATCATCATTCCCCTTTGACACCATGTGCAGACGAGGGGAATCTTATTAGAGTTTTTTTTATCAGATTCAACACCAGGCTGTGTTGAAGAAAGAAAGAAAGAAAGAAAGAAAGAAAGAACTAAATAAATAACAACCAACCAAACAGACAGTGGGCATTTCTAAATTATGTTCCACAGTTCTGTCACTAGTCTACCTGTATATGTTTTGGTGACAAACAACATTTTAACCGGAATTAAAAATGTACTTGAGTAAAAGTACAAAAGTATTGGCATCAAAATGCACTGGTAGCACTTTACAATAATGACCCGTTATAAAGCATTTATAAACGTTTATAAGCAGTTTGTAGACTATTAACAAATCATTAACAACCTGTTTGTTGACATTCGTAAATGATTACTAAAACCTTTATAACTACAGTTACAAATCATTTATAAAGTATTAGTAAGTAGTGAACTATTCATGAATAAGCCATTTATATACATTTGTAAATGATTATTAAATCATTTGTAACGACCCATTCTAAAGCATTTATAAACATTTATAAGCAGTTTGTAGACTATTAACAAATCATTAACAACCTGTTTATTGACATTTGTAAATGATTACTAAAACATTTATAACTACAGTTACAAATCATCTATAAAGGTATTAGTAAGTAGTAAACTATTCATGAATAAGCCATGTATAATACATCTGTAAATGATTATTAAATCATTTGTAACTGATGTTACATAATATATACAAGCTATTGGTAGCTTGTTCATGTTTAACATATGCTTTGTTAAACATTCCTAAAGTATCTATAAATCCTTAGTACATGTTATTATGTGCCCTATAGTAAAGTGAAGACAGTTAATCATTTACAACTGTCTGTTAATGTGTTTGTTCATGTTTAACATATGCTTTGTAAAACATTCCTAAAGTATCTATAAATCCTTTGTACATGTTATTATGTGCCCTACAGTAAAGTGAAGACAGTTCATCATTTATGACTGTCTGTTAATGTGGACTTTCTCCTTACCTGTTGCAAACTACCTGGCTTTCATGAATGCAGATACCAAACAATTACTAGAATTATCTTTCATGTTTAATATATGATTCGTAAGACATTCGTAAAGAGTATGTAAACCATTTGCAGACGTTATCATGGGCCTGAGCCTAGTTGCTTCTTTTGGACTTGTTTTCATAGACCTGTCCGCTTGTTTCTTTTGCAAAATCTGGCAACACACTGATTACCTGCATTACACCTGCAGTAGCCTACTAGGGAGGAAGTGAACAGTGATGCAGTTGCAGACTGGACAGAAATATGTCTAATTCATGTTTGTTTTAACTGTCTTGTTGCAGGTGATCGAGTAACATAAAATGGCTAATCTTACACACATGAAGTAGCATTATGACCAGGGGGTATTTTGATGGTGGCTGTTTGTATCCACAATGTTTGTTTTGATGTGTAGGCTAGTAATGTCCTCCATGCTTAGCAGTTTAGCTTAGCAGCTAAAGCTAACTTGCACTGGGAGGTGGTGACTGCAGAGGCTCCTAGCTGCTACTCTGTGATTCTGTTGTGATGAATTTCTTTGTTTAAATGTTAGTGTGTGTGCTGTGGCCAAGAGTTGCTACATTCTATATCTTAATGAATTGTTTTATACTTTTATACTCTATAACGTTACTTCTGCCACTTTTTGATGTCACATGTTTTACTAATCATTGTTAAACATGAAATAATAATGCATAGTCTTCACTTTACAACAAGGCCCATGATAACGTTTAAAAATGGTCAACATACTCTTTACGAATGTCTTACGAATCATATATTAAACATGAAAGATAATTCTAGTAATTGTTTGGTGTCTGCATTCATGAAAGCCAGGTAGTTTGCAACAGGTAAGGAGAAAGTCACATTAACAGACAGTTGTAAATGATGAACTGTCTTCACTTTACTATAGGGCACATAATAACATGTACTAAGGATTTATAGATATTTTAGGAATGTTTTACAAAGCATATGTTAAACATGAACAAACACATTAACAGACAGTTGTAAATGATGAACTGTCTTCACTTTACTATAGGGCACATAATAACATGTACTAAGGATTTATAGATACTTTAGGAATGTTTTACAAAGCATATGTTAAACATGAACAAACACATTAACAGACAGTTGTAAATGATGAACTGTCTTCACTTTACTATAGGGCACATAATAACATGTACTAAGGATTTATAGATACTTTAGGAATGTTTTACAAAGCATATGTTAAACATGAACAAACACATTAACAGACAGTTGTAAATGATGAACTGTCTTCACTTTACTATAGGGCACATAATAACATGTACTAAGGATTTATAGATACTTTAGGAATGTTTAACAAAGCATATGTTAAACATGAACAAGCTACCAATAGCTTGTATATATTATGTAACATCAGTTACAAATGATTTAATAATCATTTACAGATGTATAATACATGGCTTATTCATGAATAGTTTTACTACTTACTAATACTTTTATAGATGATTTGTAACCGTAGTTATAAAGGTTTTAGTAATCATTTACAAATGTCAATACACAGGTTGTTAATGATTTGTTAATAGTCTACAAACTGCTTATAAACGTTTATAAATGCTTTAGAATGGGTCGTTACAAATGATTTAATAATCATTTACAGATGTATATAAATGGCTTATTCATGAATAGTTATCTACTTACTAATACTTTATAAATGATGTGTAACTGTAGTTATAAAGGTTTTAGTAATCATTTACGAATGTCAACAAACAGGTTGTTAATGATTTGTTAATAGTCTACAAACTGCTTATAAACATTTATAAATGCTTTATAACGGGTCATTATTGTAAAGTGCTACCAATGCACTTAAAGTACCAAAAGCATTGTGAGCTTGTAGATCGGTTATTTTCAAACGGCCAAAATGTATATAGGGTTGAAGTGGTTACTGTATGTTTTGTAATAGTAATCAAATTCTACAAAGTAACTAGTAACTAAAGTTTTCAAATACATGTTGTGGACTAAAAGTAAAATATTTGGATCCGATATGTAGTGGTGTAGAAGCAAAAGTATTGGATATTGGAAATACTCAAGTAAAGCCAAAATACCTCAACATTGTACTTAAGTAAATGTACTTAGTCTGTCTGTTCATGAACTGGCTGAGCCACCAGGCTCATACTTGATACTTTTACTTTAACTAAGAAATGTGAGTACTTCTTCCACCACTGGTTAGAATGCACAACAGGTGCGTCAATGTTCATATCATATTACGGTACGTCTGTTGAATGCTAACGGCCTTGAGGCTAGGCTGCGAGTTGGGAAGGGGGCAGCTTGATAGTATTAGATGTCTGCTGGCTGAAGACCCCGCAGTGAGGGCCACAGGAGGCTAATTGGTCCTTGGCATTTACCACATTGTCAGTGGAGGTGAATGAACACATTCCTCTGTGTGCTCTCTCACTCCCAGGTCAGCATAGAAGCACCGAGTACAGCATGAGAAGGATGGCTTCAACAAAGCCCCGGCCCCAGAGGTTGTCCTTTCTTTCTCTGTCAAATTGTTAGTTAACCATTGTTATAATCCCTCAGAGAGAAAATCTATTGGCAGCAGCAAACTTCCATGTTAAGAAAGAAATAGCTAAATTGACAAATATCAAAAACTAACATTGACATTGAATTTCACCCCTTATCCATGAAGCATCACGTTAGTTAGGGCACAGGAGTCATATACGCTTCAGCTGTAATCAGCTGAGGCTTATCTGCAGTCTGCCGATAGCTTTCAATCAGCCACATTTTTCTATATACCAATCACTCCTCATTCCCTCAAGAAGGCGGTCCGTTTAAATACGGCTCCCTCCTACACTGGATCTCTGCTTACATCTGCTTACATTAGGGAGGAGTACAGTAAATTAAGCGCACAGTTTGGTGGTCAAGTACAGTTCTCTTCTCTATCTAAAGCAGGGACGGGACCATCATTTACATATAGATAAGAGATGCCTGCACCACAGAGCAAAATCTGTACTCACAATCATAACAATAAATGCAATAAATACCTGGCCAGCATACAGAAGCGGCACCAGAGGGACAAGCACTTTCACTTCAAGACGACTCCAACAGGGAAGTGACATTAATCCACAATTCCCTCCTTTTTTAACATAATATCAGTGAAAAATTACTTCCGCACACCCAGATATGTTTAAAAGCAGGTGCGTAGGTGACAAACAGTAGACGAAATAACGACAATAAAAGATATACCTGCATACTGCCACTTGCACATATATATATATATATATATATATATATATATATATATATATATATATATATATATATATATAGAGATATTAGATATATTAGATATAGGAGCAACAAGCAACGTTTCGGTCGTGTAGACTGAGGAAGGTCTACACGACCGACACATGCATTCTCTCCATGTGTGAACCACCAACATTGGAAGAGTTTACAGGTGTGGTGTTCTTGTAGTGGCTGTTATTTTGGGTATCTCATGGCTCAGCAGAATTTGTATGACATTGATCAGGGATATGGCCAGCAGTCCGCACACACATGCTCCCCCTCGTTGTGCATCCTAGCCAGAATAGAACGGGCCAGGCCAGCGTCTTGTTTTCTCCATCTCCCTGCTGCCTTCAGGGACCGTAAGACGCAGGTGTTGTTTTTCAGTGACTCGAATGAACCCCCTCTTCACATACAGTACAGTACAACAATATCTCCTGGATATCTCACTGTTTTCTCTTACTCCTCTGGAGGTGGTTTTGGGGTTGTCTTATAGCTAAAAAAAACGTATTGAAAATGTATTCAGATTTTTAGTCTTTATTAGTTTAATTTTATTTCCAATCATCTTAGTTGTATCTCTCTCTTCCCTGTATCTGTCCTGTTTTTCATGCTTATTGTGGTGCTGTGATGACAACTGAATTATTTCCCCCCACGGCGATCAATACTATCTAACTAGAGCAACGTTTTTCAGCCCACGCAAGGACCCGCTGGCTGAGAGAGAGATGAAGCAGGGACCCCCACTACAAATATAAAATTGTGTTGCAGATTAAACTTTTTCATAGATTTCATAGATAACTTCATAGACTTGTTTGATACCACTATCAACAGTGTATGTTGGGTTCATGTGTATTTTCAGACATTTAACCACTTAAACCATCAACACTACTTTCACTCTGTACTTGGTCTGCTAATGTTTCCCTCTAAACCAAACCACTTTGCCGAAAATAGACGATCTACAAGCACACAACGCCTCGGCTTCGCAGCGCGAGGTGTTGTGTGCTTGTAGATCTACTATTTGGATAATGTTCCCCTCAGAATAGGGATGCTGGGGTTCAAGTGGTTAAAAAAATCCTAGATTTGGTGGTCCCCTTGTAGTGACTCTGAGGACCCCCTAGGGGTCCCAGACCCCCCATTGAAGACCCCTGAACTAGAGGAACAGCTGCTAACTAGTAGCAGTAGACTTATTCGAAATAATTCAAAGATTTCAAAGATTGAACTCACTATGACTAGACAGCATTGCAGCTTTCAAGATCACTTCTGCCCAAAAGATGGTGTTCAACAATTTGAGACACTTTAGATGCAAGATGCTATATGTGTATTAGTGGAACTATGTGTTGTATGTGTATTATTGTCTTGGATATGTAGCTATGTGTTATCTTGTTGCATGTGATCTGATGTCGCATGACACAGACAAAGTAGATCTAAATAAATAAATAAAGAAACAAATAACTAAATAACTAAATGAATAAACAAGGCATCAGGGATACGAGCTAAGCATTCTGTGCCAATTAGATTGCACACATCTCCCCGGTCATTAATCCAATAATACTCTCTAATTAAGTAGCAATGCCTTTTATTGTCATATTCAACACGTATTCGATTTCAGTGTCAAGCATGTTCATGTCTTGCACATTACACACATTAGCACACAAACAGCGGTGTAAGAAGTACTAATTGTATTTATTTAAATAAAAGTATCAATACTGCAGTGCAGAAACACTACACTGTTACAAGTAAAAGTCCGATAATCAAAATTTACTTGACTAAAAGTACAAAAGTATTGGCATTAAAATATACTTAAAGTATCAAAAGTAAAAGTACTCATTATGCAGAATGTCCCGTTTCACAAGTTATCATATGTCTAAAGTTTATAAAAAAACTTAAAAGTAGCAGATCTGCAAGCTCACAACGCGTCGCAACGCGTCGCATCGTGGCACGTTGAGAGCTTGTAGATCTGCTATTTTCAATTAGCCAAAGTTTAAATAGGGCTAAAGTGGTAAATGTTTTGTAGGCTAATAACAATCAAAACCTACAAAATAACTACAGAAGTAACTCAAGTTTTCAAATAATTGTAGTGGACAATATTTATCTCTGAGATGTAGTGGAGTAGAAGTAAAAGTATTGAAAATTGCAAATACTCCAGTAAAGTAAAAAATACCTCAAAAGTGTACTTAAGTACAGAACTTGAGTAAATGTACTTAGTTACTTTACACCACCGCATACAAAGGAATAAACCCAGTGTGATTACACCTCACACGGTGTAATTTATAGGGTCTGCACTATTTTAATTTCATCTTTGATTTGTTTAACACATATTTAAAATCAGGCTCTATCCCGATGTGAGGCAACATAAACCCAATATAGAATGAACCTGTCCAATTAGCTGGTAATACAAGATGTGCGTGATAACCACAAATCCAATCATTATCATTTAAAACATGATATCCCCTTCTTATTGGCACATTAATGTAGCTTATTAAATGTAGCTGTGTTACCTTCTGCGATCACTGTATTCAGCTGAGCTAATTATAATGCTATTTCTGCATGCTATTACCCATTCAACCTGCTAGCTTCATTTTGATGCCTGTAAAAGCAAAATGTAGGCTACCTGGAAACACTGTTGAAGTTAGTTGAGATTATAAAAGTTGTTCTGCATATGAAACAATAGTTATTTTCATGGGCAATCTTTCTCCTAGTCAAGTGCATTCAATGGAAATGATGAAAATGGAATACCAGATTCACTGATACTGTATGCAACATAGAGTGTAGTTAGCTCTGGTCCATAGTGTTAGGAGAGAACTCCTAATGCTATGGACCAGAGCTAGAGTGTAGTAGGGAAAGGAGAGACAGACATTAGCTGATCTAAGTGTGCAGGAAGGGGTGTGGATCATATCCTGAAGGTAACGGGGGGACATGCCCATAGTAATGGGGTGGCCATAGTTGAACGGTTAGAGGACCTGGGAAGCCAAAAGTCTCAGGTTCAATTCCAGTGCCTCAGCAATTTGTCGAAGTGTCCCTGAGCAAGACATTGAACCCCTAACTGCTCCCCGAGCGCTAAAACTAACTTAATGCTCCAATTATTATTATTATTATTGGTCACCTAAATCGGTAGGTCATCACCAGTGTTTTGAATTGGACGCAAGTAGCAACTGGGAGCCAGTGAAGGGAGCGCAGAAGGGAGAGATGTGAACAATGTGGAAGGTTGAACACCAGGCATACTCCAGTGTTCTGAAAGGGTTATGTGAGCATACAGGCAGACCAGCAAGGAGAGAGTTGTTGTACTAAGCCTGGAGATGACTGAAGCTTGGATAGGGAGCAAGGCCGGCTCCTTGGTGAGGAAGGGACTGATCCTCCGGATGTTCTCTTATGAGTATCCAGTAAAGTACTACAATTTTTTACTTAAAGTTATACAAGGCAGGTCCACAAATAACGATTTTTAGCAACCTCTGCTGGTCACTACCGTCATTGCAGGCCTGTACTGGATGCCTGCATTACCCAGAATTCCATTTGTTTTTATCAGAAGACGGAAGCGTTTCAAAAAGCGTTCTTTTAATTGTTTTATACTATCTGCGGATCGTTTCTCTTATAGCCAGTGGAGCATTAGTTACCGTGTGCTGTGTTTTCTTTTGCTGTTGTTTGTCCATCTTCAAATCCTATAATCTCTTAAAAACAGCATGAGATTCCTTTTTGTCATTAGCGAGGTAGTTCCTGGCCAAACAGGAAACCGGTGCGGTAGTTCCTGGCCAAACAGGAAACCAGTGCATTTCCCTTTCCCGGCCGGATGACGTCATTTTAGCGGGAAACACGTCCCTGTCAACTTTCAATAGAAAATATGTTTATAAAAGGCTTTCGGGGGTGAAATTCATGGAGTGGGTGTTGTGAAACATTTGCCACTCACAAAAGATATAAAATGTAACTTTAGTTTTTGTTCTAAAGTTACCTAGTATTACTTTAACCCATTTAGACCTGAGGCCGATTCTAAAAACGCCTTCTAAAACCTAACCTAAGTTTTCTGAAAACGTTCAAATTCTTACTAAAACTATTAATAAAAAAATATGTTGCTATATGTATAGCAACAACCCGGATTGAAAAGGTATAACAACGTATAGGTTACAACAGGTCTAAATGATAAAAGTATCAATACTGCTGTGTATAATTATTCCATCACAAGTAAAAGTCCAGAATTAAAAATTTACTTGTGTAAAAGTATGAAAGTAAAAGTAGCCATTATGCAGAATGTCCCATTTCACATGTTTCAAATATATAACAATCTTTTGAAAATAGCCAAAGTTTAAATAGGGCTGAACTGGTTAATGTATGTTTTGTAATAATAATCCAAATCTACAAAGTAACTACAGTAGTAACTAAAGTTTTCTAATAATAGTAGTGGAGTAAAAAGTATGATATTTGACTCTGAGATGTAGTGGAATAAAAGTAAAGTAAAAGTACCTCAAAATTAGGCTACTTAAGAAGGCTACTTAAGTAAATGTACTTAGTTACTTTCCACCACTGAGAATATCAAGCCATTCAATTACACTCTCCCACACACCCATCTTACTCAGTGTTTTCCTGTCAATTGCTGTAAACGCCATCCATTCAGCCGAATAGTGGTGAAAGGTCTCATGTTATGCAGAACATTCTTCACGGATCAAGTCGATAGAGACTAGCGGGGCCTCTATTGAATAGCTGAATATGTGTGGGTTTAGTGCATGGAGACAGCCAGCCATCACATTCAGTAAATGGCTGTTAGAGTTCCATCTATTTCTATGAAAGGTGAAATGTTCCCTTCTTATACCAATAAGCCATATTCACACTGACTTCATGATGTGAATAAGGCTCATTGACCATATTTATGTATATGCACGTGTGTGTGTGTGTGTGTGTGTGTGTGTGTGTGTGTGTGTGTGTGTGTGTGTGTGTGTGTGTGTGTGTGTGTGTGTGTGTGTGTGTGTGTGTGTGTGTGTGTGTGTGAGACAGACAGACAGACAGACAGACAGACAGACAGACAGACAGACAGACAGACAGACAGACAGACAGACAGACAGACAGACAGACAGACGAGTTGGTATATGTCTGGGAAATTTGGTCCAATAACAACCGGTCTAAGCTCACATACTGTAATTCTCCCGAAGCCTCTAAGTGGATGAAAACGGCACTATAACAGATTCTGAGCACAGCTGCAAAATGTTGAAACTCGTGACTATATGTCTGACATGGAGCACAAGGTTAGCTAGCTGTGGAGGAGGACAAGAATAGTAATGATGAACATAAAAAAATTATGATGTTCTTTCTGTCTCAATCCTGAACTCTGATCAGGAGCGTATTAGCCTTGACACATATTGACAAAAAATTACTCTTTTATGATAAGAGCATGATCTTATTATTAAGTGTGGACCAAAAGATTAAAAAAAACTAAATATGTATTGAAGTAATTTATCGTCTCTGCATGTCGAGTGGAAACCTCACACAAGACTTTTCAGGACTCAAATAAAAAAATAGAAAAGGTAGCAGATCTACAAGCTCAAAACGCGTCGCTTCGGGCCGTGTTTCGACCTTGTGGATCTGCTGATGCTTTTGTGTGACGCTGTTAGTATGATCAAGTAGGGCACTAATTTATGCGAAAAAACACAAAAAGTTAGAATATGGAGATAGGAGGTTTCTGCCCGACAATATGTTGGCTCTATATGAGTCTGCACAGTTGGTGTTGGTGTTGGTGGTGTTGGTGGTGGTGGTGGGGGGCGCGTGGGGGCGGGGGGGCGGGGGCTCATTGATATTCAACAGTGAACGCTGGATTGGCGTGTTGTTAAGTCCCCCCAACCTGGACCGGTCACCTGTGGTCTCATAAGGCTATAATGATATTCTAATCCACGCTTAAGTACCAGGCTACTAATGAGCTGGAAAGCATGGCAGGTGGCCGTGGTTTTAATGAAACACAATTACAAATTCCTGACCAAGGAAAACAAGAATGAATCACTGGGGCAGTGCTTTTGATGTGCTTAATTTGACCACAGACACATACAGTACATACAAAGTAGATGTTTGCCTTTCATCGGTTTCTGTGTAAAAGTACGCTCATGTACAGTAGGTTTTCTCTTTGTGTCAAATCATACAATGACTCATTGGAATAGTCAGGTAATTCCATACAGTCTTAGCTACAGTGAGGACACAGGCTTTGTGTGGCTTTTAAAGAGTGGAAGGTAATGCTAGTTCAATTAGCACCTAAAATGAATGTGGTCAGCTTTGCATTTGTGGAACCACTGGCCTCGAAAGCCAACAACAGTGAGCCATTAATACATGTATTGACAGGTGGCGATATTGCTGGCGAAGAAAGTTTAGGCTGCCAAATAGAACCCACATTGATTCCGGTCTATATCGTTTTCTTTGCATGATTAGAAAATGTAACCTTCCCCATCAAGGTTACAGACAGACAGACAGACAGATTAGCTGACCTTGTATTGAACTGTACCTTCATGTGCTTTTTTCTGCAAACTTCTAATAACGTATTCAGACAGGCTGTTTTGCAAACTTAACAGGTTCATGGTGTTGATGTTGAAGCCGTACTATAAAGACATTTTGGTTGTTAAGTTGTTGTGGCAGGAAGGTAAGGAGCGGGGTCAAGCAATTTTAACTCAAGCATTCGTTCCTCTGTGGGAAGGGGAAATTACGATTCCGTTGAAATTTCTGGAGCAAGTCATGCTGCAAGGTACTGTAAGCATGCAAAATGTAACTTCACGCCCAAGAAATATTGAGGTTGGATCTCCGAAGGGCACAGAGCAATCAGGCATACCATAAAAAGCCAAGCCTGAGCTATAATGTAATAAATCTTAAACACTTTCACATGAGTACATGCATGATTACACTGTTGTATATATATATCTCTATTGATGGATTGCCATATATTTTAAAAGTAAACTGCAGAAGGCTGGGCTTGGCATATAGGCATAGAAAACAGCAACATGGACAGCTGGCATGTGCACATTGATTGGTAGCATTATGTTATGTCTTCTTAACACATACGCAGCCTTTATTTACCCTGGGTGTGAGGCGAGTGATAAAAAGGCCAAGAGGATGGTAAGCTGTATATCAGCCATATAGGGATGTGGCAGTAGCTGACCAATCAGCGCAAGCAGAGAGCAAAACAACTAGCGACGTTGGATGGCTCACAGAATGGTTGCGTATGAATACAAGAACGCTCGCTCCAAAACACGCTCGCCATGGGTCAAATCCGCGACCTCTCAACGGTTGCCACCAGGTACTGTATTCCTAAACGTAACTTCAGTGAAACTATGCCTGAACCTAACCTTATTCCTAAACGTAACCTCAGTAAAACTATGCCTAAACCTAATCTTATGCCTAAACCTAATCTTATTCCTAAACGTAACCTCAGTAAAACTATGCCTAACCCTAAACTTATTCCTAACCCTCAACCACAAATACAAGAATACAAGAACCGCTGGGATAAATGGGGGGCGAGTGTATTTCGGGGCGAGCGTTCCGGTTACTATGTGTACAGCCTTGTCCGGCCCAGCTGTCTTGATTGGATAACTTTGGGCAACAACAAACGCAAAGGTGACAATATATAATTATAGTGCTCAGTATTTTTAGGCCTTGTTGTGACTGTGCGAATTGTTGCACGAAGCAGCTTTAAAAGTACAATACAGTATGAGGGAGAGAAAGGGATTAGAGATTGAAGGTGTTATTGACTCTGCCTCTACCAGCAGACATGATGAAACACAGGGGTCTCATCCTCTCCACAGGGACCAGGTCTTTGATGCCCGTGTCCTCTAACACATGAGAACATTCCTCATCACCTAACCTTGCTTAATGTCAGATAGAAGCCGGTATAACAACACCTACACACTACTGTAAACAGGTCCTGTAGATCTTAACCACTTGAACCTACAAATAGCACATCTAGAAGCTCACAACGCGCTTCGAGCGTTGTTCGGCTATTGCTGGCGAAGAGATCGGGAATAGACGGGAAAAAACTGTCCAAGTACAGTTGCCAACTCTATTTCTGTAGATTTCTCTGAAAAGTAACATTTTGCTATTATTACCCACATTTTCTTTCAAATAATAGAATTGATCAAAATGCAGATTTGCTTTGAGCCAGCAACATATTTGTATATATTATAGAATTATACATTATAATTCCACGATATGAGCTAGAGCAGCAAAAATGTGCCTTCTATGGATTGTTAACATCCTCTCATGTCCTTGGGAGTTGGGACTGACATTGTGAGTAAAGAGCATGAAAGTACTCAGCCTATTGTGTACCCATCTACTTTCTGAATCTATCTTCTACTGAACATAAAACACTATATGATTTTCACCTATACATTCACTTTTAAACCTTTTTTTGGTACGTCTTGTTTGAAGGTTTGGAATCTAAGTTGTTGGGAGAACACCTTTCATCCATTTTTCATGAGGTGAGCTCCCCATTGATTCTACTGCTGTTCAATCTCAGCGGTGGTGGCACGACATTTTCCCACGTCAAAGTCACCGTCACTATTCCCTTCGGCTTCAGCTGTCACATGGAATTACCTGGTAATGCTCCATGCCGCCTCAACCTGAGCTGGCTGGTGTAGATGGAAGATTATTAACCACTTTTCCAGTGGTGGAAGAAGTACTCACATGTTTTACTTAAGTAAAAGTATTAATACCATAACGAAGAAATACTCTGTTACAAGTAAAAGTCCGGTATTCAACATTTACTTGAGTAAAAGTACAAAAGTATTGGCATCAAAATATACTTAAAGTACAAAAGTAAAAGTACTCATTATGCAGAATGTCACATTTCACAGCTTTACAAAATGTATATAAATCATTTGAAAATAGACGCTCTACAAGCTCACAACGCTTGTAGAAGTATATGTAGGTCTGAATTGGTTAATGTTTTGCAATAATCTCAATCTACAAAGTAACTAGTAACTAAAGTTGTCAAATAATTATAGTGGAGTAAAAGTACAATATTTGCCTCTGAGGTTTAGTGGAGTAAAAGTAAAAGTAATGTAAATTGGAAATACTCCAGTGAAGTAAAAGTACCTCAAAGTTGTAATTTAAGTAGGCCTAAATGTACTTGAGTAAATGTACTTAGTAACTTTATACTACTGCACTTTTTCACACAGTCAAGTGAGTGCAACAAAACCAGCTATCTCCAATTTTCAGTTTTTTAATTTAGAGTAGCCAATAATTTTTGACCCCCTTTTTCTCCCCAATTTAGTCGTTATGCCAATTGATTCCTCCCCACACACATTTCTGTGTTGTCACTGCTGTCGTATCCTACTGACTCACCTGCCAGTGAGGAGCCCCCACCAGGAGGACGTAGAGCCTTCGTCTTACTCCTCTCGCCCAACACTCCCCACTGACAGGTGCCGCCCCCCAGCCCGTAGGAGTACGTGCAATGACCAGTATCACCCTCCCTGCCCGACTTTCCTCCCCCGAACACGGGCCAATTGTGTTCATATAGACGCCAGACAAAGCCGGTTGCACCACAGTGGATTCGAACCCACAACCTCCGTGGTGGTGGGCAGGGACTTTACCACTGTGCCACCCGAGCGCCTTGTTTTTTTTTCTTTTGTTTTAAGTTGTTTTTATGTATTGTAAGGCGACTATTTAGAAAAGCACTATTTATAAATTGTATGTACGTATGTATTATTATTATTATTCATTCCATAGAAAGGACAGCGCTATTTGCTTTAACCACCTAAACCCTCTATACTTAGTAAACTTGACTGGCGTTGGGCTCTGTAATAATACATACCATTTATATAGCACTTTTCCAAGTAATCAAAGTCGTTTTACAAAACAGCAACAAAATTTAAAACAACTTTATAAGGAAAAACTAGTTAAAAGGTTAAAAACTATAGAAGTAAAGGTAAAAAAGGTCGATTAGAATTAGGTAGGGAATGCAAGTCTGAAAGGTGGGTTTTGAGTGTGGTTTTAAATGTGGCGAGGGTGGGGGCATCTTTGATGTGAGCTGGGAGTGAGTTCCATCACCGTCACAGATAATTGGACCACTCTTTTTACCCCCCTTCACACCTAACCTCTTTGCCGAAAATAGAAGATCTTCAAGCTCACAACACGTCCCGACACATTGTGAGCTTGTAGATCAGCAATTTTCGGATTTAAATGTGGTGTAACGAACAGGAATAGGAGGGTATATTAAGTGTTGTAGACTGACTGACTGACTGACTGACTGACTGCAGTGTAGGCAGTGTAGACAGGCAGCCTGAGTCTAATGAGTGACAAGGCCGTGATTGATATCTTCACTATTCCGTATTAAAGAAAATCAATACAGCAGCTGAAAAACACCATGTTTCCAGCCTCAGTGAATGGAATGGCCTTTTCAATGGAATAGCACCCTGGAAATGGATGTACCTACAACAATAGGACAGTTCCTCACCCTGATCGTAATAAAAAAAGGAAACAAACAATTGCAATGTCACTTGGTCTATTATGTTATAACCCCCATGGTGGGCTAACAAAGCCCAACATGGAAATGTATTTAAGGGGCTCATTCCA
The DNA here is from genome assembly GCF_963280865.1 of Gymnoscopelus braueri. NCBI lineage: Eukaryota > Metazoa > Chordata > Actinopteri > Myctophiformes > Myctophidae > Gymnoscopelus > Gymnoscopelus braueri. The sequence continues at coordinate 20,401,885 of NC_137623.1, read as the reverse complement.
ATTTTGAAAGAGAGTAACAATGCAGCATGACCCCTTTTCCACAACTCTGGTAAAAACTCACATACAGTAACTGCCAAGTCCCCTTATCATCACCACAGCTATAAACCATTCCCAGAAAATCCCTCCAAGCCGGTCAAGTTGGTCATGGTCATCTGCTTTAAAAACGGCCATCATTACAACCCTTCTGAAAAAAAACACCCTTGACCCGGAAATTCTTGCCAACTACTATTTTCTGGAAATTCTTGCAGACTACTATTTGCTGGGGACCCCCTGGAACCCCCCCCCCCTACCCTTTTTATTTCATTTCTTTATTCACCTGTTTCCTAGGCTGTGTGTTTTCCACTTCCTGTTGATTTCATTGGATATCATTGGTCATCTGACTAGTTTCATTGGATTTCATTGGATCAAATCGACAGGAAGTGGAAAACACAGCCTAGGAAACAGGTGAATAGAGCACCGAAGTCCTGACGTCACTGCCAGTAGAGGGCGCTGTTCCGCAGGTTCGTGGCTTTACTTTTTGTGTCCTTATCCTCATTGGGGAATCTTAGATCGCTTCATATAAGAACTGGGTTCCAAAAATAAACACACCACCCTGGCGATTTTACTCATATGGATATGAAGCATCGACTGAAGGTGTAAATGTACACATTTACCCAAAGAGTAACACAATATAAACACTAGAAACGAGTCAAACAACCCAAAGACTACATTTCCCATGAATGCGGCTGCTGTGGGGACAGTGATTTCAGACCCGGAAGTAGTAGTTCTTAATTAATTCCATTTTCACCAGAAACAGGCTGTATCAAATATGAATGAATATCATAAACGATGCAGAGACACCCCCCCCCCCGACAGAAACGCCAGGGTGGTGTGTTTATGTTTGGAACACAGTTCTTATATGACGTGATCTAAGATTCCAAAATGGGGATTTCAACACAAAAAAATAACGCCACAAACCCGTGGAACAGCGCCCTCTAGTGGCAGTGACGTCAGACTTCGGTGCTCTATTGTGGTACAGCAAAGTTGTGTTATTTCTGTCAAAAACAAACAAACACAGGAGGTGTTGCCAAAGTTCAGCCATATATTTCTTGCCTTGAACTGCAGAGACTTTGATTGAACTACCTTCGAATTGTCCTGAAACCTTTCATCAGCTTTCATACATTGCAGCATGCACCCTGACCACCCTTTGAGCAGCTGACGCAATCATGACTGATTGTGGATCCTAGCCACTGGCCAGAGACAGAGAGAGCGCCACAAGAACTGCAAAGCTACAATATGTACAAATTAACCCATTAAGACAAGAGTGAAGGCCTGATAAACTTATGTTGCTATATCAGTGGTGCTTAAACTTTTTCATGGCAAGGACCCCCACTATTATATGTATATGGCCGCAGACCCCCCATGTCAAAAATATTTTGTTCCAGGGACCTGCCAGAAGCAAAGAATTGTTCGAAAATGTTGGCTTTAGAATTATATATATGTATTTAAAAGATTTGCACAAATGTTCACGATTTTTCAAAAATAGCAAATCTACAAGCTCATAGTGCATGCAGCACTATGAGCTTGGGTGTGAGCTTGTGGAATAGCCAAAAGTATCAAATATGGTTAAAGTGGTTAAAATGTTTGTACCGTAATTACTTATTGTACTGTAATATCTTTTTTGGAAAATGAAAAAAATTTAATACATTAAAAAAATTAAATAAAATAAATGAAAAAAGTAATAAAAAAAACACGGCCCCCTCATGTATTAGGAGGGCAGGGTGAGTCACCAGAGCCAAGGACGGGTGTTTTTGATGAATCTAACGGGTTAAAATGGAGTTTAAAGTTATAATGGGTTTGTATAGGAAGGGGGCGTGTCTGATAAAATGAATATCAAATATCTAAATACTAAATCAAGCAACTTAAAAACGGTCTGGGGGGCTCACAAAAGCCTGAATAGACGATAAAATGACCAAAAGTTTTTTTTAAAGTGAAATATCCCTTTAACTACTTTTGCTGGGGACCCCTACACGCCCCCAAGGACTCCACTTTGAGAACCAATGTGCTATATATATAGCTAAAATCTAAAATGACACAGATGAATGGGAACTAATGGGTTACTGGAAAGAGGAGCGAGACATGTTTATATATTGATATATAGATATATTCAATCTGTCAATGAGGCTGGTATCAGTCAAGCTCAGTTCATTACAACTCATTACAGTAGGCGGTGATGTAACGAGTCTTCGGCCTCAGCACCTGATAAGTGTGCTGACGTATTCATCATGAAACTCCTGTGTCATAGTATTGATCCAACAACAGCCGATTTACTTGAGTGATGATCAACGATCTGGTACAACCCAAACATAGAACAAACATGGGGAAATTCTCATTCTACTATTCTGCCACCAAAATGAGGAATGCCCTGACAGCATCCATTAAAAGATTCACTCGTTTCTTTAAAAACGAGCCTGAGTTTATCTATCAGGAGACCACAAGGGGAGGTAAATGCAATTTCACATAGAAAGGAGGTGTCATTCACTGCCGCCGTTTTTCCTTTTTTCCATTTTCTCCTTTGTACATGGTGTTTTGTATTTGTTGATGACATATATTAATGTGTAATTGTTTTATGCTATGTTGATGAATTGAATACATAGGACCACAATGAAGACAATACAAGTCCCCAGGACTTTTTTGTGTTACCCTTTTAGCCTAAATGCCCGACTGTACCTCATGCTGTTTATATTTCTGACTAAAGTATTTAATCAGCAACCCCATCAGAACATTCATTTTACTCACACCTGCAGAGCACTGATTTGATGTGTACTTTACTCAAGCATCTCCCTTTCATGGAACTTATGGTATTCTCTCTCCCTGCACAACACTACAGTGGAAACAGAACCTCCAAACAGACTCAAGTCCCGCCACCCTTACAACAAAGCGGCACAAGAGATGCTCCGCTCGACCGTAGGACCTACCACGCCAGCAATGAACCCTATTGAACCGCCTGCGCACTGGAGTCGGTTGCTTCAAATCAGCTATGAAGAAGTGGGGATTGGCAGGCAGACAGTGCAGCATTCAAGCGCGGCGAGCCTGAGCAGTCTGCCGAACACATAATTAACACCTGCCCCTTGCACAGACCACCTTCGGAGCTCTTCCAATTGGGACCAGAGACAAGGCCGTAGCTACAGTACTGTACACGATACTGAGTTGGACATTTGAGGATGATACACGGAGGAAGAAGATGGTATTCTCTCACGTGGATGTTGTTAGTTTTAGAGCCTTTAGTTACCATTTAAATTTGTATTATTTATTATGTTCTTGGTGTTTCTTTGTACTGACTACATGTTATTATGGACATGGACATTTTACTCTTACATTAAAGTGGCACAATGCAACTTATTTTCGGAATAAAATGCTATTTTGTCCAATCGGTATGGTAGAGTATGTTAGAACAATAAGACTTATACAATTTGGGTCGTTGTATTTTGTCTTCTATGAGACATTTAGATGTCAAGGGTCATGTCTCACCTAGACACACGATCTGACACGAATTTTTCAAGATTCAATTTAGCCCCTGAGCAAGCAGGCAGGCTCTATTACACAATGGTAAAAATGTCAGCTATGGAAACCAAGTTCAAATCCGTGGTAGCAGCTTTAATAATAACTAAAAAGTACTGTTCCTGAAGAAACATTGTGGGATCGCTAAGAAAGTTGCTGGTATTGAGTATTGATAATGTTAGTAGTGATAAAGGTTTGAAAGGTTCTAAAGGTTCTAAAGGTTCTAAAGGTTCTAAAGGTTTGAAAGGTTCTAAAGGTTTGAAAGGTTCTTAAGGTTCTTAAGGTTCTAAAGGTTTGAAAATATTGAAAGGTTTGACAGGTTTGACAGGTTTGAAAGGTTTGAAAGGTTCTAAAGGTTCTAAAGGTTCTAAAGGTTCAAAAGGTTCGAAAGGTTCGAAAGGTTTGAAAGGTTCTAAAGGTTGGAAAGGTTTGAAAGTATTAGTGTTAAAAGTTTTGATAGTGTTGACAGTTTTGAATAGTGTAAAATGTAGTTTTTTAGGCTAAAACAGTGATAGCTAGGGTCTAATAGGCGGTTGCTAGGGTCTAATAGGCGGTTGCTAGGGTCTAATAGGTGGTTGCTAGGGTAAAACAGGTGGTTGCTAGGGTCTAATAAGTGGTTGCTAGGGTCTAATAGGGGGTTGCTAAGGTCTAATATGCAGTTTATATGGTCTAATATGCGGTTGCTAGGGTACAAAACGTGGTTGCTAGGGTAAAACAGTGGTTGCTAGGGTCTAATAGGCTGTTGCTAGGGTATAATATGTGGTTGCTAGGCTTTAATATGGTGTTGCTATGGTTTAATAAGTAGTTGCTAGGCTTCACTGTAGCTAAATGGCATTTCCCCATTGAAATGAATGGGATTTTTTAAGCAATTAAAAGTGAAATATCTCTAAAAGTACAATTGTTTTAAAAAATTCAAATGGTAGCCGATATGTCCTAAGTAGGCCGAAGGTTATAGAGATGGAACGGAGTTTCTAGCTAAAAGTATGAATTTCCCCATTGAAATGAATGGGATTTTTTAGCAGTAAAAAGTGAAATATCTCTATAAGTGCAAATTATTTCAAAAATTCAAATGGTAGCCAATATGTCCTAAGTCTGCTGAACGTTGTAGAGTTGGAACGGAGATTCTAGCTAAAAGTATGAATTTCCCCATTGAAATGAATGGGATTTTTTTAGCAGTAAAAAGTGAAATATCTCTAAAAGTACAAATTATTTCAAAATTTCAAATGGTAGCCGATATGTCCTGAGTAGGCCGAACGTTGTAGAGTTGGAATGGAGTTTGTAGCTAAAAGTATGAAGGACTAGTTAGCCGTCAAAAAACGGTGGGAAGATATAATAAATAGTGGCAATAACATTAGTGTGATCGCTTTAGCGATCCCACAACTAGAAAGTACTGTTCCTGAAGAAATAGTGTGGGATCGCTAAGAATGTTGCTGGTATTCAGCATTGATAGTGTTAGTAGTGTTATAGGTTTAAGGTTTGAAAGGTTTGAAAGGTTTGAAAGGTTTAAAAGTTTTAAAGGTTCTAAAGGTTTGAAAGGTGTGAAAGGTTCTAAAGGTTCTAAAGGTTTGAAAGGTTCTAAAGGTTTGAAAGGTTCTAAAGCTTTAAGAGGTTCTAAAGGTTCTAAAGGTTTGAAAGGTTTGAAAGGTTCTAAAGGTTCTAAAGGTTCTAAAGGTTCTAAAGGTTCTAAAGGTTCTAAAGGTTTGAAAGGTTTGAAAGGTTCTAAAGGTTTTAAAGGTCTACGGTTCTAAAGGTTTGTCGGTGTTGAATAATGTAAAATTTAGTTTTCTAAGGTAAATCTGTGGTTGCTAGGGTCTGATAGCCGGTTGCTAGGTTCTAATAGGTGGTTGCTAGGGTCTAATTGGTGGTTGCTAGGGTAAAACAGGTGGTTGCTAGGGTCTAATAAGCGGTTGCAAGGGTCCAATAGGGGGTTGCTAAGGTCTGATATGCAGTCTATATGGTCTAATATGCGGTTACTATGGTAAAAATGGTGGTTGCTAGGGTAAAATGGTGGTTGCTAGGGTCTAATCGGTGGTTGCTAGGGTATGATAAGTGGTTGCTATGGTCTAATATGGTGTTGCTAGGGTCTAATAAGCAGTTGCTAGGCTCCACTGTAGCTAAATAGGATTTCAACATTGAAATGAATGGGATTTCTTTAGCAGTAAAAAGTGAAATATCTCTAAAAGTACAAATTATTTCAAAAATTCAAATGGTAGCCAATATGTCCTAAGTAGGCTGAACGTTATAGAGTTGGAACGGAGTTTCTAGCTAAAAGTATGAATTTCCCCATTGAAATGAATGGGATTTTTTAACAGTAAAAAGTGAAATATCTTTAAAAGTACAAATTATTTCAAAAAATTCAAATGGAAGCCAATATGTCCTAAGTATGCTGACCGTTATAGAGTTGGAACGGAGTTTGTAGTTAAAAGTATGAAGGACTAGTTAGCCGTCAAAAAACAGGGGGAATATAGTATAGAAATAGTGAAGATAACATTAGTGTGATCGCTTTAGCGATCCCACAATAAATAGTGTAGATAACATTAGTGTGATCGCTTTAGCGATCCCACAAATAGTGAAGATAACATTAGTGTGATCGCTTTAGCGATCCCACAATAAATAGTGGCAATAACATTAGTGTGATCGCTTTAGCGATCCCACAACTAGAAAGTACTGTTCTTGAAGAAACAGTGTGGGATCGCTAAGAATGTTGATGGTATTGAGTATTGATAGTTTTATAAGTGTTAAAGGTGTTAAAGTATTAGTAGTGTTTTAGATTTGAAAGGTTTGAAAGGTTTTAAATGTTTTAAAGGTTTTGAAGGTTTTAAAGGTTCTAAAGGTTTGAAAGGTTTAAGGTTCTAAAGGTTCTAAAGGTTCTAAAGGTTCTAAAGGTTCTAAAGGTTCTAAAGGTTCTAAAGGTTCTAAAGGTTCTAAAGGTTTGAAAGGTTTGAAAGGTTTGAAAGCTTTAAGGTTCTAAAGGTTTGAAAGGTTTGAAAGGTTTGAAAGGTTTGAAAGGTTTGAAAGGTTTGAAAGGTTTAAGGTTTGAAAGGTTTGAAAGGCTTAAGGTTCTAAAAGTTTGAAAGGTTTAAGGTTCAAATGGTTTGAAAGGTTTGAAAGGTTTGAAAGGTCTGAAAGGTTTGAAAGGTTTAAGGTTTGAAAGGTTTAAGGTTTGCAAGGTTTGAAAGGTTTGAAAGGTGTTAAAGTATTAGTATTGTTAAAAGTGTTGACAGTGTTGAATAGTGTAACATGTCGTTTTTTAAGGTAAAACAGTGATTGCTAGGGTCTAATAGGTGGTTGCTATGGTCTAATAGGCGGTTGCTAGGGTGTAATAGGTGGTTGCTAGGGTAAAACAGGTGGTTGCTAGGGTCTAATAAGCGGTTGCTTGGGTCTAATAATCCGATATGTCCTAAGTAGGCCGAACGTTGTAGAGTTGGAACGGAGTTTCGAGCTGAAAGTATGAAGGACTAGTTTGCCTTCAAAAAACGGGTGGAACGGGTGGAAAATCCCATTCATTTCAATACAATGGGGAAATTCAAAGTGAAATATAGCTGCAAGCAGCGATAAGCGGGGCCAGGGAATGCAGAAAGAAAAAAGAAAGAAGCAATGATAAGTAAGATGCACAATAAGCCATAGAAACATAGAAGAATGAACTTGAGAGAAAGAAGACCATGCAATTAACAAATGAGCATTTTAAACCCTCACTAACCCTAACCTCAGTAAAACAACGCCTAAGCCTATCCTCAAGAAACACTATGTGTAAACCCAAGAATGCCAAATCATGATCACCTCGATACATTTTCGCGGACAGGGATCGAACCAGTGATCTACGGACTCCGAGGCTGCCTCTCTTCTCATTGAGCTAGATATATGGCCTCCCTGGTAGTGTCTGTTGATATTTATAAGTATTTCCGTCCATTATGAACCAAGCCTCTGTGTCCCGAACTACTCTAGATCACTGGTTCACAAACCATTTACCAATAAAGGCATTTTTTTGTCTCCTCGGAACGAAAACGAGTGAAAGTAGCCGATCTACAAGCTCACAAAACGTTGCTATCTGAAAAGTTGTGAGATTGTAGATCGGCTATTTTCACAATGAAGTTTGTCATACATTGCAAAAACATACTCTCTCCAAGAAGCATTTCATGTTACCTTTTTAGTTGCACATGCATTAATTGACACAGTCATGTTTTGTGCGATACAATTGAAAAGGTTTGAACCGGCGACCCTGCGATCCAGAGGCTGATGCTGAAGCGAGACACCATTGGACCAACAGACCAGAACCAGTGAAAAAAGAATTCAAACTAATACTAACACTAAGATCACTCGTTCACAAACCATTTACCAATAGAGAAATCGTATGTCTCCTCGAAACCGAAACCAGTGAAAGCAGCCGATCTACAAGCTCACAAAACGTTGTTTGCAATGGACTTTAAATGAAGTCTCCACCAAGTGAGGCTAGATTGAAGAGAGAGAGACATGAAAACATAATAGATTGAAGAGAGAGAAAGATGGAAGCAGAATGGATTGATTGGACGTCTCAACCTATTGCCATTGACAGGAATCGAACCCTCAACCTTTCTTTCTACAAGCTCAGAAACACGTTGCTATCTGAAAAGTTTTGAGATTGTAGATCGGCTATTTTCAGAATGAAGTATGTCATACATTGCAAAAACATACCCTCTCAAATAAGCATTTCATGTTATCTTTACCGTTTGCATATGTATTCATTGATACAGTCATGTTTTTTGCAATTCAATTTAAATGAGTCTGCATCAAGTGAGGCTTGAACCGGCAACCTTGCGGTCGTGAGGCACTCGCTTAAAGGAGAATTTTGGACTAAAGTTTTCTTACCTTTTCTATGACGTTATGATATCTTAGGATGAATGGTACAGTAGAACATTTTCATAACTCCACCCCTGAGCCGCCACAGCTTAACCACCAACAAATTAAATCCTAATTATTTTGGATAATAATAGTTGAGTCTCATAAGTACAGACAGTGCTTCAACCTCAAAAGGGCCACTTAGTTGCAAAGGTGAGTGGGTGCGTATTATACATCATATGGCTAATATAGAGATTGCTGGCTTTTCAAAAGACAGTACTTGAGGACAGAAGGAGATCAAGTTCTACCAGCTAAACCATTTGGTTTGTCATGGTATTAGCTAGTGGATTCCATTAAGGTGAGATATTATCTGTTGATGAGAAAGTCCAAGGCATGCACACGTAACAATGAAAAAAAAACACACCCTACAAGCTACACTTGATTTTTATTTTTTTAATTAGACATGATAATTACTGTTATTATGCATTGTGAAATGCTTCTCACGGAAACGTCAAGGATGCCTTGATCTATAAGCCCACACAACATGCAACGTGTTGTGAGCTTTTCATCATAACCTTTATTTCAACTCGGAATACAGTTGAGGGGCAGGCCCTCATTTTCAATGTAGTCGAGATACAACAATAATATCAACAGAGATACATATATACTATTCAATATTAAATATATTAAATAATCAGAAGACAAAGAATACTCAAAATGTTTTCAAGAACTAAAACAGATACATTAGAAAATTAATTAAAGCAGTGGAATAAAAGTGTTTAAAACCATTGCCCTAAACCTAAATTGACCCAAGGAAGGCAGTGATCTAATTTTTAGGGACTTCTGGAGCTCATTCCAAGTAGATGGAGCACTAACAGAAAATGCTGCTTTGCCTAGCTCTGTATGAGCAAATGGAACCTTGAGCGTTAGGAAATCACTTGAGCGGGTCTGGTAGGAGCTAGGGTTCTGCTCCAACATACCACAAATATAAGGCGGGAGCATACCTGAGATGGCTTTAAAAATTAAGAGATACCAGTGCTTATAACGCCTCTCAGAGAGAGAGGATAAGCTAGCGTTCCCATAAAGTGTACAGTGATGGGTACCAAAACTGTCACCAGTTACCCATCTTAAGGCAGAGTTTTAGATCTCCTTTTTTTGGCAAAGAGATTTGGTGTAGATGGAAAAAGCAGTCCAACAGTTGCAACTCAGGTCTGTTTCACCATGATTAGAGGGTTTAAGTGGTTATAGTCATTTGTGAAAAATAAGCCCTAAATATGTATTTTATTAAATACATTCTGTTATTGTTTTAGGCCCAGAAAAATGTATACTCTCTACATATACATATATAAATGTATACTCTCTACATATACATATATATATATATATATATATATATATATATATATATATATATATATATATATATATATACATATACATATATATATATACATATATATATATATATATATATATATATATATATATATATACATATATACATATATACATATATACATATACATATATATATATATATATATATATATATATATATATATATATATATATATATATATATATATATATATGCATATATACATATATACATATATGCATATATATATATATATTCTCAGATTTGACCACCAGGCTTGGCCGCTTCAATGTTCTACCATAGTTCTGGGGGCTTGGGTTTAACCCACTGAGCATTTTTCGGGTTAAAGAACGTGCTAAAACTGGTTTATGACAGGTCTAAAAATGAACGTTTTTTCAACGTCTAGGCTAAGCTTAGACGTGGTTTCAACATCATTTGAACGGCTATATATTTATATCTAGCCGTTCAAATGATGTTGAATAGCCTGGGATTTTTATTTTTTTTTCTTCATCAGTGATGACTCTCTTCCTACCGATCCGCGTCGCCGCTCCATCCTGGCCGTACCTTACGGTAGTCCTTGATGACTGCAGAGAACCTGATTATTTTGATCTGTGGCTTTCTGGCGTGGAAGTCATGCCACTGATACTCTGGAGACAGAATCTTGGTGGGTTTGTGGAGCCAAAGGTAGACGTTCATATGACTCTCTTCCTGCCACGCCGCCTCGATGCCCCGCTGGGCGTCCAGCTCAAAGTTGTCGCTGCACGTCGACAGCATGTGACGGACGGACTCCGGCTCCCCTCCGTACGCGCCCGCGGGGTAGTAGAAGTCGCCCTCGTCGGCGGACACGAACGCTTTAGACTCCGGCCTGCGTTCGTAGATGAACTGGCTGCGCTCTTGGGCGAAGTGATTATGGTGCAACACGGCGACCAGCTTACCTAGAGCTTCAGTTCCCCAGCGGTCATGGAACTTCGAATCAACGTCAAAACAGTAGATGTAGTCGGTGCCATCGCGCAGATCCGTTTCGATAAAATTGGCAATGATTTTGAACCTGCCGGCTCCGATGTCCTGCCAGCGTTTTGAGTTTGCCGCCGGCCTGACAAACAACTCCCGTCCTGCAGCCATCGTAACGGAGGGGACAAGTTTGCCAAATAAAAACGCAGTTTAAGGTTCTGTTAATATTTTAATAAAAGCATGTAAAAATGTTACAGCAGATATTGAAAGAAGCATTCGTTGCTCCTTTCAATCCATTACAAAATGCCTTTTTAAATTGCACTTATCTGAACACCACGCAGAATTTGAAACCTAAATCATGACCTTGCAAGATAATTTGAGACAAGAAAACAAAATCAGACAATCATTTTGTAGCCTAAATTGTCATTCACACAAATACAATACAGTTATTGACTAAAAATGAGAAATAAATAATTCTATGTTTATTTGTTCTTTTAATCTGTTAAATAAAATGGCTTAAATAAAAACATATCTTGGAAAATAAGTCATAAACAATAAGTGATTTGTTCAAATTGAATAGCTGGGTAGAGTGGACCAAAAGCAACTGTGAATCCTTTGTTTCAGTTTCACTTCATTCACCTCTACCAATGTAATTAATATGTTGTTTGCTTCTACCTCTGACACACAAGCATGGTGTCATTTCACCTCAGGGTGCAGATGCAGCTATAGTTTCACTGGCGCAAGTTGTCTTTGAGTGTTTAATTCAGGGACAACTTTACAAGAATTAATGCAATAGTTATTTACTCTTTACCCAATGCTGCAAAGTTTGCCTAAAAAAAACCCCTTACTTTACAACCTTCTAATCAGCTGTGACCTGCTCAAATCCCCTGCTCATTATAATCACAGACACGATACCGGCAGCATAATCAGAAATAACAGATTTTTTGTATACATTTCAACAAAACATTTTCACAAAACAAGATCAATGATGCACTAACCAAACAGTCAAATATTCACAACCTCTGTAGAAAATATAGGTTTAGTGTGTGGACTTCAGTGGCTGGATTCAGACAAAACTGTTTTTTAACTACTGTAGTTGTTGCATTGACACACACACACACACACACACACACACACACACACACACACACACACACACACACACACACACACACACACACACACATATACACATATACACATATTAACATATATATATATATATATATATATATATATATATATATATATATATATATATATATATATATATATATATATATATATATATTATATTCAATGGTATTTGGGCTTTGTGCTCTAAAGAAATTGAGAAAAAAAAACACCATGAGAAACACCATGAGGCCAAGTGGCCTTGACCCTATAAAATGACGAAATTCCCCCCCCCCCCACACACACACACACTGTATTGTATTGTTAAATATGTTATAAACCGCCCACATGTTACACCTGTACAAGCTACTATTATTATTTATAGAAAGGGGATTACCATCTTTGGCATTCCAATTTAAATCTGAAACCTGTTTACAGTCTAATCACAGTGGTTAAACATGGGTGTATGGAAAATGTGCTAAGTGCCCATTGAATGTGGATCAAAGGCCAATTTCAATAACGACCTGTTAGGGCGTAGGCTAATTCCTATAAATACATCCATCAATGCAGTGGTGGAAAAAGTACTAAAATGTTTTACTTAAGTAAAAGTATCAATACTGCAATGTAGAAATACTCAGCAAAAGTAAAAGTCCTGAATTCTAAATGTAATTGAGTAAAAGTACTGGTATCAAAATGTAATTAAATATAAAAATCTTTTGCTTGTAGATCGGCTATTTTCAAATTGCCAAAGTTTAAATAGGGCTGAAGTGGTCTTGTATAAATATAAAAATCTTTTGCTTGTAGATCGGCTATTTTCAAATTGCCAAAGTTTAAATAGAGCTGAAGTGGTCTTGTATAAATATAAAAATCTTTTGCTTGTAGATCGGCTATTTTCAAATTTCCAAAGTTTAAATAGGGCTGAAGTGGTCTTGTAATAATAATCAAAAATATACAAAGTAACAAGTAACTAGTTCTCAAATAATTGTAGTGGAGTAAAAGTATAATATCTGCCTCTGAAATGTAGTGGAGTAGTACTTAGTTACTTTCCACCACTGTATAAATGTATTTTTCAAAAAGCATAGTACAGTAATTGATTACATGTACTTAGTTACTTTCCACCACTGTATAAATGTCTTTTTCGAAATGCATGTATCAGAATCAGAATCAGAATCAGAATCAGTTTTATTGTCACATCACAGGTTTACAAGGTAAAAAAGTGGGTGAAATTCGTTTTTGTACATCGTTCCCATCGCAACGTTAATTTCCATAAATATGTATTTTATTAAATACATTCTGTTATTGTTTTAGGCCCAGAAAAATGTATACTCTCTACATATATATATATATATATATATATATATATATATATATATATATATATATATATAATATATGCATATATACATATATATATATATATATTCTCAGATTTGACCACCAGGCTTGGCCGCTTCAATGTTCTAACATAGTTCTGGGGGCTTGGGTTTAACCCACTGAGCATTTTTCGGGTTAAAGAACATGCTAAAACTGGTTTATGACAGGTCTAAAAATGAACGTTTTTTCAACGTCTAGGCTAAGCTTAGACGTGGTTTCAACGTCATTTGAACGGCTATATATTTATATCTAGCCGTTCAAATGACGTTGAATAGCCTGGGATTTTTTATTTTTTTCATCAGTGATGACTCTCTTCCTACCAATCCGCGTTGCCGCTCCATCCTGGCCGTACCTTACGGTAGTCCTTGATGACTCCAGAGAACCTGATTATTTTGATCTGTGGCTTTTTGGCGTGGAAGTCATGCCACTGATACTCTGGAGACAGAATCTTGGTGGGTTTGTGGAGCCAAAGGTAGACGTTCATATGACTCTCTTCCTGCCACGCTGCCTCGATGCCCCGCTGGGCGTCCAGCTCAAAGTTGTCGCTGCACGTCGACAGCATGTGACGGACGGACTCCGGCTCCCCTCCGTACGCGCCCGCGGGGTAGTAGAAGTCGCCCTCGTCGGCGGACATGAACGCTTTAGACACCGGCCTGCGTTCGTAGATGAACTGGCTGCGCTCTTGGGCGAAGAAATTATGGTGCAACACGGCGACCAGCTTACCTAGAGCTTCAGTTCCCCAGCGGTCATGGAACTTCGAATCAACGTCAAAACAGTAGATGTAGTCGGTGCAATCGCGCAGATCCGTTTCGATAAAATTGGCAATGATTTTGAACCTGCCGGCTCCGATGTCCTGCCAGCGTTTTGAGTTTGCCGCCGGCCTGACAAACAACTCCCGTCCTGCAGCCATCGTAACGGAGGGGACTTGCTCTGGCCTATCCGTGAAGACGTAATAATGGACTTTAAATCCCACGAAGAAGTGGCTCTCTGCGGTTTCCAGGAAATCCTTGAGGAATTGGATGTATTCACCAACGGCAAAAACGGTGACTGCTACGGTGATGTTGTAGGGTTTGTAGATGGCGTCCAACAGCGTGGGTTCGAATGTGGATTGCCATACTATGGGAGCTAACCAGAGCGTCATCGCGACAACGTCGGTGCGTCCAGTCAAGGCATTGGGTTTGTCGTAGCGAAGATTTGTCCTAGCGAATTCTGGCACAATTGCTCCTCTCGGACACGGCCGGGCCAACGGGACTGTCGGAGCCGGAGGCGGGTCCTCATTCTTCGTAGACAGGTGGATTTGGTCCTCATTCCTCCAATTCGAAGACAGGTGGATTAGGATAACCGTGGCGGCCAACATTCCCGTGACTATTAGACAAAAGGCCGTTCTTTTGACTGTTGGCCGGAACCAGATAGTTTGAGCCATGACCATCCTGGATCTCTAGTCAAAGCTTGAGGGCGAATAGTCTTGAGAAGCCCTATTAGAGATAGTCGAAAAGTTAATTACTTACTAAATTATTAGAGTTGAATAATTCTGCTTCTCCGACGCGGCTCATATTGTGTTCACCATTTATATACAGTGGTAGCCAGTTGGTTTCTTCACCTTTTTTGGCCACACCCCCAGATTCTCAGACACGCCCCCCAGATTCTCAGACATGCCCCCTAGATGTATTGTATCTTATTTCAACATGTAGTGTGGCCATTCAGCCACAGGGTGGCGCGTTCACAGTGAGCAGCATCACAGTGACTGTATCTCCTTCCACATTTAGCTGATCTACAAACTCACTGTGAGCTTGTAGATCTGCTATTTTCAATCGGCTGAAATATATTTAGGGCTGAAGTGGTTTGTGTGTTTTGTAATTGTAATCAAAATCTACAAAGTAACTAGTAGTAACCAAAAGTTTTCATTTAATTGTAGTGGAGTAAAAGTACAATATTTTCCTCTGAGATGTAGTGGAGTAGAAGTAAAAGTATTAAATACTCCAGTAAAGTAAAAGTACCTCAAAATAACTATTGTACTTAAGCACAGTACTTGCGTAAATGTACAAGCTCACAATGCGTTGCGATGCGACACATAGTGAGCTTGTAGATCTGCTAGTTTCGGCCTACTTTCTACTTTTGGTACATTTTACAAGTACATTTTGATACCAATACTTTTGTACTTTAACTCAAGTATTTATTTTTATTTCCTGATTTTTACTTGTAACAGAGTATTTCTACTTTGCAAAAGCTAAAGAAGGCTAAATTACAATCGTTGTCTTACGCTGGAAAATCTAGCCTTCCCTGGAAAATAAAGTAAAAGACTGAAAAACAGGCAGTGAAAAAAATCTAAAGAGAATAGTGGCCGTCGGACGAGCGTCTGCTAAATGCCCAACTGGTAGATGCTTACAGTACATTGTAGAGAGATTAGGCAACAGGCTCCTATAATTAACATAACCTGTTTGGCTACGACACCCACCTCACAGTCAAACAGACTCAATATATCTTGTTCCAGGGACCCCCAAAAGCAAAGATTTGATTTTATAATGTGTATATAGATTAAAAGATTTGCATACATTCTTTTTCAAAAAGTCATAGTGTGGCACGCTATGAGCTTGTAGTTTGAGTTGCTATTTTTGAATAGCCAAAGAAATCTAAAATGACAGAGACATTAAATTGCACAAATGCTAAATTGCAAATGTTGCTTCATCCTGGAATCGAACTCGGATCTCAATATCAATGGCCTACAGCCTTAAAGGACAACTTTGGTTTTTTACAACCAAGGTTTATGTTTTAGATTGTAATTAAAGTAAATACAAGATGAGTGTTAAACATTTTAAATGTACTGCTTTCTATAGTTTTAGTAATTTTCGCGATATTTTTTTACAGTGGGCGGGGGCATTCTGTCCGGTGGCTAAATATGTATTTTTTTACACAATAACCCGGTGTTTTCTTTATTATTATTTACAGTAGCTCTTCTAGCCTCCAATAACTCACATCTGGCCATCAAAGACCACAGGACCTTTTTTATTGTGTAAAAAAGGCATATTTAGCCACTGGACAGAATGCCCCCGCCCACTGTAAAAAATATCGCGAAAATTGCAAAAACAGTAAGCAGTAAATGAAAATAATAATAACACTCATCTTTTATTTACTTTAATTACAAGCTAAAATATAAACCTTGGTTGTAAAAAAACAAAATTGTCTTTTAACCACCAGGCCACTGGCTGAATGGAAACGAACTGCAATTGAATGTAGTCAAAACAAAAATACAAGTGTGTGTGTGTGTGTGTGTGTGTGTGTGTGTGTGTGTGTGTGTGTGTGTGTGTGTGTGTGTGTGTGTGTGTGTGTGTGTGTGTGTGTGTGTGTGTGTGTATAGGGCTGAAGTGGTTAATGTATGTTTTGTGATAATAATCAAAATCTACAAACTAACTAGTAACCAAAGTTTTCAAATAATTGTAGTGGACTAAAAGTACAGTATTATTTTTATTTTTTGTAAACATGGAAAATAATGCTGAGTCCTTAGGATGAATTCAAAAGCAATTGTTTCTTTAAACATAACTGTGTTTCATGGAACATGGTGGAAGAAGTACTCAGACATTTTACTTAAGTAGCCTAAAAGTAGCAATACCACAATATAAAAACACTCTGTTACAACTAAAAGGCCTGTCTTCAAAATGTTACTTGAGTAAAAGTACAAAAGTATTGGCATCAAAATAAACTTAAAGTACCAAAAGTAAAAGTACAAAAATGTTTGAAAATAGCCAATCTACAAGCTCAAAACGCGTCACGATGTGACGTTGTGACGTGTGTGTGTGTGTGTGTGTGTGTGTGTGTGTGTGTGTGTGTGTGTGTGTGTGTGTTTGGGGGTGGGGTGGGGGGTCCATTGTGATGGCCTAAGTTTGTGTGAGACAAACAAAGCCCATGGCCAAGGTGCTAAAATTAATTTGCATGTCATTGTCTGAAACCTTGACTTTATTTAGAAGTTTGCAGACAAAAAGCACATGAAAGTACAGTTCAAATACAAGGTCGACTAAATAGGATTAAAAAACCCAAGCAAGCCATATGGCTTGTTTAAATTGGGGTCCTTAGTTAGTTACGTAGTACATTATAATCTCCTGTGTTCATTTAACTCTGTTTCACATTCCAAAACAATATAATTGTGCCGGAAAGTAGTTTATAATGCATTTTATTGAAATGTTACTTTTAGTTGACTAGTATCTCAGAAAGTAGCAGCTTTGGGAGCTGCCATTTTTTTTTACCTCTGACTTTCCAAGGAGTAGTAGGACCCCCCATCTCAATATATCTTGTTCCAGGGACCCCCAAAAGCAAAGATTTAATTTTATAATGTGTATATAGATTAAAAGATTTGCATACATTTTCAGATTCTTTTTCAAAAAGTCATAGTGTGGCACGCTATGACCTTGTAGTTTGAGTTTGAGCCAAAGAAATCTAAAATGACAGAGTCATTAAATTGCACTAATGCTAAATTTCAAATGCTGCTTCATCCTGGAATCGAACTCAGATCCCAATAACATTGGCCTACAGCCTTAACCACCAGGCCACTGACTGACTGCTAATTTGCCCCCCAGTGTTGGAAACTAACTATAAGTACATTTACTAAGTACTGTTCTTAAGTATAACTTTGAGGTACTTTTACTTTACTGGAGTATTTTCAATATTCAATACTTTTACTTCTACTCCACTACATCTCAGAGGAAAATATTGTACTTTTACTCCACTACAATGACATTTGGTTACTAGTTACTTTGTAGATCTTGATTACAATTACAGAACACACTGTTAGGGTCTAATAGGCGGTTGCTAGGGTCTAATAGGCGGTTGCTAGGGTGTAATAGGTGGTTGCTAGGGTAAAACAGGTGGTTGCTAGGGTCTAATAAGCGGTTGCTTGGGTCTAATAATCCGATATATCCTATAAGTAGGCCGAACGTTGTAGAGTTGGAACGGAGTTTGTAGCTAAAAGTATGAAGGACTAGATAGGGGCCAAAAAACGGGGGGAAGTATGGTATAGAATAAATAGTGGCAATAACATTAGTGTGATCGCTTTAGCGATCCCACAAATAGTGAAGATAACAACATTAGTGTGATCGCTTTAGCAATCCCACAAATAGTGAAGATAACATTAGTGTGATCGCTTTAGCGATCCCACAAATAGTGGCAATAACATTAGTGTGATCCTGTGATGGAGGAACAATCTTTACCTGTCCTTGACATGAAACGGGAACTTATAATCAAAAGAATCTATTCAGTCAGATGAAACATTTTTTTGGATTAAATAAAATTAAGGTAGCCTACATGAGAAATGTGACAAGTAGTATAGGCTAGCCTAAGTTTTACTGTGTCTGGTACCAATACAAAAAAAGAAACTTGTAGATCTGCTACTTTCGCATTAAAACGGCGATAACAAAGGAACGCAGGCTTGCACTGCATACAACGCTGCCTGGCCAGGAGTCGGTGCATTGCTTCCCGGCCTGCCTACGACCGACAGACCTCCGCCGCGGAGGCACAAGGGGGCTATTGCCTCCTCCCATGCCCACCAGGGTCCAGGGGAAGCTCCGCCCCGGGTAGTGGAGCCGGGCGGCCCCTGGTCCATGCCCGGGCGTAGGCGGGAACCACTTTGTGCATGTCAAAAGTTATATTCCGAATGAATGCTTTGGGTCATGTAAACGAGGAATACTTTTATTCAGGTTCCATGTAAACAGGTGAGTGGAACAGATTATGAATCTCTATTCGGAATGAGTTCATTCTGAATGAATACATGATGTCCATGTAACCGCAGCCATTGTAGATCAGCGCAAGTGAGTCCCTCACACGATTAAACATTTATAAAGTAAATAGCCAACTCTCACGCGTAATGAAGAGAATAAGAAGTTTGTTTACAGTTTAACCTCACGACCAAAGGCTAATAACACTTGGAATGGATATTATATTGTTACGTCCCCGTCTAGGGCCTCCATAAGATGAATCTGAGGGCGGAACACATTATTATATACATGCATATATGCATATATATATATATATATATATATATATATATATGCGTTTGTAGAGTATAAATATTTCTGGGCCTAAAACAATAACAGAATGTCTTTAATAAAATACATATTTAGGGCTTATTTTTCACAAATGACTATAACCACTTTAAACCCTCTAATCATGGTGAAACAGACCTGAGTTGCAACTGTTGGACCGCTTTTTCCATCTACACCAAATCTCTTTGCCAAAAATAGGAGATCTAAAACTCTGCCTTAAGATGGGTAACTGGTGACAGTTTTGGTACCCATCACTGTACACTTTATGGGAACGCTAGCTTATCCTCTCTCTCTGAGAGGCGTTATAAGCACTGGTATCTCTTAATTTTTAAAGCCATCTCAGGTATGCTCCCGCCTTATATTTGTGGTATGTTGGAGCAGAACCCTAGCTCCTACCAGACCCGCTCAAGTGATTTCCTAACGCTCAAGGTTCCATTTGCTCATACAGAGCTAGGCAAAGCAGCATTTTCTGTTAGTGCTATTATTATTTCTTGGAATGAGCTCCAGAAGTCCCTAAAAATTAGATCACTGCCTTCCTTGGGTCAATTTAGGGCAATGGTTTCCAACACTTTTATTCCAGACTGTAACTGCTTTAATTAATTTTTTAATGTATCGGTTTTAGTTCTTGAAAACATTTTGAGTATTCTTTGTCTTCTGATTATTTAATATATAATATTGAATTGTATGATGTCCTGGTGATGACGTCCTGGAAATGACGTAAAGATCATCCCCATATGGGCTGTGATCTGGCCTAGTCCTGAACGTCACCGGGGGACGTCATCATAACGTCATTATGACGTCATTGTGCTTGCTGGGTGGGTTTAGGCATAGTTTTACTGAGGTTACGTTTAGGAATACCAGGTGAATACCATCGGATTTGCCCCGGGGCGACTGTGTTTTGAGGCGAGCGTTTTGGTATTCCCCAGAAGTAGTCGAATCAGTTTGTTTTGGGAGGTCTGAAGCTTAGTTTTTAGTGACATTGAGATGTTGGAGAACCAAGAGGTGCAAACATAGTAAAAGTGGCATTGAATGAGGGCTCCGACAAAAGATAAATTCTGCTTGATCACTTTTATGCAATTATTGTCTCCGCCGAAGGTGGAGAATATGTTTTCGCTTTGTGTGAGCAAACATTGTTAGCCAAGCTAACATTGGGCAAGCTCCACGTGACACGTGTCAATTTGTTGACACCAATGCCTCTGATTGGCTAGAGGGACGCGTGACGAAATACAATTCTATAAATAGGTGTGTCACTTCAAAAAGCCCTTACTTTTTGAAGTGAGGTAAAACAGGATCAATCAGACTTGATTGGAACAGTACCTTCAGTAAGTCCAAGTCACCCGTCTGTGCGTGTGTGTTTCCCTCTGAGAACACCTAACATTGGTCAAGCAAAGGCGCAGAAGGCCAAAGCTAAGAAAGCATACTCATCTACAATTGTAACGTAGAAGAGGACTAGAGCTGAAATGATCCCACAACAAAGCCGAACTCTTAATACGTGTCAATATGTTGACATCAATGTCTCTGATTGGCTAGAGGGACGCATGACGAAATACAATCCTATAATAAAAAGGTGTGTCACTTCAAAAAGCCGTTTTGGTGGACACTCAATTACAATAATGAAACAACATTACAGACGACTGTTATTAAGATATTACCAGAAAACCATTCAGAAGATGCGTCATAGTATATATATATTTTTGTAATATAGTAATACATTTCTGACAATTAATATTATTGTCTGTTCTATTTTAAGGAATACGTAAATATTACGTAAATATATTAATCTTTTTTTAATCTCTTTTTTCATCTTATTTTATTTTTAACATTGGAAGACAAGTATTAGAACTTTTTGTTTAACTAAAAGATATATATTTTACCCTACTGTATCTCATTAGTTATTGCTATTATAATATAATTGATATATATCAGATGCGTCATAGTATATACATTTTTGTAAGAAATACATAAATAAATAATTTTTTGGATCTCTTTTTTTCATCCTATCTTTTTTTAAACATTTTTTTAAACATTTTTTTAAACATTTTTTTAAACATTTTTTTAAACATTTTTTTAAACATATTTTTAAACATTAGAAGACAAAATATGATTTTTAAATCATTTTTTTTTAAATAAATATTTCTTTAACATACACCTTTTTATTTAACTACAGTATATATATTTTACTCTACTGTATCTCATTAGTTATTGCTATGATAATATAATTGCTATAGTCTGCTGGCGGAGACTTGTGCTCCGAGGAGCACATTTTCTAGTTAATTGCGAACGCGTCCGACCAAGTGGAGCTTACTATGTAACCCTGCTTGGGTTGTGTCTCTGTGTGCATATCTCTCTGTGTCTCTGTGTGCAGTATGTGTGGTGCAGTATGTGTGGCTCCAATCCTCAGCCCTGTGTGCAGCCAAGTAAATGTCCAATATAGACGTACCATACATCAAATGAAAGGTCTTTGAAAACTGAACACACCTGTCAAGGTTGCGTTTAAGCCCGCCCCTTCCCCCGGAAGCCACGCCCCGGAGAAGGCTCCTAAAAACTCCCCATTGAAACCCCATGTTAAATGAAAAGTGCCCGAATCGCTCCCAAACTTTTTCTACCCCCCCTAAGTGGGGGTCTACGAACAAATACTTCGGCCTCGGATTTTGGCTCCGCCCCCCGGAAGTGGGTGAAACAGGCACTTCAAACACTTTGTTGAATTGTTCAAAAACATTCAAAGTTTTTTTTTTGTGAATTTGTATTTTTCTAAGATGCTCCTTTTAACGCAGAATTTTTTTCTATTTTTAATATATTTTTTTATTGGTTACTTTTTTTTAAATATTTTTTTTTCATTCTTTTTTTTCTTTTTTTGCGTTCGCTTACCGCGTTCGCGCGTCTTACTTGTGTTCTATTTACTTTTGATCCTATAAGTTTGTTGTCAAGAATAATGTCCAGCCCAAACAGGTAACCTCTTCTTTGCTTGAGATTACTATATTGTCAACTCTGACCTTGAAATCATTTGCATTTACATTACTAAGGGAATGTTTGGACCCAAAAATAATGGATTCTGTCTTACCAAGGTGTAATTGACAGTTTGTTATCAGAAAGCCAAGTACGGATCTGACTGGGTTCAGATCTGAGAGCTTCCACAACTTGTATTTTGTCCTCGCCCGAGACCAGGATTGCTGAGTCATTTTTAGATAGATAGATAGATAATTGTATTTCCGTGTCCTGCACACAATAAGACCATCTTGGGTTTATAAGACACCATTTTAAGCTTACAGCATGTTTACAATATATTCACATAATACATTCAATTACATCTCAGAATTACACAGAGTGTTTTGTCTTTTCTCCCAAGCTTGACAAATAAAATCTGACACAACAAAAGCTCCTTTAACAAAACATATAACACAGTCTTTCATTATCATCTAACTCAAGGAAATCACCACATAATACCTCTCTTATATCATCATATTTAGAGCAATAAAAAGTGAACCACATTTTCACAAAACAAACAGTTTCATCAGCAAACAAGAACTTGCAGGTACAGGCTGCTTTCATTCACTGCTTTAATATCACTAGGCCAGCCCTAGTGATATTAAAGCCTCACTGGGTACATTTTTTTTAATGAATACATTTTAATTTTGTCCAATCTGTATGGTTTAGTATGTTAATACAACATAACTTATATAATTGGGGTGGTTGTATTTTGTCTCCCTGCTCTTCTATTGAGACATTTAGATTGTGTCAAAGGTTATGTCTTACCTAAACACAAGATCTGACACGAATTTTGACCTGATGGTCAAGATTCAATGTATACCCTGAGCAAGCAGGCCGGCTCTTTTAGCTCAATCAATGGTAAAAAAAATCCAGCACTTGCGAATGAAACCAGTTGAAATCCAGGGTAGAAGAGGAAAGTTACACAGTGCTGCTTTAACTAAACAACTATTGTGTATATGGTGAGCTCACCATATCCGCTCCTGCAACTTACCAGCAAAAAATCATAATCTTAATCAAATCTAATTTTAATAATTGCGCCCACGGTACACATCATAACCGCGGTGAAGCAGTTATTGTCCCCAGTCCTAGGCGTTGATACAGATGTTGTTCTGCAGGTCGTGCCAGTACTTGAGCAGCTCACTGGGTTGAAACCCGTGGGACGTGATGAGGTTGCTGTATTTGCAGCTGGAGTATTGCACTCGCCGGCGGTTGAACAGGAACTCGTTGGGCGGCGGTGTGGGCTCGATCCGTAGCACGGCCAGGCAGATCCCCACATACACATCTTCCAAATGCAGGCGGCGAATGCTCAGAGAGGCTCGGTAGATTTTCGCCGCCATGTCTCCGGAGAACACGGAACCCGAACCGGAGCCGAAGGCGGGGTACTCATCACCCGGGTACAGCTCTGGGGAAATGTAATTCTTATCGTTTTTGTTTCGGATCGGTGAGTCGCCTCTCAAGATACATCCTGTGTAGTAGTTCTTAGGATTAGGATTCAGTTCGGGTCTGAGCAGCTTGTGGATGAGGTAATTGGTGTTGACAAACATGTCACCGTCAGTTTTCATTACAAATCTGGCCCGTGGACAATGCATGGCCACCCAGTTCATCCCCATCAGTGTCTTTATAGTCAGGTTGTAGTAGGTATCGAAGAACTCCTGCTGAATGATATCGTGGTGCCTCTGGCTCTCGGACTCCAAGTTCATCTGATGTAGGCGCCCCAGCTCGCCTTTCATCTTCCCCAGCAGGAACAGCCGGATGATTCCTAGGCCTGGAGCAAGGCTCTCATTGCCCCACGTCTGCCGTATGGCGTCCCGTGCCTCTACCTCAGAGACACGGGTGCTTATCAGCAACACCAGGAATGGTTGTGCTTTCCCCTCTGGACATTTGTTTGCCTCGTTAATGATGTAGGAGTACGGCCCGGGGGACAGCATGCCACTTGGGCCGCCCTCTTTACTTTGGATGGCTTTAGCTAACAGAGAGTTCTCCAGACCTGCCTCCCCCCAAGGAGAGGAGTCATCCGCATCTTGCCAGAATCCGATGTTATTATAATGTTCCACGGGAAGCTCTCTCCAC
The DNA here is from genome assembly GCF_963280865.1 of Gymnoscopelus braueri. Lineage (NCBI taxonomy): Eukaryota > Metazoa > Chordata > Actinopteri > Myctophiformes > Myctophidae > Gymnoscopelus > Gymnoscopelus braueri. The sequence goes on along the minus strand of NC_137623.1, from coordinate 20,377,627 downwards.
CACGGCCGATGGATCAGAAAGACCATGACCCCCAGGAGCAAGAGGAGATACAGGAGTCCAGCGATATGCGGACGGCAGTGGGGTGTCCTCCACTGCATGCTGTCCAGCGGCTCTGTGGGACCTTTAATCCACTTGGACCTCAGTCACATTGGTCAGGGAAGTCGCAAGCAGCTTCTCACAGCTGCATAAAGCGTGGAGGTAATGTGACGGCAGTTCTCTAGTCTAGAGATCTATCTAATTCTGCTAGTTGTGAATGTACCCTCCTATGATAGGTATGGGTATGGGGAGGTGAGTTATACACGCTATACAAGAATTACATTCCTTTACGACTGTTGGCAGGGCGTTCCACATTTTTGAGAGTGGCTCTTTCACCACTCTATTCAGCCTGGGCTGATTGAGCTGATTGTAACACCAATCATGGCGCCGGCCCCGTCCTTCTCTACACCGGCAGCCAGAGCTTTCTTGCCCGCAGCTAGAGACGCACCGCTCGGTTCTTTGGAGGCGGACATGGTCTTGACGACAAGCTCAGCGCTGCTAGGGCTGGTCTTCTTAGGTCGTGCAGCTGCTGCCTTCTTCTTGGCGGCCTTGGCCTGCCGAGCCTGCTCCTCCTGCGTCCTCCTCAGAGACTCATTGTAAAAGTCAACGGGGTAACTTTGAGCATAGAACCACCTGTCCATTTCATTAATAAAAGCATCAAAACTCAGCATTTTAGCTTTGTACCATATTTGATGAGCATCTTTGGCTTCATCATAAACACTAAATAAAAGTCAATGTTCGTGTTCAAACAGTCAAACAAAGTCTTATCCAAACAAAACGCCTTAACGCGCAAAGTCTCTTTTAAGGTGTTTGTTACCAAATTAATTGGATTTTAGTTCAGTGTGCACACAATTACACGATGGTCATTGTTTGGGTCGGCGCCGCTGAAACATACCGCACCAGACCCTCCTAACCTACTAGAGGAGTGCCAGCACTGCAGAGGAGAGACAGGTGACCAACAATCAATTACACAGTTCACTTACAACAAACAAACATGATATATATATATATATATATATATATATATATATATATATATATATATATATACATATATATTATATTCAATGGTATTTGGGCTTTGTGCTCTAAAGAAATTGAGAAAAAAAAACACCATGAGAAACACCATGAGGCCAAGTGGCCTTGACCCTATAAAATGACGAAATTCCCCCCCCCCCACACACACACACACTGTATTGTATTGTTAAATATGTTATAAACCGCCCACATGTTACACCTGTACAAGCTACTATTATTATTTATAGAAAGGGGATTACCATCTTTGGCATTCCAATTTAAATCTGAAACCTGTTTACAGTCTAATCACAGTGGTTAAACATGGGTGTATGGAAAATGTGCTAAGTGCCCATTGAATGTGGATCAAAGGCCAATTTCAATAACGACCTGTTAGGGCGTAGGCTAATTCCTATAAATACATCCATCAATGCAGTGGTGGAAAAAGTACTAAAATGTTTTACTTAAGTAAAAGTATCAATACTGCAATGTAGAAATACTCAGCAAAAGTAAAAGTCCTGAATTCTAAATGTAATTGAGTAAAAGTACTGGTATCAAAATGTAATTAAATATAAAAATCTTTTGCTTGTAGATCGGCTATTTTCAAATTGCCAAAGTTTAAATAGGGCTGAAGTGGTCTTGTATAAATATAAAAATCTTTTGCTTGTAGATCGGCTATTTTCAAATTGCCAAAGTTTAAATAGAGCTGAAGTGGTCTTGTATAAATATAAAAATCTTTTGCTTGTAGATCGGCTATTTTCAAATTTCCAAAGTTTAAATAGGGCTGAAGTGGTCTTGTAATAATAATCAAAAATATACAAAGTAACAAGTAACTAGTTCTCAAATAATTGTAGTGGAGTAAAAGTATAATATCTGCCTCTGAAATGTAGTGGAGTAGTACTTAGTTACTTTCCACCACTGTATAAATGTATTTTTCAAAATGCATAGTACAGTAATTGATTACATGTACTTAGTTACTTTCCACCACTGTATAAATGTCTTTTTCGAAATGCATGTATCAGAATCAGAATCAGAATCAGAATCAGAATCAGAATCAGTTTTATTGTCACATCACAGGTTTACAAGGTAAAAAAGTGGGTGAAATTCGTTTTTGTACATCGTTCCCATCGCAACGTTAATTTCCATAAATATGTATTTTATTAAATACATTCTGTTATTGTTTTAGGCCCAGAAAAATGTATACTCTCTACATATATATATATATATATATATATATATATATATATATATATATATATATATATAATATATGCATATATACATATATATATATATATATTCTCAGATTTGACCACCAGGCTTGGCCGCTTCAATGTTCTAACATAGTTCTGGGGGCTTGGGTTTAAACCACTGAGCATTTTTCGGGTTAAAGAACGTGCTAAAACTGGTTTATGACAGGTCTAAAAATGAACGTTTTTTCAACGTCTAGGCTAAGCTTAGACGTGGTTTCAACGTCATTTGAACGGCTATATATTTATATCTAGCCGTTCAAATGACGTTGAATAGCCTGGGATTTTTTATTTTTTTCATCAGTGATGACTCTCTTCCTACCAATCCGCGTTGCCGCTCCATCCTGGCCGTACCTTACGGTAGTCCTTGATGACTCCAGAGAACCTGATTATTTTGATCTGTGGCTTTTTGGCGTGGAAGTCATGCCACTGATACTCTGGAGACAGAATCTTGGTGGGTTTGTGGAGCCAAAGGTAGACGTTCATATGACTCTCTTCCTGCCACGCTGCCTCGATGCCCCGCTGGGCGTCCAGCTCAAAGTTGTCGCTGCACGTCGACAGCATGTGACGGACGGACTCCGGCTCCCCTCCGTACGCGCCCGCGGGGTAGTAGAAGTCGCCCTCGTCGGCGGACATGAACGCTTTAGACACCGGCCTGCGTTCGTAGATGAACTGGCTGCGCTCTTGGGCGAAGAAATTATGGTGCAACACGGCGACCAGCTTACCTAGAGCTTCAGTTCCCCAGCGGTCATGGAACTTCGAATCAACGTCAAAACAGTAGATGTAGTCGGTGCAATCGCGCAGATCCGTTTCGATAAAATTGGCAATGATTTTGAACCTGCCGGCTCCGATGTCCTGCCAGCGTTTTGAGTTTGCCGCCGGCCTGACAAACAACTCCCGTCCTGCAGCCATCGTAACGGAGGGGACTTGCTCTGGCCTATCCGTGAAGACGTAATAATGGACTTTAAATCCCACGAAGAAGTGGCTCTCTGCGGTTTCCAGGAAATCCTTGAGGAATTGGATGTATTCACCAACGGCAAAAACGGTGACTGCTACGGTGATGTTGTAGGGTTTGTAGATGGCGTCCAACAGCGTGGGTTCGAACGTGGATTGCCATACTATGGGAGCTAACCAGGGCGTCATCGCGACAACGTCGGTGCGTCCAGTCAAGGCACTGGGTTTGTCGTAGCGAAGATTTGTCCTAGCGAATTCTGGCACAATTGCTCCTCTCGGACACGGCCGGGCCAACGGGACTGTCGGAGCCGGAGGCGGGTCCTCATTCTTCGTAGACAGGTGGATTTGGTCCTCATTCCTCCAATTCGAAGACAGGTGGATTAGGATAACCGTGGCGGCCAACATTCCCGTGACTATTAGACAAAAGGCCGTTCTTTTGACTGTTGGCCGGAACCAGATAGTTTGAGCCATGACCATCCTGGATCTCTAGTCAAAGCTTGAGGGCGAATAGTCTTGAGAAGCCCTATTAGAGATAGTCGAAAAGTTAATTACTTACTAAATTATTAGAGTTGAATAATTCTGCTTCTCCGACGCGGCTCATATTGTGTTCACCATTTATATACAGTGTAGTCCGGGAGTCATGGGGCTTAACGTGGTTTCGTCGGTTAAAGTTTTTTTCTCAACTGATTCTTGCTGCTGGGGGTCCCCTCTTAAGGATTCAAGAGGGTGCCCAGTGAAATCCCTTGAGCATTTTTTATTATTAACCCCTTAATGCCCAAAACACAAAAAATGCACCCAAAATAGACTTCTATGGTATTTCATGCAAAATACTTCATCTAATTGCTTAAAATTTGCTTTCTACAGTGTGTATCCATGTAAGTGGATGTGTACAGTGCATTAGATTTAATATTTGTAAACTTTTAAATATTAACCCCTTCATTCCCAGAACAACTTAATCTTTAAACTGTGATATTGTGAAATAGAACATGCACAGAAATCAAATCAAATGCATCAGATCTGCTTTCTACTAAGTCTAATAGTGGAACTGGTCATGTTTCCTTTTGGATGAATGCATATTAACCCTTTGAGGCCAACCATCTTTTAGTCATTAACCCTTAAATGCCCAAAACAAAAAACGTTTTTTATGGCATTTTATGCAAAAATATTGATTTAGCGCATCAAATTGGAATATGTGTTTGTATGGGCCACGGTCCGTGGCCCATCGCTGCCCCAGGAAGAGGCCTCTTCCTGGGCATGGTCCCTACCTACTAGATGGCACCAGTCGGCCCTTCTCCCTGGCTCTCCCCTTCACACAGGGCAAGGGCCAGGGAGCCCAGTGCCTCACGGCACAGTGCCGGGTGCACACTCGCCCGCTCTACCCGCCCCGGGAGCCACCGTCCCTGGGTAGGAGGTGGTCCATGGACCCCCGATGGGGACCAGGGACCGGGGACGGCGCCGCCTTGTGGACTCCGGCGGTATTGCGCCCCGCGGCCACCACAGGCCTATCCAGGCTTGTGGATCTGCTCTTTTTCGACCGCAGGACTTTGTCCTTTTTCCAGACCCACGGCTGGGGACCCCCAGGGAACCCCGGGGAGGCCTCGACCCGGCCCAGGGAGCCCCCAAGCTGGGTGCTCGCTCCAGTCCGGGGACCCCCGGGGGTCCCCGGCTCCAGAGGCTCGAGCCTGGCCACTCGGCCGGTCGGCTCGGGCCTCTCCGGCCAGGGACCCCCGGGGAGGCTTCGACCCGGCCCAGGGAGCCTCGAAGCTGGGTACTCGCTCCAGTCCGGGGGACCCACGCCTCCGGGGGACACCCGGCTCTCCAGGCGGTCCCGTGGACCCACTCTTAAGAACCCCTCGGCGGGCGTTAAGTGAAGTGGCAGGCCGCGGCCAAAGCACCGCGTGGACCTGGTGGTACAAACGGCGACGAGCGCCCATGGGACTATTATGGACTTAGCGCGTTGGACCCGGCACACCGGCCGGTCCCGCGGACCCACTCTTAAGCACCCCTCGGCGGGCGTTAAGTGGAGTGGCAGGCCGCGGCCAAAGCACCACGTGGACCTGGTGGTACAAACGGCCTGGCGCGCCCATGGGACTATCATGGACTTAGCGCCTTGGACGCTAAGTCGGGCGGGGAGAAGCCTCCGTCCCCGGGCCGGGGACAAGCCTGCTCCTCAACAGAGTCAAGCTCAACAGGGTGTTCTTTCCCCGCTGAATCTGCCCCGTTCCCGGGAGGCGCCGTCACCCCTGGGAGTGCGGCGCGCTCTGAAAAAGGTTGCTAGTTTAACGTCAGGTACGCCGGGGGGCCACGTGCCGGCCCCGGCGTCCCGGACAAAAGGTTGGATCGAGGGTTGACTCTCAATAGATCGCGGTCATACAGCCGCTCTGCTACTTACGAGACCCTGACCCAGAATCAGGTCGTTTACGAGTCATTTGGCGCCAAGTTGTTCACAAACATGAAGTGCGCGTCCGGAGGGGGGCCGCCATCTTTTGGCGACCCCCCGTAAAGCTCAGGCGCGCGAACAACCTGAGCCACCTTCGCCGCGAGCCCTTCCAGGCCGACCCAGAGCCGGTCGCGCCGCAGCGCCGCGGAGAAAGTGCGCCCGGCGAGGGCACGGCAGCGCCCGGGGCGGGGTCCCCCTGAAAGGGAGATCCCCGGCCGGGTTGAGTCCTCCGGGCAGACTGCGCGGACCCCACTAGTTTACCTCTTAACGGTTTCTCTTCAAAGTTCTTTTCAACTTTCCCTCACGGTACTTGTCCGCTATCGGTCTCATGCCGGTATTTAGCCTTAGATGGAGTTTACCACCAGCTTTGGGCTGCATTCGCAAACAACCCGACTCAGAGGAGACGTTGCCCCGGGGCGACGAGGGCCGCTACCAGCCTCACACCGTCCACAGGCTGAGCCTCTATCAGAAGAACTCAGGCCCCCGATCGACACCCGGGCGACAGCCGTCTCCTGTACGCCACATTTCACGCGCCCACCGCGGGCGGGGATTCGGCGCTGGGCTCTTCCCTCTTCGCTCGCCGCTACTGGGGGAATCCTTGTTAGTTTCTTTTCCTCCGCTTAGTAATATGCTTAAATTCAGCGGGTCGTCTCGTCTGATCTGAGGTCGTAAAGCAACGGGTTGCTGGTGGCGGCTCCCCCCGTGAGCGAGGAGGCTCCCCAGGAACCGCCTCGCCCCGGGCTTCGCGACGGCCAAGCTCCATAGGTGCGTTCTGGAACAAGTCGGCGCCTCGCCCGGGAGACTTTTTCACAGGAGGGAGGCAGGGACGAGCCATACGCCTCCCGGGCCACGGGGAGGGGACAGGGAGGTACGACGCGGAGATCCAGGAGGAGGGGGCCCGCGCCGCCACCCGAGACGGAGCCTCGCGCTGGGCATCGCGACGGCCAAGCTCCATAGGTACGGTCTGGAGCGAGTCGGCGTCTCGCCCGGGAGACTTTTTCAAAGGAGGGAGGCAGGCACGAGCCAGACGCCTCCTGGGCTACGGGCAGGTGACAGGGAGGTACGACGCGGAGATCCAGGACAAGGGACCACTCGCGGCGCCGACACTGCCCCAGGACCATGCCCCGGTTCCGGGCATGGTCCATAGCTACCCGCTGGCACTAGTGGCCACTTTCCCCCCACGCGAAATTTCACGCAGGGGAGAGGCCGTGAGCCCACAGCTTCCTGGGAGCTCTGGACTCTGAAGAAATCCTGGCTTTTTTCCGAATCCTCCAGGATTTGGGGCCTCTCGCGGCGCCGACACTGCCCCAGGACCATTCCCCGGTTCCGGGCATGGTCCATACCCGCTGGCACCAGTGGCCACTTTCCCCCCAAGCGAAATTTCATGCAGGGGAGAGGCCAGAGCCCCAGACACCCGGGGACCCGGGGGGGGCACCGACGCGTGCGCACCCCCGGCCCGGATCCAACGAGCCCTCCGCCGGCGCCGGGCGACCCAGGGAGAGGGAGGTACCGCCCGTTTTGGCCCGAAAAAGAGCAGATCGACAAGCCGAAAAAAAGTTGAGATTTTCGGCCGGAGGTCCGCCAGGGGGTCCCCGCGGACCTCTGGAGGCCATACAAACACTATGGGAAAGCTATGGGAAACACCAAATTGGGAATATGTTCTGTAGATATTTTTGTGCAGGATGCTCAAGATGGAAGGCCTGAAAGGGTTAATGTGCATTCATCCAAAAGGAAAAAAGTTCCACTAGTGTAGAAAGCAGATCTAATGTATTTGATTTAATTTGATTTCTGTGCATGTACAATATCACAGTTTAAAGATTATGTTGTTCTGGGCAGGAAGGGGTTAATATTAAAAAATGCATAAATATTAAATCTAATGCACTGTACACATCCACTTACATGGATACACACTGTAGAAACCAAATTTAAGCATTTAGATCAAGTATTTTGCATGAAATACCATAGAAGTCTATTTTGGGTGAATTATAGTGTTTTGGGCATTAAGGGGTTAATAATTAAAAATGCTCAAGGGATTTCACTGGGCACCCTCTTGAATCCTTAAGAGGGGACCCCCAGCAGCAAGAATCAGTTGAGAAAAAAACTTTAACCGACAAAACCACGTTCAGCCAAAAATCCCCCTTTGACTCCCGGACTAGTGGTAGCCAGTTGGTTTCTTCACCTTTTTTGGCCACACCCCCAGATTCTCAGACACGCCCCCCAGATTCTCAGACATGCCCCCTAGATGTATTGTATCTTATTTCAACATGTAGTGTGGCCATTCAGCCACAGGGTGGCGCGTTCACAGTGAGCAGCATCACAGTGACTGTATCTCCTTCCACATTTAGCTGATCTACAAACTCACTGTGAGCTTGTAGATCTGCTATTTTCAATCGGCTGAAATATATTTAGGGCTGAAGTGGTTTGTGTGTTTTGTAATTGTAATCAAAATCTACAAAGTAACTAGTAGTAACCAAAAGTTTTCATTTAATTGTAGTGGAGTAAAAGTACAATATTTTCCTCTGAGATGTAGTGGAGTAGAAGTAAAAGTATTAAATACTCCAGTAAAGTAAAAGTACCTCAAAATAACTATTGTACTTAAGCACAGTACTTGCGTAAATGTACAAGCTCACAATGCGTTGCGATGCGACACATAGTGAGCTTGTAGATCTGCTAGTTTCGGCCTACTTTCTACTTTTGGTACATTTTACAAGTACATTTTGATACCAATACTTTTGTACTTTAAGTATTTATTTTTATTTCCTGATTTTTACTTGTAACAGAGTATTTCTACTTTGCAAAAGCTAAAGAAGGCTAAATTACAATCGTTGTCTTACGCTGGAAAATCTAGCCTTCCCTGGAAAATAAAGTAAAAGACTGAAAAACAGGCAGTGAAAAAAATCAAAAGAGAATAGTGGCCGTCGGACGAGCGTCTGCTAAATGCCCAACTGGTAGATGCTTACAGTACATTGTAGAGAGATTAGGCAACAGGCTCCTATAATTAACATAACCTGTTTGGCTACGACACCCACCTCACAGTCAAACAGACTCAATATATCTTGTTCCAGGGACCCCCAAAAGCAAAGATTTGATTTTATAATGTGTATATAGATTAAAAGATTTGCATACATTCTTTTTCAAAAAGTCATAGTGTGGCACGCTATGAGCTTGTAGTTTGAGTTGCTGTTTTTGAATAGCCAAAGAAATCTAAAATGACAGAGACATTAAATTGCACAAATGCTAAATTGCAAATGTTGCTTCATCCTGGAATCGAACTCGGATCTCAATATCAATGGCCTACAGCCTTAAAGGACAACTTTGGTTTTTTACAACCAAGGTTTATGTTTTAGATTGTAATTAAAGTAAATACAAGATGAGTGTTAAACATTTTAAATGTACTGCTTTCTATAGTTTTAGTAATTTTCGCGATATTTTTTTACAGTGGGCGGGGGCATTCTGTCCGGTGGCTAAATATGTATTTTTTTACACAATAACCCGGTGTTTTCTTTATTATTATTTACAGTAGCTCTTCTAGCCTCCAATAACTCACATCTGGCCATCAAAGACCACAGGACCTTTTTTATTGTGTAAAAAAGGCATATTTAGCCACTGGACAGAATGCCCCCGCCCACTGTAAAAAATATCGCGAAAATTGCAAAAACAGTAAGCAGTAAATGAAAATAATAATAACACTCATCTTTTATTTACTTTAATTACAAGCTAAAATATAAACCTTGGTTGTAAAAAAACAAAATTGTCTTTTAACCACCAGGCCACTGGCTGAATGGAAACGAACTGCAATTGAATGTAGTCAAAACAAAAATACAAGTGTGTGTGTGTGTGTGTGTGTGTGTGTGTGTGTGTGTGTGTGTGTGTGTGTGTGTGTGTGTGTGTGTGTGTGTGTGTGTGTGTGTGTGTGTGTGTATAGGGCTGAAGTGGTTAATGTATGTTTTGTGATAATAATCAAAATCTACAAACTAACTAGTAACCAAAGTTTTCAAATAATTGTAGTGGACTAAAAGTACAGTATTATTTTTATTTTTTGTAAACATGGAAAATAATGCTGAGTCCTTAGGATGAATTCAAAAGCAATTGTTTCTTTAAACATAACTGTGTTTCATGGAACATGGTGGAAGAAGTACTCAGACATTTTACTTAAGTAGCCTAAAAGTAGCAATACCACAATATAAAAACACTCTGTTACAACTAAAAGGCCTGTCTTCAAAATGTTACTTGAGTAAAAGTACAAAAGTATTGGCATCAAAATAAACTTAAAGTACCAAAAGTAAAAGTACAAAAATGTTTGAAAATAGCCAATCTACAAGCTCAAAACGCGTCACGATGTGACGTACTTGTGTGTGTGTGTGTGTGTGTGTGTGTGTGTGTGTGTGTGTGTGTGTGTGTGTGTGTGTGTGTGTGTGTGTGTGTGTGTGTGTGTGTGTGTGTGTGTGTTTGGGGGTGGGGTGGGGGGTCCATTGTGATGGCCTAAGTTTGTGTGAGACAAACAAAGCCCATGGCCAAGGTGCTAAAATTAATTTGCATGTCATTGTCTGAAACCTTGACTTTATTTAGAAGTTTGCAGACAAAAAGCACATGAAAGTACAGTTCAAATACAAGGTCGACTAAATAGGATTAAAAAACCCAAGCAAGCCATATGGCTTGTTTAAATTGGGGTCCTTAGTTAGTTACGTAGTACATTATAATCTCCTGTGTTCATTTAACTCTGTTTCACATTCCAAAACAATATAATTGTGCCGGAAAGTAGTTTATAATGCATTTTATTGAAATGTTACTTTTAGTTGACTAGTATCTCAGAAAGTAGCAGCTTTGGGAGCTGCCATTTTTTTTACCTCTGACTTTCCAAGGAGTAGTAGGACCCCCCATCTCAATATATCTTGTTCCAGGGACCCCCAAAAGCAAAGATTTGATTTTATAATGTGTATATAGATTAAAAGATTTGCATACATTTTCAGATTCTTTTTCAAAAAGTCATAGTGTGGCACGCTATGAGCTTGTAGTTTGAGTTTGAGCCAAAGAAATCTAAAATGACAGAGTCATTAAATTGCACTAATGCTAAATTTCAAATGCTGCTTCATCCTGGAATCGAACTCAGATCCCAATAACATTGGCCTACAGCCTTAACCACCAGGCCACTGACTGACTGCTAATTTGCCCCCCAGTGTTGGAAACTAACTATAAGTACATTTACTAAGTACTGTTCTTAAGTATAACTTTGAGGTACTTTTACTTTACTGGAGTATTTTCAATATTCCATACTTTTACTTCTACTCCACTACATCTCAGAGGAAAATATTGTACTTTTACTCCACTACAATGACATTTGGTTACTAGTTACTTTGTAGATCTTGATTACAATTACAGAACACACTGTTAGGGTCTAATAGGCGGTTGCTAGGGTCTAATAGGCGGTTGCTAGGGTGTAATAGGTGGTTGCTAGGGTAAAACAGGTGGTTGCTAGGGTCTAATAAGCGGTTGCTTGGGTCTAATAATCCGATATATCCTATAAGTAGGCCGAACGTTGTAGAGTTGGAACGGAGTTTGTAGCTAAAAGTATGAAGGACTAGATAGGGGCCAAAAAACGGGGGGAAGTATGGTATAGAATAAATAGTGGCAATAACATTAGTGTGATCGCTTTAGCGATCCCACAAATAGTGAAGATAACAACATTAGTGTGATCGCTTTAGCAATCCCACAAATAGTGAAGATAACATTAGTGTGATCGCTTTAGCGATCCCACAAATAGTGGCAATAACATTAGTGTGATCCTGTGATGGAGGAACAATCTTTACCTGTCCTTGACATGAAACGGGAACTTATAATCAAAAGAATCTATTCAGTCAGATGAAACATTTTTTTGGATTAAATAAAATTAAGGTAGCCTACATGAGAAATGTGACAAGTAGTATAGGCTAGCCTAAGTTTTACTGTGTCTGGTACCAATACAAAAAAAGAAACTTGTAGATCTGCTACTTTCGCATTAAAACGGCGATAACAAAGGAACGCAGGCTTGCACTGCATACAACGCTGCCTGGCCAGGAGTCGGTGCATTGCTTCCCGGCCTGCCTACGACCGACAGACCTCCGCCGCGGAGGCACAAGGGGGCTATTGCCTCCTCCCATGCCCACCAGGGTCCAGGGGAAGCGGGTAGTGGAGCCGGGCGGCCCCTGGTCCATGCCCGGGCGTAGGCGGGAACCACTTTGTGCATGTCAAAAGTTATATTCCGAATGAATGCTTTGGGTCATGTAAACGAGGAATACTTTTATTCAGGTTCCATGTAAACAGGTGAGTGGAACAGATTATGAATCTCTATTCGGAATGAGTTCATTCTGAATGAATACATGATGTCCATGTAACCGCAGCCATTGTAGATCAGCGCAAGTGAGTCCCTCACACGATTAAACATTTATAAAGTAAATAGCCAACTCTCACGCGTAATGAAGAGAATAAGAAGTTTGTTTACAGTTTAACCTCACGACCAAAGGCTAATAACACTTGGAATGGATATTATATTGTTACGTCCCCGTCTAGGGCCTCCATAAGATGAATCTGAGGGCGGAACACATTATTATATACATGCATATATGCATATATATATATATATATATATATATATATATATATATATATATGCGTTTGTAGAGTATAAATATTTCTGGGCCTAAAACAATAACAGAATGTCTTTAATAAAATACATATTTAGGGCTTATTTTTCACAAATGACTATAACCACTTTAAACCCTCTAATCATGGTGAAACAGACCTGAGTTGCAACTGTTGGACCGCTTTTTCCATCTACACCAAATCTCTTTGCCAAAAATAGGAGATCTAAAACTCTGCCTTAAGATGGGTAACTGGTGACAGTTTTGGTACCCATCACTGTACACTTTATGGGAACGCTAGCTTATCCTCTCTCTCTGAGAGGCGTTATAAGCACTGGTATCTCTAAATTTTTAAAGCCATCTCAGGTATGCTCCCGCCTTATATTTGTGGTATGTTGGAGCAGAACCCTAGCTCCTACCAGACCCGCTCAAGTGATTTCCTAACGCTCAAGGTTCCATTTGCTCATACAGAGCTAGGCAAAGCAGCATTTTCTGTTAGTGCTATTATTATTTCTTGGAATGAGCTCCAGAAGTCCCTAAAAATTAGATCACTGCCTTCCTTGGGTCAATTTAGGGCAATGGTTTCCAACACTTTTATTCCAGACTGTAACTGCTTTAATTAATTTTTTAATGTATCGGTTTTAGTTCTTGAAAACATTTTGAGTATTCTTTGTCTTCTGATTATTTAATATATAATATTGAATTGTATATATGTATCTCTGTTGATATTATTGTTGTATCTCGGCTATATTGAAAATGAGGGCCTGTCCCTCAACTGTATTCCGAGTTGAAATAAGGTTATGATGAAAAACTCACAACACGTTGCATGTCGTGTGGGCTTATAGATCAAGGCATCCTTGACGTTTCCGTGAGAAGCATTTCACAATGCATAATAACAGTAATTATCATGTCTAATAAAAAATAAAAAATCAAGTGTAGCTTGTAGGGTGTGTTCTTTTTTCATTGTTACGTGTGCTTGCCTTGGACTTTCTCATCAACAGATAATACCTCACCTTAATGGAATCCACTAGCTAAAGTACCATGACAAACCAAATGGTTTAGCTGGTAGAACTTGATCTCCTTCTGTCCTCAAGTACTGTCTTTTGAAAAGCCAGCAATCTCTATATTAGCCATATGATGTATAATACGCACCCACTCACCTTTGCAACTAAGTGGCCCTTTTGAGGTTGAAGCACTGTCTGTACTTATGAGACTCAACTATTATTATCCAAAATAATTAGGATTTAATTTGTTGGTGGTTAAGTAGCTCAGTAGTTAATGCAGACATAGGCTACTATTGTTTTAAAATGTGCAGCACATTAGAATAGATCCTATGACACTGACACATTACGTCCATTAGTATACATTAGGGCTAGGCCAATGTGTTTTTGGTAAGATGATTATTTTGCATGTCCGTGGCAAAAATGAAATATTAATGAAAATGTCCGTCACAAGCTGCCATGGTGATGACCCCTGCTCCCACCTCATTATCCTTGCAGCTGCAAACAACTTGAGACCTTAACTGAGATGTGTTCATTTCATAAGCTTTTGTTAGCTTATTGTACAGAGTCGAGGTTAATTGTTTACCCGTATTTCCAAATATATGTGATAATTAAGTAAACTGGCTCCCCATGGCTGTAGCTGCAGAATTATTTCACCCTGATCTGCTACTGCTGAAGCATGCATGTTACTGCATTAGCTGTTTCTCACCTCAAATGTTTTCAGGTACATATTTTAGTATATTCTGATCTTCACCTGCCTTATCTGTTTTATTTGATCATTAGTATTGAAGAATGAAAATACTAATAATAATTGAGCATGTGGTTTGGCTATTTTCACAATATTGTGAAGTGTTTGTCAAGGTGGGGGGTTCCCAGTTCAATTATGATTATTTTGGGGGCTCCCCAGTTCAAATATGATTATTTTGGGGGCTCCCAAGTTCAAATATGATTATTCTGGGGGTCCCCAGTTCAATATGATTAATATAAGGGGTCACAGCCTGAAATATTTTAAAGTACTGAAGCAACAAGTGTAGAGGCTATCATGGGAAACAAGGAGGCACAGTAAGATGCTTTGATTTCATATCTGAGTGAGTAAGGCTTAATTCCCAACTGGTTTTAATTTTCTGTTTTGCTACTCAAAGGTATGCACACACACACACACACACACACACACACACACACACACACACACACACACACACACACACACACACACACACACACACACACACACACACACACACACACACACACACACACACACACACACACACACACACACACACACAGAGAGAGCAGCATCATCCATACATCGGCACTTGATTTGGGTTCATATCTTTGCACAGCTATTCCCCACACTCTCTTAGCAGCCTCTCCAATGTCCTCTCTTAAGACAGACCATCTAAAAAGGTGGTAATCCCACGTTTTGCATGTATGAGCACGTCCTCCTCAGCCAGGCAAGAGAGTGTCAGTGCTTTGCCAGATCTCATTGCAATTTCTCAAAAGCAATTTAGCGGCACTTCTCTCTTTCCAGTAGAGAGCGGTGTTTTCATCACTTGATAACATGATGAATGAAGTGGTTTATGAGAAATGAGAAGAAAAAAAGATTTGAGGGGAGTGCCGCCCGTGGAGATTCATAATGGAGTCTCAGTGCACATAGTAAGAATCAAAATAACAAATTACCGTGAGCCATGGAGTGCTTTTGTGATCATAATTTGTTTTGCAGTAATGAAATGAATTGCATTATAGTTTCCGTATTTCACTCAATTGTAGCTTCATAGTAAGTAAGTAGCCTTGGGAACCAATGGTCCCCGAGCCATGTGGCCCATAGGTCAGGAGCCTACAGTATCTCCTGTTTCTGTAGCGCGAGGCGGCCTTGATGTACATCATGTACATCCCCCCGCAATGGTGTGCAAGTACACCCCCTGGACATGACGCTATAGTATGTAGCTAGCCTGGCATGGCCAGGCTAATATCACTGCATAGATATTAGTCTGGAATCTCTTGTGTGGAACCTGCATTTCCAAGGGGGCGGATAAAAAAAATGGCTCTGGTGATAAACCCGAGGCATTTTTGCATACTGGGTCCTGATTGGTGCCCCACAACTTCGCTTTTTTTTTTTTTTTCACTGGCAGATTTGTCTGGTTTCCAAGCTAGTATGCCGGGGGACTTACCGCCTAACCCAGTGGTTCTCAACCTTTTCAGGCCACGACCCTCTCAAAAAATTATATTTGGACTGGGCCCCCCCACCCTGACAAGCACTTGGACTTATAGGGGTTGAGGCATTACATTTTGTTTGACTCTGTTCCACAGATATATGTTTTTTTTTTTTTTTTATAGCTTACTTAGATCTGCTATTTTCAAAAATGTTGCCTCTTTCTCTGGTAATATTTATAGAGAGATGACCCCTCAACCAGCTGGTTCTGGTGCTCTTTGCACAAACACAAGCTGAACCAGACAGAAACCGCACTGGACAAAGCCAAACAAACAGAAAGCTATCTGACACATTAGAAAGAATCAACCCAAAACCAGAACAAATTGGAATGCAATGTATTTGGCCCTAAACAGAGAATACACAGTGACAGAAACGCAGAATATCTGAACACTTTGGCTGATCTAAAACTAAGGATGTAAATTAGTGAGCACAGTCTGGCGATTGAGAAAGGCAGCCACAGGCAGACCTGGCTCCCAAGAGAAGACACACTGTGCACCCGCTGCACACAAAATGTGTTGGAAAATGAGCAACATTTTCTAACAATGTTTAACAGCAAACAAACCGTTTTTTCAGTTTAGTTTTTTTACATATTTAATTGTAAACTTTTATTCCAGACTTCCTTTGGTGACCTAAACATATGTTTCCCATGCCCCTTTTAATTGAATTGAATTGAATTGAATTGAATTGAATTGAATTGAATTGAATTGAATTGAATTGAATTGAACTCCAGATGCCAGGAAAAGAGTGGAGGGGCTTACATGCTGTGTAGGCTACATGGTGTGAACATGCAGATTACACCATTATCCATTCCCAATGCAGTCACGATTCACTAATTTTCCTGGGTTTAACAACATCTTTTGGGACATCTTCTTTCAAGATAATTCCAACACACACTTCATCTTTCTTCTCGCCTCGGTCAGCTATGTGCTTCATCCGCATCATTTGAGCATTCATAATCTTGTCATCAATTTTCCTTGTGTGAGCAACTAAATTCAGTGTTAATTAAACAAGTTCTCACTCCAGCTCCTACTGTTCCTGCAGTTTGATCTGTTTAGTCAAGTGTATCTAGCTTTGCCACCTCATGCTTCCTCTACTGTTTCCCAAACAGTGCATTTTTATGGGTCGCGAGTAAATTTCCTTTTTTGTTTCCTACATAAAAAATAAAAAAGATCTTTCAAAAGCTAAAACATAAATAAAGTTCAAACGAAAAAACAAATCACAACTTTTCATCAATTAAAAACAACATTTTTCAAAAGTATTTCAGAAATTAAATAGAAAAATCTAATAATTTATAGAATATAGCAGATCCACAAGCTCACAACGCGATGTGAGCTTGTAGATCTGCTATTTTCACTGTAGGAGATGATCAGCAGCTAACAGAACGTTTTTTTTAGCTTTGATTTAAAAGAGCTTTCTGTTCCAGATATGTGGTGCATAAAAACTGAATGCAAAATAAATTTGCTCACATACTTGGACCTTGACAGCATCTGTTTGTGATGGAGTTTAGGGCTCCTATACTCATGCCCCCCAGCCCCGTAACAACATGCTCTCCAATTGAAGCTAAATTACATTCATTTGAATTCAACAAGCAGTTTGTTTACTTTTCTTTTTTTCCCTTTTGCACCATGGCATGCTCAGGGTGTTTGATTAATGGTTGCTTAGCAACAGGGTATCATGGCCATCTGCTGTCTCGCCAGTCAGCAGTGGTGGTGGAAGAAGTACTCATATGTTTACTTAAGTAAAAGTAGCAACACCACAATATAAAAACACTCAGTTAGGGACAGGTCGATTTTTAAAGAATGGTACCCCTGGAGAAAATGTATGTGCCCTGATCTAAAATGGCATGACCCTCCCTTTGACAAAAAAAAAAATCAATGACCCTCCCCAAGTGATTAAAAAAAAAAGATGAACCCTCCCCGCCTAGGAGTGTCACGATATTTTGTCCCACGATATAGCCTATCATGGTTTTAAAATGTGACGATAGGTATTGTCATGATGTCATACTGTATCGTAATATTTTTTTTGTTATTAAAACACTTTCCTTTTTTTTTGCAGATGAAAGTTATAGGAGTACTGTATGGTGTATGATATGAAATGTAAAGCTTATCATAATCACAGTAATTATTAATCATGTCTTCCATCATATTCAAGGTATTTTGGAGAAACGGACTCCAGTCACTTTCAGTTTAAAGCACTGCAGAGAGGAGGTGTTGTGTGTCAGCTGATGCTTGTTGACGCTCGTTAATCAAAGCAATTATGCCTCTGCACTCTCAAGTAGGCCTACATCTAAGATGGTTTACATGGTATTATACTGTATCTGGTATTATAGATTTTTTTTGAGCTGTTAGAAATAACTAGGCTGCACTTGGTTGGTAAAGTCCAGATGACAAGAATATGAGGTTTGTGGAATTTATAGTCATGCAGTGTTATATTATATTATATTTGTTATATTAGTGTCTATCTGTCCTCTGAAACAATGGGTTTATAGTTAGTGAGAACTTCACTTCTCCCTTAAGCTTGCACAAATGTATTTATTTGTGTGTTAACAAAGCACTTTGTAATTGTTTTTTAAAGTGCTTTATAAAGTTAGTTTAAACTAAAGATGATGGCCAATGTTGATGATACATGAGAAAAGAACATTAAAGGAGCATTACACCCCTGGAAGAACTTGCAGTCACTCAATGTTAATCATATATATATTAATGATCTATTATAATATAGTAGATAACAGTAGCAAAATTTCAAATTTGCACCCTATGGCCAGAAAAATAAAGAAGTCTTGACTTTGACTGGATGACTGGGGTTTGGCTGCATTACTACAATGACCACAATGCTTTGGGGCACTGCACTTCCTTGTGGGGAGGAGGCTGCGTGGGGGCGTGGTCTACGTTGTAACTTTCCCCTCCCAGTTCTCACTACAACAACATCAACAAACACATACAGCACATTGCATTGGCCAGTGTTGCCATGTCTGCTTATTATAAGCGGCTGGTTTCTAAAATGTAGTTGATATTTGGGCTCGTTTCCAAATGTTTTGATTGTTGTTTAAACCAGTGGTTCTCAAACATGTTCATGTACTTTTCCACGGACCCTCATCTGTGCACTGCGCGCCAACACATTTGCCAGGGAGACCCTACCAAAAATGTGTTGTTAAAATGTTTAAAAAATATTCCACATTTTGCACTTTTTTCCCCTCAAGATTTTTTGGAAAATAGCAGATCTACAAGCTCACACTGCGTCACATCGTTACGCGTTGTGAGCTTGTAGATCGGCAATTTTCAAATAACCCATGTCTAGGTTTCAAGTGCTCTTGGCACAGGTATTTTCTTTTGGGCTTGTTTTCATATACCTGGTTGCTTATTTCTCTCACAAGATCTGGCAACACTGAATGTTACGTTCCAACTTTTCCGACTTTTTTGTCTACCTTTGGATCACAAAACACGACATCGAAGCCATGTTCTTTCTTGGATCACGTGAAATACCCATTGCAAGTTTGCTATATCTATACCAGGATGTCAGTCCCATCATCACTGTGTCTTTGTTGCGCCAGCAAGCCAAGGTGAAACTATTAGTCTTGGCTGCTGTTGTATTGTGTTCTGTATTGATTTGATTGTATCTTATAGTAAACTAAATATATCATGTATAAATTAGCATAGTAACACTAAACGTGTGTGTCTGTGTGCGCGCGCGCACGTGCATCAATTTTTTTTCTACATTCCATCCCACCATGTAGACAGTCCGGTGCTGGTGACGTGACGTCCATCTTCTACTTGGGAGTCGGGACATCCATGGAAATGCAGCATAGTAGTCAACAATATAATAATAAAACAAAACGTTTCATACTCATGTCATGTGTGACTCCTTATTTCTGAGAGCATAATGTTTCACTGTCATTTCCAGTTATATTCTTTGGACTAAACTTATAGAAAACATGGGCATTACTTTAGAATGACATGCTAATGTTCAAATACTCTTGTCATACACACAGCCTAATCGTTTTTTTCCTCTTTTTTCAAATGAGACCGTTTCATGCTTTCAATTGGTGTATATGGATAATATTAGGTTTTACTATAGCCTATTGTATCTAAGACCAGTAAAGTTGAATCCAATGCTGGGGTCCCCAGAAAAATTATGATTACATGTAGAAGTAAATACTAACAGAATGTACAAGAGTTTTTCACTATTATATCTGTAATGCAATTATGTACCATTCTGCCAAATGAAAGACCATCTCCTATCATGAAACAGTTCAAAAGAACCCTTATAGAATTGGGGTTCACATTTTGTCATTATGAATGCTTATACAATGTAGAATGTACCGTGATCAATGAGTAGAGCAAGCAGGGTGTAAATGTAATCGTTTTATTTAGAAAAAGAATATGGTTGTATCTCAAAAGGCGAGTCCCAGGGGTCTTCATCAGCCGAACGTTACTCCATTTCCGCAGGCAGGCGAAACAACATTCTGTCCTGTTGAAAAGAACACATTAGATTACACTTGTAGATTAAATAGATATCATCCCACGTGAAGCCTAATCTATACTAATATTGCATGCAAGCCGCAAATAGCAGACCTACAAGCTCACAAAGTGTCGAGTCTGACGCGTTGTGAGCTTGTAGATCTGCTATTTTCGGGACCCGGCGACGTAGCCCTGAAACATGACTGTCATGGGGGAACTTCAACCTGGTGTTTGCACTTTCTACATGTACAATCCGTACATCTACATAAACGTTCGGATTTCAAATAAAAAGTGCTTATCCCATGACCACGGATGTTACAATTTGAATCGGGTGGGTCTAAGTACCAGTATCTTCCGTATTGTTTAATAAAAAAGCATTTTAATCCGATCAGTGGCCATTTATTATGCAACCCTTATGCGATCGGTTGGGAGGTTTATGAGAAAATGACCACCGATCAGATTAAAATGCTTTTATTTAAACAATACGGAAGATACGGGTACTTGCACCCAGCCGATTCAAATTGTAACATCCGTGGCCATGGCATAAGCACTTTATATTTGAAATCTGACAAGAGACAAAGCATAAATTTGGCTTGTCACACAAGTGGTTTAGCTTTGCATTTGGCTAGCTATGGAACGACAATGTAAACAACACTGCTCTGCGTGCATGCGTCTATCAGAAGTCAACTACACATTGTATACTACTACCCTAACTTTATTAATCTCTAACATTAAAGCAATCAAGTACAATTACACTTGGATTATTATGTCAAATTGGCATAACGTTTACAGCAATCATTACTTACTCTATAAAGTAATTAATCCAAGCTGTGTCCAGCATGATTTCAGCATACAGCCTGTTGAATTCCTCTGCGGTGGAGCTGCTCTTCTGTGTTTTATGGTTCAAATAAATATCTGTTGTGTTAGTATTCCTCCCACGGAGTGTTTACCGACGCGAGCAGGGAGAAAGAAGGCTGATCCCACTCTTTGGGAGACACCCCTTGGGGTGTGTGTGGGGTTGGTCTCACTGAGACACCATGTAGTGCGGACATAGGTGAGAACCCGCGGAAAACGTCATTTGACGCTATGGGCAGCAAAATCGGCGAAGTTCCCCTTTAATAATGTATCATATCGATATCATATGCCCAACATCATGTATTGTATCGTGAAATCTTGACACCCCTAACCCTCCCCATCATCCCCGTCCGATGTTTTGCTTATTGGGTGTTATCTGAGTAGATAGAAAGGTGTTTAGAGAGAGAGAGAGAGAGAGAGAGAGAGAGAGAGAGAGAGAGAGAGAGAGAGAGAACCTCTGAAAGTCTTATTAAAGAAATGTAACTTAACGTGCTTTACGATGCCGTTGCATGTGCATTTTGCACGCATATTGACGTCATGTACTTTCTGTACCATGAAATTATAAACCGGTCTCTGCACATACCTAGGGATGTATGCTGCGCAGCAAAGTGCTTTATAAAGTTAGTTTAAACTAAAGATGATGGCCAATGTTGATGATACATGAGAAAAGAACATTAATAATGTATCATATCGATATCATATGCCCAACATCATGTATTGTATCGTGAAATTAGTGTATCTTGACACCCCTAACCCTCCCCATCATCCCCGTCCGATGTTTTGCTTTCCACATTGATTAGAACATTACTGTAGTCAGTCTTGCTAAATGCACAGTGTAGTATCTGTAGTAGTGGTAGCAGAATGGATAGTGTTCTCAACTTAGATGTGGGAAACTCATTGAATCCTGTTCAGATTGAAGAAAGTTGAGTATTTGGTAACCAGTAGTCAGAGCTGGCCCTGAGGAATTTGATGCCTATAGGCAGCATTTTACCTGGTGCCCCCCCCCCCCCCCCCCCATAGCCTATTATTTATTAATAAATATGGCTATTTCACAAACACAAATAACTAGGACACCGTGTAAATTACAAAAGCTAAATTACAATTCACAATTTTGGCATTTAGCAGATGTGATGAAGATAAACTCAGTAATCTAGGATCATAGATAAACCAATAACCTATCATCAGTCTAAACATTATAATAATATCAAAAAATAAATAAATAATGTACAAAATAAAATGCTATCTAAATTACATTTTAACGTTTGCATAAGACTGCATGGTCGTCAAGGCTCGAACATTTAAAACAAAACTATTATATATTAATATTAATGAATGTGTATTGGGTGTTATTGAGTAGATAGAAAGGTGTTTAGAGAGAGAGAGAGAGAGAGAGAGAGAGAGAGAGAGAACCTCTGAAAGTCTTATTAAAGAAATGTAACTTAACGTGCTTTACGACACGTCAATGCCATTCACGTGGCCGTTGCATGTGCATTTTGCACGCATATTCACGTCATGTACTTTCTGTACCATGAAATGATAAACCGGTCTCTGCACATACCTAGGGATGTATGCAGCACTCCTTAAATGATCTGGAATGAACTTCATCATGCAACACGTGTGTGTTCCGCCCTCAAATTCATCTTATGGAGGCCATCACCCCTGCCCGCACACACACGTTACAGTTTTTCACAATTGTTAACACACAAAAAGCGAAAATTCGGCACAATTTTCACAACCTTAACTTCATGTACTAATCGCTCGACCCAATTTGGCACTACTTCACACTCCCTTAGACTCTGACTTTCCTTCTTTACACTCATCACTATCATTACATTATCACCTTGTTGTCCAAACACTACACACAATGTTCAGTTGTTGCACACTCTTCTCACGTAAAATCTCAAAGCAACAATCTACAACACACCTTGTTGTCCAAACACTACACACAATGTTCAGCTGTTGCACACACTTCTCACGCAAAATCTCAAAGCATCAATCTATAACACCTAAATAGTCAAATCTCTAAACATTCAGGTCTGGTGAGCAATTTGCACCACCGGGCTGCTCCAGTGCGTGAGTGGTTCCAGGACCACCCACATTTTTCCGTTCTGTACCTTCGACCTTATTCTCCTTTCCTGAATCCCATTGAGGAGTTCTTTTGAGCTTGGAGGTGGAAGGTAAATGAACGGAACCCACAGAGCCAAGTCCCACTGCTCCAGGCCATGGAGGAGGCTTGTGGCGACGTCACTGTTAGGGTGTGAATCTTCTGCTATCTCACGATTCGATTCGATTCCGATTCTTGGGGTCACGATTCTGATTCTTTTCCGATTTTTTCAAAACAAACGATTCTCGATTAGTTCAAAATCGAAAAATGTCAATTTACAAAAATCGTAAAAATCGATTGCAGCCCTAGCCACTGTTGAGGTCTGTCAGGGCTTCATGCGCCACTCGAGGCGTTTCTTCCAACGCTGCTTGGACAGGGAGAACATTGCCTATGATGTGGATGAGGCCCTCTGGCCAGACATGAACCGGAGGCATGATGCCTAAATCATGTTGAGAAATAAAACATTTTTGGCTGCATATTTGTTTTGTTTTATGTTTGAAAAAAGTAGGCCTACACTGAGTCATTTTACAAAAGGAGAAATGGCTCATTCTCCAGTCATTGTCATTCATATGGTGTGTTCCATTTATATGATTGTGTTTTCAATTTTGCCCTGCAGTGTGCTGTAAATGTTTGGTAGTGTGCATCACATGCTTATTGTGTGTACTGTAATGAATGGTATGCGTGTGTCATTTGAAAATATGGCTGTGTGTACCAAATGAAAACACGAGTTCCATTTTGTGAACAGTTAAGAGATTTGATGGCAAAGAGTCATCTTGCAAAGGCAGTGTGGGGTTTAGCATTTTGTGTGTGAGGTTTTCAGTTTTGTGTGTGCAGTTTTGAGAAAGCCGTTATTGTTTTGAGAAACGTGTGTTAACAATTGTGAAAAACTGTAAAGTCTATTTAAGTTAATGTAAATATATATGAAGTTCTAAATAAAAATGGGTTTCACTCCCACTTTATGTTGCATCTTTTTTTCCCCGTAACAATATAATATCTATTCCAAGTTTTCTAAGCCTTTGGTCGTGAGGTTAAACTGTAAACAAAATTCTTATTCTCTTCATTACACGTGAGAGTCGGCTATTTACTTTATAAACGTTTAATCGTGTGAGGGACTCGCTTGCGCTGATCTTCAATTTGTAGATCAGCGCAAGGCTACTTTTACTTTTAGTACTTTTTTTTTTAAAAGCTTTGTCAGCTTGTAGATCTGTCCCTTTTGAAGAATGTTGATATATTCTGTCAGTTTCCGGTTACCTTTTATGGTCTTAAATGGGACATGGAGCAATGCAAATGATTCTCCACGTGAACACGCCTCTGACTGTCACACAAAAATGAGGCGATACACACATATAAGAGATTTACACACCGGTTGGCACGCACCGACGCACGTCCGTTTGTGCTTATCGAAAATACGCACCCCTTTAGTCACTTTATTCAGGCACTATTTTCGAACATCTCTATGAATTAGGCACAAATATGTATATTTTTCTATTATTAAAAAAAGAATTGACTGGGTCGTTCACACTCGCTGTGCGTTGATGGCTTGTTAACAACCGTCATTGATTCTAAATAGAGTAGACCAAGGTGTTACTTGATTTGAATCCTTTGTATCCTTTGAAATAGAGAGGGGTCATTGACCACTGTTCTGCTGTACTAAAAAGGTATATAAAAACGGACTATTTCATCAATTCAAAATTGCATGACCCTCCCTTGGATTTAAAGTAAAATTAGCTGACCCTCCCTTGGACTAAAATTAGAAAGGCATGACCCTCCCCTGTTTTCCTCCAGGGACCCCCTTCTATAAATTTCGACTGGTCCCTTACAAGTAAAAATCCTGTATATGAACGCTCGTCCCAAAATACGCTCGCCCCTGGGTCAAATCCGACGACCTCGGAACGGTCGCCACTACGTAACCTCAGTAAAACTATGCCTGAACCTAACCTTATTCCTAAACGTAACCTCAGTAAAACTATGCCTAAACCCAACCTTATTCCTAAACATAACCTCAGTAAAACTATGCCTAAACCTAACCTTATTCCTAAACATAATCTCAGTAAAACTATGCCTAAACCTAACCTTATTCCTAAACATAACCTCAGTAAAACTATGCCTATAACCCTAAACATAATCCTAAACGTAACCTCAGTAAAACTATGCCTATTTAACCCTAAACTTATTCCTAACCTTAACCTCAGTAAAACGAATACAAGAATACCAGAACCGCAAGGGGCGAGCGGTCCGAGAAAAATATGTATATTTGGGGCGAGCGTTCCGGTTACCGTGATAATTTGACTTCAGTAGAAAAGTATTGGCATCAAAATATACTTACAGTACCAACGTGAAAGTACCAAAAATTCAAAAATAGCTGATATACAATAAGCTCACAACGTGTCACAGCGCGTTGTGACATTTTTTTGATTGTGATGGGGGGCCACGGTCGAAAATGTATATTGGGGTCCTTGACATGAAAATGTTTGAGAACCACTGGTCTAAAGTGGCCTGTGCCAGTGTTAGTCCCACAGGCCGCCTCTGGCCCCAGAAAGTGGTTAAGATCAAGCTGCCTCAAGAGATTGATCACTATCATGTCTATGAAATAGATCTCACGTGGGCAAAAAATAAACATAAATATGTTTAGCTCTATAATGTCTGCCTGACAGATAGTGATGAGAAAAGGTTTAGGCAACATGAAGGAAGGAAAACCTTTAAATAGTAAAAAACAAAAGGAAGATTTAAAAAATAAAAAAAATAAAAAAATGATAATTTTGTTCCAGGACACTAGTTTCAAAGATGTTCTATTTTCATTCATGGACAAAACATGTTTTGTTTCCATTTGTTGATCTTGTTCCGTGAACCAGTAAGGCAAGATAGGGCAACACTGTCCATAGTATAAATACTGAACAATAAAAATTGACTGAAGGGGATAAATTCACTGACATGATCACTGGCATCATGACATTAACTGTCATACTATGACCATATGTTTTACTAATCCACTTAATGTATAGGATTCTCTCTGGATGTGTTGTATTATTCTCATTGATGTCTACACTCAAGTCTCAGCAGTATGTGAACTTACAGGGGTGAGAAATGTGCTTTATCATTATTTAATCCCCACTTCCTAGGCCTGTCTCAATTATTACATAATCGTCTAATCGCAATTATTTAAGATAATTGCAATTATTTTGCAGAATCGTTTCCATATTGAAAAACTTTCATACATTTTCAAACATTTTCCAAAAATTGTGGAAATAGTAGATCTACTAGCTTTCAACGTGTCACTTTGTGCACGTTGCGATATAAGCTTGTAGATCTGCTTTTTGTCAGTAATTTCTTTTTTATATTTGAGTCACTTCTCATATCTGACCTGTGCAATTTTTGATTACAAGGCGTAAAAGGCAAACAGAATTTTTATTTGTATTCATGTGTTCCAGTGATCAATGCCAAAAACACAATTGAATCGTTAATCGCCTCCGTACGCGCCCGCGGGGTAGTAGAAGTCGCCCTCGACGGCGACCAGCTTACCTAGAGCTTCCGTTCCCCAGCGGTCATGGAACCTCGAATCAACGTCAAAACAGTAGATGTAGTCGGTGCCATCGCGCAGATCCGTTTCGATAAAATTGGCAATGATTTTGAACCTGCCGGCTCCGATGTCCTGCCAGCGTTTTGAGTTTGCCACCGGCCTGCCAAACAACTCCCGTCCTGCAGCCATCGTAACGGAGGGGACTTGCTCTGGCCTATCCGTGAAGACGTAATAATGGACTTTAAATCCCACGAAGAAGTGTCTCTCTGCGGTTTCCAGGAAATCCTTGAGGAATTGGATGTATTCACAAACGGCAAAAACGGTGACTGCTACGGTGATGTTGTAGGGTTTGTAGATGGAGTCCAACAGCGTGGGTTCGAATGTGGATTGCCATACTATGGGAGCTAACCAGGGCGTCATCGCGACAACGTCGGTGCGTCCAGTCAAGGCACTGGGTTTGTCGTAGCAAAGATTTGTCCTAGCGAATTCTGGCACAATTGCTCCTCTCGGACACGGCCGGGCCAACGGGACTGTCGGAGCCGGAGGCGGGTCCTCATTCTTCGTAGACAGGTGGATTTGGTCCTCATTCCTCCAATTCGAAGACAGGTGGATTAGGATAACCGTGGCGGCCAACATTCCCGTGACTATTAGACAAAAGGCCGTTCTTTTGACTGGTGGCCGGAACCAGCTAGTTTGAGCCATGACCATCCTGGATCTTTAGTCAAAGCTTGAGGGCGAATAGTCTTGAGAAGTCCTATTAGAGATAGTCGAAAAGTTAATTACTTACTAAATTATTAGAGTTGAATAATTCTGCTTCTCCGACGCGGCTCATATTGTGTTCACCATTTATATAGTGCTTGGCTGGATGCTTGTGACATTTCACTGATGCCCTACCAAGAAGTTAATAAACCGGTTTCTGCACATACCGGTTTATTGTGGTAAAATTGTGGTAAACGCTGGCTTCGACTGGCGTCGACTGTTCGCCGCTCCAGTTTCACTGTTTCATCCAGCCCTGTGCATGAACTCTGCAGCCGCACTGAGGCCCCTGCTGGAAAGCATCCCAGCCCAAACATTAACGTAACTAAGAATTGGGCCGCGCAACCCAGAAATGACCGTAATAATCCTAAAACGGGAGCGAAAATATATTTAAAAAAAAAAAGGTTATCTCCTTCTCTAAAACCCCTATAACTCCGAACTTTTTGGCCCAGCGGCCCACCGGGCATTTGCCCGGTACGCCAAATGGCCAGTCCGCCGCTGCTCCCAATGTCCCCCACCTGTATGATTGAATGAACCATTGTAAAGCGCTTTGAGCACTTGGAAAAGCGCTATAAAAATGCCATTCAATTCATTATTATGTGTGTGTGTGTTCCGCCCTCAGATTCATCTTATGGAGGCCCTAGACAGGGACGTAACAATATAATATCCATTCCAAGTGTTATTAGCCTTTGGTCGTGAGGTTAAACTGTAAACAAACTTCTTATTCTCTTCATTACGCGTGAGAGTTGGCTATTTACTTTATAAATGTTTAATCGTGTGAGGGACTCACTTGCGCTGATCTACAATGGCTGCGGTTACATGGACATCATGTAATCATTCAGAATGAACTCATTCCGAATAGAGATTCATAATCTGTTCCACTCACCTGTTTACATGGAACCTGAATAAAAGTATTCCTCGTTTACATGACCCAAAGCATTCATTCGGAATATAACTTTTGACATGCACAAAGTGGTTCCCGCCTACGCCCGGGCATGGACCAGGGGCCGCCCGGCTCCACTACCCGGGGCGGAGCTTCCCCTGGACCCTGGTGGGCATGGGAGGAGGCAATAGCCCCCTTGTGCCTCCGCGGCGGAGTTCTGTCGGGGCCAAAAAATGGGGGGAAGTATAGTATAGAAATAGTGAAGATAACATTAGTGTGATCGCTTTAGCGATCCCACAATTATTTGTATGACAATTAATCGTCAACTTAAATTTGGTAATCGTGACACTTCCCTCTCCCAGGAGGTGGGAAGTTGGATAATATCTGTGCATGTTTTGGCAGCATCTGCTCCATTCCTGCCTGGTTTATTGGTTGAAGGACAAACAAGGAGACAGACAGCCTAGCTGTGCAATAGTGACAAATCTGCCAAGCCTTAAAGCCATTTTTTCTATCGATTAGTCACCCCATGGAGACTTGAATTCATGGATATTTATTTGTTTTTGTCGCATTCCTAAGCCAATGATTTGATGACCAGCGGACCGGTAGGCAGCGGTTCCAGTAGGAGACACAAAGGAGACGCTTTGTGTCTCCTACCGGAACCGCTGCCGGTCATCAAATTATTGGCTTAGGAATGCGACAAAACAAAAAAATGCCCATCAATTCAAGTCTCCATGGGGTGACTAATTGATCGAAAAAAAGTCATTTTGGGGGTGAACATCTCTTTAAGAAGCTTAATATCATAACCTGCACTAATCAGTAACTGTCTTTGGGATGGGACTGAAAGCTGTTTTTAAAGTTAATTACAGCACTCATGGGAAGCAATCACAAGGAGCCATCGTTTTGGAAATTAATTAAAATAGACTTAATTGGTGATGAGGTCAATTGACAGCATAGTTTAGGACCTGACAAAAAATAGAATACAAACAACACTACCTGCCATTAGTTTTTTGTGCCTTTGCTATATAATATAGGGTATGCTAGTTTACTGATTGTGTTTTTACTCAAGCCCATTTTACATGAGGGTTTACAACCTCTCAAACGTATTTGAGAAAAGGCGCTTATAAATATTTCATATCTTTACAGTGAAACCACAGATGCAAGTTTCAATATTATTGAAATACATATTTCAAAATGCAGGTTGGTGTTAAAACTACAAATTATATATATTTTTAAAAGGTTGCAAGAGATCAAGTTGATGTGAAATTGATTATGATGACTAGTACATAGCAACGCACCTCCCATAATAGCCTTAAAGTCTTTAGGCCGTCTGGTCAAGGCCCTTTTCGTTCAGTTTAGTTTCCATCAGGTGGATCTAAATAATCTCTGCTTCTTAAAAAAGATCTATTGGTAGTAAGTAAGAAACAAAAACACACACTTTTGCCATATGTCAAAATGACCGGCTTTATCGGGAATCGTGTGCGTGTATTTTGCTAAGAGAGAGAAGTTGTATAATTTAATTGATATTCATTTATTAGTGAATTCATTTTCCCCATTGACTTGCATGAGAAAATGTAAGGGCTACAGTTACAAGACTTGGAGGGGAGGTTAAGAGTCCAGTGCCAAATTATTTTAAAAATAAAGTTGACCTCATGATGGCGCTATAACAGCCCACTTTACGTTTCGGCCTATAACTCTTGAACCGTAGGTCGTAGAATTAAAAAACCTGGATTCCTTGGGTCATGACGCAACTCCCTATATAGGCCACGCCCATTTGCATCTGGATAGATTTTCAGATTTTTAGATCTTCAAAACACAGTTTTTGCACCTTCTCCTACAGATTTTGTCCAAATCTCACAAAAATTGGTACACATAATCGCTGAACCCATGCGATAAACATATCAAAGCGGAAACCATACCGTTCGTCCGTAATAGGCTTCCAAAGGGGAGGGGCTTGTTTTACAAATGATGCCAAAAATCATGAACAAAACTTCCAGTCAACCCCAAATTTGAATCACATGTCAACGGTGGTTTACTCAACAACTCCCCAAAAGCATTTTCACTTTGATACATGGGGTGCCACAAATGCGCAAAATGTAGCCGTTTGATGCAAAAACATGATTTTTCAATCCTCTCAAAATGAAATGTAAGTGATCTCAGGAGTGACGTGACAATATAATTGGCTTACAACATTTGTGGGAGGGGCCATTTTCTATAGTGGGAGAGGCCTACTTCTTAAAATCAAAACGCCATGTATCAGGAACGCATGATCCGATCTGCACCGAATTCGGATCGCACGTGTACGGCCTCCAATGGTATTCCTCCCGGCGTATTCCTCGTGTCCCAGCGACCGCAACCCGCGACTCGCGTCGGCGCAACCACATTTGCATTTTCCCAGAATTGCGAATATTCTAGTTTCAATAGGGGTGGTGCGGTTTTCGGTCACATGCATGTTGTCGGCCAATAGGATGGCCGCAAAAAATAAACGCTTCAACTCTGACCAAAACAAAGCAAAAATATTTTGTATAATTCTACCGGCGTTTTATTGACATTAATGTGAGAGGAAAACAGCAGAAGGATCAACTCCCTCAAGCAGAAACGTCAGCAGGTAAGCCACACACACACACACACACACACACACACACACACACACACACACACACACACACACACACACACACATATATATATATACTGTATATATATATATATATATATATATATATATATATATATATATATATATATATATATATATATATATATATATATATATATATATATATATATATATATAACACATATATATATATATATACTATATATATATAACACATATATATATATATATATATATATATATATATATATATATATATATATATATATATATATATATATATATATATGTGTTATATATATATAGTATATTATACAGGAAGTTCCAGCTAAACTAGTTTTTTGTTCGTCTACGTAGCTTCAATAGGTGTGGTTTCCATTAAAGTGAACAGGTACAGTAGACCTAATAAATGTTGATGAGAAAGCATGCCGATGGGACAAAGGAAAAAGACTTGAGTGTCAAAACAGATAATTATAGAGTAATTCATGAAGGGCACGGCATGATCTAAAGGAATGCAATGTCACAATAGTTTGATTCAATGGTGCCTAACTTTGATGAGAGTTGAGGAGGAGGTCTCATGGTGAGGCTGTGGATCAAGGGTTTCCATGGATTATGCTTGTTGAGTGTTATTATAATTGAGTTGTTATTGTTATTATTGGACACTTTGAAACACTTTCTCTCAAAAAAAAGAATTATAGAAAAAAAAGAAAAAGAAAAAAGTGCCACGGACATAGTTTCATACATGTCCTTCCTAGGTATTTTAGGAAAAAGGTTTGGTGATGCAGGGCTGCAAGACAAACTCATTGAGTCTGAAGTTGGTGCCCCAGAATCCATCAATGGTGTGATCAGTGTCATCCACAGGAGATGCAGTCTGCACTTTCATATTTTGTCATATTTGTATACTATTTTGCTGCTGTTGCACTGTCTGACAATGTCACACCAACATTTCTCTGTTCATACCTGTGAGTGACACAGAAGGCCTGATCTGGGGGGTGGGTGGGGGGTTGATGTACAAATGACACATGCTGTGACACACTGTGGTATTGTAATACACATTTTATACCATATTGTGTAATAATGTGCAGCTTTAGTGTATTTATTTTAGTCTAGTCTATTTTTGGCATTATTCCAATCTAGGGGGGCGTGGTAGCATTTTGATTGATTTTCAGCCATTTTGGGCCAAGGTGTGCTGCTTTTTTTTTCTACCTTTCATTACACAGTAGGTTGTGATTTTTTTTATGTATGAAACATAAGCTTTTAGCTAAATGTACTATGTGTATGTTTCATTGTGCTGGGTGCCAATCACTTCCGTAGAAGTGTTTTCTTTAACAAATTTGCTACATTTCATGATCTAAATTCAAATATGAGTATACTAAGGCACCAATACTTGTTTCAGATGTTAAGTATATGTATTTATGACATTTGAGAAAGATTTTGTTGCCAAAATCAATGTAACACATTTTATAAGCAAAAACAGTAGCACAAGATTTTCGTTTTTTTATTATTCACTTTTATATACATTTCTGGCTTGTGAAAAAATACTGCGCGATATTGTGCGGAGACCTTTTAACCCAAAGTACACAAGGGTATTGTCTATGCAAAAATGCATTGAAAAAGTAGATCCAAGACGTGGGAACGAAATTCATTTTCTAGGCACTTTTTGGTGGGTCACCACACGGCCTACTTATTTCTTCATCTCTAACATGTTCATCTTCTCACATTCCCTCTTAATAGTCAATAGAGCAGGGGCCGTACCACGCCAACAACGTTGTCCTGTTAATAACTCTTCATTAAAATGCAATCACTCTGTTTTGAAGTGATGTTTTTCTTTTCTTTCCTTTTCAGCGTCTAACAAACACAAGTTACAATGTAGTCAGAGAATCAGATGGCAACGACGTCTCCATGGACCTCTGAAGGGTTTTGGCCAAAAAATACTAATTAGTGTCAGTTTCCCATCACGGATTAATCCACTGTTCTCTAACAAGAGCTGCCTATGTCTGGGGGAGGAAAGAGGAGAGGGGAAACAGGTGACATCTCACTAATGATGTCCCCGGTGGACAACTCCTTTTCCCAGGTACCCCGGGCCTCTGACAGGTGGGTGGGTGGGTGGGAGACGGCCCAACACTGAAATGAATGACAACTTTAACCCAATGAGACCTGAGGCCCGATTCTACAAAATGTCTTTTAAATCCTAACGGTTTTCTGGAAGAAAAAAAAAATGTTTCTATGTCAGTGGTTCTCAAACATTTTCATGTCAAGGACTCCCAAAATGATATGTATTTTGCTGTGGACCTCCATCTCAAAATATTCTGTTCCATGGACCCCCAAAAGCAAAGAATGTTCGCTTTAAAAATATATATTCAAAGATTTTCACAAATTTACACGATTAAAAACAAATAGCAGATCTATAAGCTCATAGCGCAACACTTTGTGCCGCGCTATGAGCTTGTAGATCTGCTATTTTTGAATAGCCAAAGTATAAGATTATGGTTAAAGTGGTTAAATCTAAAATGACATCACAGATGCTTACCCGGTTCTAATGTGTTAATGAATCACTTCCTGAGTTAATCCATCAGGGATTGGGCACACAATATTTTTTCACTGCTAATTACGGGTACACAGTCCACCACGGTGTATACTGATCAGGTGGATATACTGCTCTTATCCCAGCCCTAATGCTGCTATTTCTGTCGGACTGGAACTGTGAGGAAGACGTGTGCGAAGGTTCCTTAATTTGTTTGTTTGCGGTCTCCGGCTACCTGTGCCTTATTGATTTATACTGAAAAGGCCAGGATGCCTTTCAAAGGGTGTTTGTTTTGACACAATCGGTCCATTGTTCCTTTGCTAACCTTAGCTCACCTTGCCCTGCCTCATGACTGTTCTGTTCTGCAGCAGTGGTCGATTGTAACTAAGTGCATACTCAAGTACTGCTAAGTAAAACATTTTGGTGCTTTTACTTTACTGTAGTATTTTTAATTTTCAATACTTTTACTTCTACTCCACTGCATCTCAGACGCAAATATTGTACTTTTACTCCACTACAATTAATAGTTACTAGTTACTTTGTAGATTTGAATTATTATTACAAAACATACATTAACCACTTCAGCCCTATTTAAACTTCTCTCCAAGCTCACAACGCGTCGCGATGAGCTTGTAGATCTGCTATTTTCAAAAGATTTTAATATATTGTATACATATGATACCTTGTGAAACATGACATTCTGCATAATGAGCACTTTTACTTTTGGTACTTTAAGTATATTTTGATGCCAATACTTTTGTACTTTTACTCTATTCAATTTTGATTACCGGACTTTAACTTGTAACAGAGTGTTTCCACTTTGCAGTATTGATACTTTTACTTAATTAAACAAATGTAGTACTTTTTCCACCACTGTTCTGCAGTGCAAAGGGACATGGTAGACTCTGCGTCATCTGCGGAGCGGATCCGCTGTACAGTACACCATGTCCTTTCCGACACTTCATGAATTATAATACCTCCATCTCCCATCCATTCCCTATCCGTCAACTCTCTCTCCTTGTTGAGTAAACAAACAGTGTCATCTCCAAACGGTCAGGGGAGCAGTGGGGAACCTTCATTGGCAGTGATTTGTGTGGAGGAAACGGGGCCCCATCTGTTCCCCCCGTCCCTTGGGAGCGTTGGGTTAGTCCAGCCGTCCTCCATCCACCTATACCAGCTCCACACTCCCTCCCTCTCCACTTCCCGTTAACACCCAGGGAGAGGATAATGAGTATAGGGATAGGGTGCCCCACACATCGCCAGGCATCTTGTGAGCCTGAGCTCCCATCTCTCTCGGCTCTCCCTCTCAACCACTGTTAGGTTAGGGAGTTCAGCTGGTTGTATGTGATCAAAGAAAACTATTCTTCAAAGCCAGAAAAAAGACAAAATATATATCATAAAGGTCCATTGGCTATATGCTGCTGGCCGCTATGGGTACGAACAAAGGACCCTTTGTCGGTCACAGCTGAAATCCCCATTATTCAATCACAGAGCAGCTGGGAGGTCAGTACATGAATCTGGGATAGCTTTCCATATACCTTGGTTGGTGCTATCTGCTTTCAAGCTCTCGCTGAAGTCCCATGCATACCTGCTCTGGTATCCCTGCCCTGAGAAATCAAAGATGGCCACAGTGGGGATTACAGCTTGAGAGCCGAGAGAAACAATTTTCAGTAACACTTTATATTAAGGTCTGGTCTATAATGCATTATAACCACATATATAATTCATTATGATATAATATATAATACTGGTTATAATTTTTTTAGATATGCATAACAACTTATAACAAGGTTTATGAAGTATTATAACTTAACATAATATAATTTACAAGTGCTGGTCATAATGCATTATAAACTCAGTGAAACAGCACATTATAACTACCAGGTAACACAACACTTAAAGGTCGGGTCTATAATGCATTATAATGCATTATAATGCACATAACACTATACATTTTTATAATTATACATAACAACTTATAACAAACACACTTTATAACTATAAGTTGTTGGTGTTATAATGTGCTGTTTCACTGAGCTTATAATGCATTATGACCAGCACTTTTTTTTTTTTTTTTTTTTTTAATTTTTATCCCGCGATTTTGTAACCCTATTTTTCACACCCAGTGCCAATTATCTATGTAATCCTGGGCACTACCTTCCCTCTGCCAACCTAGGGAGGCCAGGGCCGAGCTCATGCCTCCTTCAATGCATGAGAGCCAACTGACCTTCTTGTCACCTGACAGGGGAGAGTTTCCCTGGTTGGACGTAGCGCGTGGAAGGAACACGTTATTCCAACCAGTTCCCTTCCCCTCCATCAGGCGCCCCGGCTGGCCAGGGGGAGGCAGTATAGTGACCAGGATTACTGCATGTTTTTGTGAGGGTACCTACCCTAGGAGACACGGGGAGAACATGCAAACTCCACACAGAAAGGCCCTTTCACCAACCCCACCTAGGGTATGGGCACTGATGACGCGGAGGAGAGAACACGCCCCCAGCGCCCACAGCGTCCCCTGCGGGAATCGAACCCAGGACCTTCTAGCTGTGAGGCGACAGCACTACCGACTGTGCCACCGTGCCCATGACCAGCATTATGATACGTTATAAACATTGTTATAAGTTGTCACGCATGTTTATAAACATTTATAATAATGCATTATAAATATGATTATAATGCATTATAGACCCGAACTTTAAGTAAAGTGTTACCCAATTTTCCTTGCATATATGAGTGCACGCTTAACTGACGTGGATTCTGTTCTCCTTCCTTCAGCATTTAATGGTTTACCAGGCTGACCGGCCCGGGATGCAGCTTGAAATAACCCACATTTCCCAATTCATTATTTTCATCTCCATAGGGGCCAGATGCGGCCAGTGCATTATGGAGCATAATGTCAACTTCACTTCTCTGTAAAATGACATCTTTTGTATTTTTGCTCCGTAATAGAGAATCAATCAAAGGTTTCTCCTCTTGAGAACCACTTGGATCAAATGTCTGTGTAAACACTGTCTGGGGGATGACTAAGTCCCATCTGTGATTTGTGTCTGGTGCCCTTTGGATGACGTTTTCCATTACCTCTCTGCAGTAGTGGGCAAAGTACTCAACCCCAGCAGTACTTGAGTCATAGATACTCCCAGTGGTGGAAAAATAACTCAATTTCTTTTACTCAAGTAAGAGTATCAATACCGCAATATAATTTAAAAAAAATGTACAAGTAAAAGTCCGGTATAACATATGTACTTGAGTAAAAGTGAAAAAGTATTGGCATCAGAATATACTTAATGTACTAAAAGTAAAAGTACTCATTATGCAGAATGTCCCATTTCAGTTCAATATGTATAAAAAATCTTCAAATAACCAAAGTACTGTATATAGTGGGCTGGTTAATGCAGTTCTGCTTAATGTAAGTTCCCGCGCTATGAGCTTGTAGATCTGCATTTTTTATTTTTTTATCGTGAAAAATGTGTGCAAATCTTTGAATATATATATTTTTAATATACATTTTTAACGTTTTCGATGCTACTGCATCTTCCTCAGTGTCAACCAGTCTTGAAGGCTTTGCGCCTTCATAAAAGAGTGGTGGTCCGTCCATACAGGATAGTGTAAAATGAGCAGAGGTGTCACACATGACTGGCTGCACTACAGGCCACCAAATGTCACTCAATTCAACCAAAATGACCAGATGTTCCACTGAGCCAATCACTCTCACAGTCAAGTGGATGACTGACAGATCTGGCATCACACTCTCTGCTTGTGCGTGCGTGTGTGGCGTGCGTCTCTGCGCGCACTGTGGCACGCACACACGCACTCACACACACACACACACACACACACACACACAGACTCTGCCCTCTTACTGCACAAACATACTGTACCCCACATGGGGTGGCAAACAAAGAGCCAGTCTCTCTCTCTCTCTCTCTCTCTCTCTCTCTCTCTCTCTCTCTCTCTCTCGCTCTCTCTCTCTCTCTCTCTCTCTCGCTCTCTTCCTCTGTAAATGAGTTTTCCCCGCCCCGCCTGCTGAACACAATCTGTTGAGAATTTCACGTGTGAATGAATAATAACGTGTATTTCTGTCACCTCCTCCCCTCTGACACGCACGCACGGACGCACACACGCACTCACTCACACACACACACACACACACGCACACGCGCACACACACACACACACACACACACACACACACACACACACACACACACACACACACACACACACACACAATGAGATAAAAACAGGTTAAACTAGAAAAAGTGCTCCTCGGAGCACAGGTCTCCGCCAGGTCAGGTAGGTTATTGTGGCCTCCTGGTGGCGCTATAATAGGCCAATGTTTAAAGGGTACCATTTGTTCTTAGGCCTTGCACGGCAATCGGACACTGCATTCATGGTTTGAGGCATTTTGTGCAACATTTTTTTTTGCTAAATTAGACCTGCTGGTGGCGCTATAACAGGCCAATGTTAAAAGGGTGGCATTTGTTCCTCAACATAGTGTGAATGTACGTGCAAAGTTTGACCGCAATCGGACGGTGCGTTCATGATTTGCGGAATTTTGTTCAAAACAAGCCACTACTGCAAACTTTAGATGTCAATCTTAGCCAATGAGGATGGAATATGAAAAATCAAACACATCCGTCTTGATCACATGACTATGGAGATCATGTGTACCGATTTGCGTGAAATTTTGATACAATCGGAAGGAGTAATATAAAGAAATGTGTTTTACATAAGTCGGCCTCCTGGTGGCGCTATAAAAGGCAGATGGGAAAAATGCAGGGCAAAGGTTTTTCCTTGACCTCTAGGGAGTGCGCATACAAAGTTTTACACAGATCGGTGCAGTTATAGGTAAAAACATGAATCGGCCTGTTATAGCGCCACCATGAGGCTGATTTGAAAATTTTCAAGTGGTATTTCTTCCTCGGCATAGTGGAAATATGTGTGCAAAATTTCACCAAAATTGCATGCTGTGTTCATGATTTGAGGCATTTTGTTGAAAATGGAGCACTCCTGCAAACTTTGGAAGCCATTTTTAGCCAATCAGGATGGAATATGAAAAATCTGAAAGACTGGTTTTGTTTAATGACTATAGAGATACTGTGTACCGATTTGCGAGATTTTTGGACACAATCTGTAGGAGTACTGTCAAAAAATATGTTTTGCACAAATCGGCCTCCTGGTGGCGCTATAAAAGGCCCATGTGAAAAATTTGGGGTAGAAGTTCGGAATTGGCATCCAGGGAGTGTGTGTGCACAGTTTCGCTGCGATCAAGCCAACGGTGGCGGAGATTAGCTGGTGACAGACGGACACACGGACACACGGACACACGGACACACGGACGGACGGACGGAGGGTAAAACATACTCTCTCGCCATGCCTTTCGGCCTGGCGGAGACAATAAAAACAATATAGATCTATATATACATACTGTATGTACCGGTAACGTATGGATTAGCAGGTATATACATGATGTTTAGAACATTGGCATCATATGCAGGTGTGTACCGTACATGTTATCTATAGACATTGTCAACCAGCCAGAAGGTGTCCTATACCTGACACCAGGGTCTACATTTCTCAAAGGAGGAGTGGGGAGACCAACCTCTGCAGATGTGTTACTTATATTGTATTAACACTCTACCATACATCCCTAATGCCCTATTTTGGGCATGTCATTATAGGTGAAAATGTATCTTTTAAATACCTCAACAAAAAAAGATGCAAATACTGCATCAAAATTAATCAACAAACTATACTATAAAAACTGGTCAAACATTGGCCAAATTGTTGAATAATATAAGAAAGAGGCAAACATTTTTATCTGTAGAACCGAGTCAAACAAATGCTTATCAGGGTGGGTTTGACATTAATGTCTCAGCGATTTTGCCATTCCTGGCGACGTACACAGTGGACAAAGTGTGTGCCATCTCATTCTGTTAATTAATTGCCATCTGGTTGTGTTTGCAATCACTCAGACAGGGATTATAGAGCTTTGTTATTTCTTAACCTCCTCAGACAACCTTTCGTCAAAACTGTCCATGGTAAGCCTACATGCTATTTTGCGACAAATCAAGAGACGCAATCTTCGTGAGATTGTGAAGTTGATCAAGGTGTTCAAATTTACAGTTGGTCATTTAAGAGCAGCACATCCTCACCGCCCTACCTAACCTCAAGGAGTTGTTTTAGCACAAACGTGTCAAAACACTTCATACTGAGGTTAGGGCAACAGGTCATAGGTCATTTATCTTTTTGGGCACAGCAGGTACAATTAAAGACCCTTTCCACAGGTCAGGGATTGCCCATGCGTCCAGTGAATGCTTAAACAGCCTTTGGAAAGGAGCTACGAGTGAATCAGCGCATGACCGCAGGACCTCAGAGCGAATGCCATCTGTACTATGGGATTAGACACTGATAAGATGTAAAAACTTAACCTCATCCTAGGGGTGTGCCGATACACTAATTTCACCAAACGATACGATACGATATTTGGCTCACAACTTCGATACGATTTCGATACGATACGATACGCACTTTTTTTATTATGAAAAATATATGGGGGAGAAAAAAAGCAAATGCAAACAAATAATTCTGTTTTTGCATTATTCAGATATGCGAACTTGTAGCTTTTCAGCTACAATAGCCGTTTTGAATCCAAATAGGGCAATAGTGTGACACCTGACCCGAAAGAAAAACAACATGTTGTCACCCTTTTCACCTTTTTTTTAAACGATTTTTTTTCTTTCAAAACGATACATATCGTCACGAAAACGTATCGCGATATATCGCGGGACGATATATCGGCACACCCCTACGTCATCCAGGCTAATCCTGATATCACTAGTAAACTTGTGACTTTATCAACTGCCTCAGCTGGCTGTGATGCATAATGAACAGTGTCAAAGCTACAATAACAGTTTAAGTCATTGGTAAAGACAGAATCATTAGCAACATTCATTCATTTTAGGTTTATAACCGGTAATGATTTGTAGACCCTGCCAGGCTTTCTTAGCAATATGGGTATAAAAGAAAGACAGAGTTTTATCTCTATGGCAGCTTTGCACTGTTACTTTCTTCTTAATTCTATTCTGCACAGCTTTCTTTTCCTTTGTACTTCCCCCTGATTTAAATAACTTATTTTCTGGTTAAGCAGTTTTGGAGCTCAGTTCTGGGGTGACCCAATGTTTGTTATTTGGTTACAGTTCTATTGACATTTTGGGGATACTCCTCATAGAAACAAATGTATCCTGTTTTTCGCGTGTTCTGCATCATTAGTATCTTGAAACAAGTCCAATACGATTAAAAACAGTCACTCAAAGCAGCTGGTTCCTCACTACCGTAATAGAAAATTATACTTCCATTTTCCATGCCTTTTCCAGACGCAGCTGTGGCTGATATCCTCCTATAATTCTACAAACCTCTGGTGGTGGTGAGGCCAAAACTGTCTGTCCGGTTCTCCTCAGTGGCTGGAGCGATTGATCTGAATTTGCACACGGCCATTGACCATTACCATGCCCACGGAACTGCGAAGCCCGTCTTTCGATTTCACCAAACGTCAGCTGTTTATTAGCGTTTTTATGTAAAAGACTGTCGCCATGGTTACGGGTGCCCAGCTGTGGGATGGCCCCGCGAGCGATGGGATGAATGATCAAACTGCGCATGCGTCGAATCCATAAACCCACTGTCTGCCACAAGCACACACAGAGAGTGTGACACGACGGGGGGGGGGGGGGGCGGATGTGCGACGGGACGGGACGCGCAATAACCCCACGTTTGCAACTACTTTCGCCTGTGCACTTCACCGGGTATGGACTAGTATACTGTAAATGGCGCATTTACACACACACACACACACACACACACACACACACACACACACACACACACACAATCTGGCCAGCATTACCAATGTAGAGCCGTCCTGAAGATTTCTCTGTTCATTTTCTTTTTTCTTTTTTTTTCATTTACACTTTCATTTTTCACCTCCAATTATCTCTCTCTCACACACACCTACCCACACACACACACACACACACACACACACACACACACACACACACACACACACACACACACACACACACACACACACACACACACACACACACACACACACACACACACGCGTGTGTGTGTGTGTGTGTGTGTGTGTGTGTGTGTGTGTGTGTGTGTGTGTGTGTGTGTGTGTGTGTGTGTGTGTGTGTGTGCGTGTGCCGTAACTGAAGCCAGAGGTCATACAGGGCAGCAGAGACACAAACAAGACAATGGGGGTGTGTTCTGCATGCTTTGAGTCACTATACTCACCTCTAGCCTCTCTACCTGTTCCCGTCCCCCGCTGGCCCCTGGTTACCTGATGATGACGACACCTGGCTGTTTGATGTGTGTGACAGCGTGGTGCACCACACAGAACACCACAGAAAACACCACACCCTGCAGCTCTTTGCTGCTCAAATCACAGACCCACTGATACGCTCTCCCACTGACCCACATCCTGTCTCATCCTGTCACCTGTGGGGTGGGGAGGGGGGGGGGTCAACCCGGCAGTGCTGTAAAGTAATTAAGTACATTTACGCAAGTACTGTACTTAAGTACAATTTACTAATACTTTTTCCACCGCTGCAACCCGGTAATACAACCCTGTAAACTCTAAAAGTAGAGTTTAACCAGAACCAGCTAGGATGCAGTCATCATTAGAGCAGTGATCAAACGCATTCATGATATGCACGCCAGTGGTTCTCAAAGTGGGGTCCAGGGACCCCCAGTGGTCATTGAGAGTGTTCCAGAGGGTCTCTAGTAGAGTACGTTAATAAGATAACAATAATAACAAATAACTTTAACCGCTTTGAGCTTATTTTATACTTCGGCTACTCGAGAATAGACAAACTACAAGCTCACAATGTGTCACGTTGTGACGCATTGGCAAGCCACGTTTTATGCTTGTCTACCACAATATAGTATTTGAGGTTGTGGCGGGCAGCCGGATTATGCCCAAATACGGAAAATCAGACATAATGGAAATCCCTGAAGTAGCATAAAATGTGCCCAAAATATGGACATTTACGTCGACATTGACATAGGCGTTAGGCACCGGTCTGGAGACTGGAGAGACAGACAGACAGAGAGAGAAGGATGGGAGAAAGGGGGAGGGAGGGAGAGTGAAAGTGAAAGGGAGGGAGAGAGGGAGGAACGGGAGAAGGGGAGAAGGGGAGAGAGAGAGAGAGAGACTATTTCACCCATGCAATCACCCTGCCAATGAGATATTTTGGTCTAATACCCAATATCTCAGAGGAGGCAGGTGTGAACTCACCTCATTGACTAGAAGAATAGGAAACCTTGTCACAGGCATCGTGGGCCACATGGTGGTGGTGGTGGTGGGTGAGGTGACACTCCTAGATAGCTGACACTAGGTGAGATGGGTTCACAGTAATCTGAGTTCCCAGAAGTTCTCGACAGCTCAAACGTGAGGGGCGAGAAACAGGTTCACAGTGGCCAACTGGCCAATGCCATCTTTTTGCAGATCAACACATCAAATAGCAAGATAAGTTCAATTCACAGTGGGCCTCTCAGGATGGAGCAGGTTTCAGGGTGGAAGACACAGAAGCACCACAAAACCTCTAATGCATCTGGACTCGCAGGTCAGATGGGTAGAGGTAGGCTACGGTATGTATTCTCATATATATGTAGTGATTTAGACCCGAGCTGGGATTGAACCCCAGTCTCCCACTCGGCAAACCGACGCACAACCTACCGTGCCACTAGAGCTGGGCACGATTGAGCCGTTATGGCCGGGTTTTGTCTGGGGCACTGCATCTACCCCCTCAGTTTTTGGGAGGGCGTCCTCGCGCTTCACACTTCACGCCGCTCACAAAGTGCACAACGATGCACGTCGCGTCCTTCATGTCCCTCACCCGAGAACCTCCTCCATGTCCTGCCGACTACGCCAGATGTAGCGATTTAGACCCGAGCTGGGATTGAACCCCAGTCTCCCACTTGACAAACCAAAACACCCATGGGACTGTTGGACTGATCGGCGTGAAACTTTGAACGGAGACCTGTGCTCCAAGGAGCGCACTTTTTTAGTTGTAATAGGCTCTATTCACAGCAGCCATATTGGAAAGCAATTGGGACTTCACAGTTGTTACCAATGGTACTAATGAAGGCTCTGTTCCATTTAGTGTAGCAGCACAATGGTTCTCAAACCTTTTTTATTTATTTCAAGGATCCCCGGAACTCTGAGTGTACAAATGTACACTCTCAGAGTTACACACCCGTAACCGTAAGGGGCCAATTAGAACCCCCCCAAGGATTCATGAGGGTACCTGGACCACACTTTGAGACCCACTGGTGTAGCAGTGTTTTCAGTGAGCCAACATGCACAATATCAGCACCCTGACTCTGTTTGACCAGAATGGAACAGAGCCTTCATTAGCGTAATTGGTAAGATTGGTAAATAAGGAAGAGGCCCAATTTTCTGCCAATATGGCTGCTGTGTATAGAGACTATTGCGACCAGTTCAGTTCCCCACTCAAACCTTTGAGCTCTCTTTAAGAAGCTCTCTTTCACAGTTACTGATTACCATCCTAAAGGCGGTTACACACCGGCGAATATGCGAATATACGCAAAATTCGGACTTGTTCCGAATAATTAAAAGACGCTTTTTTCGCTCCGCGAAACTGGTGTGGAAGCTTGCATTGACTTTATAAGGTTTAAAAAAAAAACGTATTATTCGCATGAAAAAAATCGTCCCGGTGTGTAAGGACCTTTATGCTTAATTTATACTGTCATAGAAATGTATATACAGGGGTGCACATAACTGGTGCGCAGGTGCGCATGCGCACCCAAAATAAATAATGCGCGGCACATCAGACGACGCGAGGCGCTTTTGCGTACCAACAGCTGGGACAGGAATTTCCAAGCTTTTATTTTTTAGCAAAACTAAAAAATAAAAGCCTGGAGATCGAGGCTAGGAATTTACTTCCTGAAGCCACTCGCATCTCAGCCACTCGTGTCTCGCATCGCCTCGCATTGCCTCGCTGCGTGCACGCAGCCAGCAGCGGCTTTTAGAGGCACTCGTCACCGATGATGAACGCACCGTAATGGTGCAAAAATATGCCGTGAACGTCGCAATCTGACGGATAAAAACAGCGCAGCACAGGGCACCAACCTTGGGGGCTTCACCAAACGGCGTGAGAGAAAAAGAAAACGGCGAAAATCGGTGAAAACGGCGAAAATCTCCCCCCACCCCCCCCCCCGTTGACAAAACTGTCCGGTGGGCAGCGTGCTGAATTCCCCACCCCCGACAAAATGGTACGGGACCATTTATTTTGTGCGCACCAAGTCACATCTCCAGGTGCTCTTCTGAGTACTAGAC
Source organism: Gymnoscopelus braueri (assembly GCF_963280865.1). Taxonomy (NCBI): domain Eukaryota; kingdom Metazoa; phylum Chordata; class Actinopteri; order Myctophiformes; family Myctophidae; genus Gymnoscopelus; species Gymnoscopelus braueri. Next base: position 20,333,022 of record NC_137623.1, on the reverse strand, counting down.
CTAAAAAGTTATGTGCACCCCTGTGTATAAAGTAAACATTCTAAGAACAAACCAATGTATAATTGTACTGCTTTCTAAATTTCCCGCAGTCTGTGTGACCCCACCCTGCTTCTATGAGACAAGCTGGCACCTATGCAATATTTAAATTATTTTGTTTTGTCATCATGCTTGTTGACTAAATTAACATCATATGTGAAAAACTGTCTGTGTTTGGTGTTGAGGGGGTGTGTCTGAAACAGGCCTATTTAACCAGAGGTAGAACATGACCTCAGTGAGCCAAACTGGATGTTCCATTGCATGATGTTGTGGTGTAAGTTTGCTCCTTTTACTCGAGTAAAATCTCTCATACTTGGAATTCTGAATTGTTGTCTTTGCCTCATTATGTAATTATGTTTTTGAGCACCCAGTACAGATTCCCCTTTGACAATACTCTGTCATAAGATGGTGCCAAAACAATACATTTATACAGACTCAACCTACAAGGTCAAAATGTGTCGCATCCGAATTGTGAATTTGTAGAGTTGCTATGTTCGGCGCACAACACCGTTGGCACAACAAAATATAAATCAGAGTGAGTCAACAAGTCTCATGGAAAGAGTTCACACCTGTTAAAGGCTTTGTTTAAGAATGGAAACAAGTAATTAAATTGTATTTAAATGAATCAACTTGTCACTTCACTGTCACGGTCATAAAATGCGGTCTAATGATCTGATGTCCTTTTTATTGGCATCGTAACAGACAGGCTTATTGTCTCTCCACTGTGACACTCATCACGGCAACGAGGCAACGCCTATCAAGATGCAATTAAATTGTCAAAAGGTTATTGGTCTGTCAGGGCTCTCTGGGGATTTAATAAAGATGTGATCGTTTGATGAGACCGCGTGTTGGCGGTGAGCCGGTGATAAGCCAGCTTTTATTGACTGCCTCCTTTTACATATTGCCTGCTCACCTTTCAGGACTTTCAGTAAATTGATACCAGTATTGAGAATGCTTGGGAGACGGATAACCTTTCCTGCCTTGTTGCCTCTTCCTCCTGAACTCAGGAAGGAAGAGGGTGTTCACTCCATCCTCTCTATCACTTATACTCACACAGTGGTGTAAAGTAACTAAGTACATTTACTCAAGTACAATTTTTAGGTACTTTTACTTTACTGGAGTATTTCCAATTTTCAATACATCTCAGAGGCAAATATTGTACTTTTTACTCCACTACAATTATTTGGAAACTTTAGTTACTAGTTACATTAACCTCTTCAGCCGTATTTAAACTTTGACTATTTGAAAATAGCCGATCGACAAGCTCACAACGCATCGCGATGCGTTGTGAGCTTGTAGATCTGCTATTTTCAAAAGATTTCTATGAATTTTAGACATAATGACAACTTGTGAAACGGGACATTCTACATAATGAGTACTTTCTACTTTTGATACTTTAATTATATTTTTATACCAATACTTTTGTACTTTTACTCAAGTGAATTTTGATTTCCGGACTTTTACTTGTAACAGAGTATTTCTACATTGCAGTATTGATACTATTAATTAAGTAAAGAAATGTGAGTACTTTTTCCACTCACGTTTGGATGAGGGAGGTGGGTGGTGGCCCCCTACTCACAACTAGGTCCAACACACACACCCTGGTGTGTGTACGCTATCTCTGTCAGAGTGATGTTCTGCCATAACATCCATTTCAATTCAATTAAAAGGAGCTTTATGGGCATGAGAAAACATACGTTTACATTGCCAAAGCAAGTGTCAAAATATAATAAAAACAGTTTAATAAAATGGGGAAAGTATATACAGTTGGAGGGGATACAGCATTGTGTTAAACAGAGCTATGTCACATTGTGTCGTTATATACATGTTATATATACACGGTATGAAGCTTTTTTGAAACAAATAGCAGCAATCTTTTGCAGTCACTTTGGTACAATTAGCAGCATTTTTTTCTCAAAACTATTTAAATTGTATACAAAAAAGCCTCAGATTTAAAATGTGTTTAAAGGCAGCAGCTCTGTTTATATGTGCAGTAGGTCTAGAGGTCTACTCGGTACAGATAGTGTTTATATGTGCAGTAGGTCTAGAGGTCTACTCGGTACAGATAGTGTTTATAGGTCTAGAAGTCTACTCGGTACAGATAGTGTTTATAGGTCTAGAAGTCTACTCGGTACAGATAGTGTTTATATGTGCAGTAGGTCTATGTCAGAGGTCCACTCGGTACAGATAGTGTTTATATGTGCAGTAGGTCTAGAGGTCTACTCGGTACAGATAGTGTTTATATGTGCAGTAGCTAGAGGTCTACTCGGTACAGATAGTGTCTATATGTGCAGTAGGTCTAGAGGTCTACTCGGTACAGATAGTGTTTATATGTGCAGTAGCTAGAGGTCTACTCGGTACAGATAGTGTTTATATGTGCAGTAGCTAGAGGTCTACTCGGTACAGATAGTGTGGGACACTCAATAGTTAGTAGTCCTTAGGGTGGTTGTATTCCATTGGCTAACCTTCTTTTATCGCAACAGTTCACAAATCTTGCTGCTGTGTTCGCACATTGTTTTATTTCTCCCAGTAGGTATGGGAGTTTTTTTTTGTCGTTGGTGATGTTTTCAAACTCACTTTGGGTGTATGTAATCTGTGGGAAGTATGTGTCTCTGATGTCTTGGTATAGTGGGCAGGTGGTTTGAAAGTGACATCCACCGCTCCATCAAAGCAATGCATCTGGACCCTCCTGCGGTGCTATAGTCAAATGTCAGTAATAACCCCCTGCCAAGCCCTGTCACCCCGATGTTGTGTTATACACTTACAGTGAAGTGTCTCTGAGAGAGTCCGTTGGTTTATAGCTGCATACACGGTAAAATCCACAGTAAAACGTTTGTTTAAAGGTAGGGCATAAACTCTATAGTATAGAGTGTATGCTCAGCAACAGAGGTCCCCCGTCTCTCCACCTCTTTAATAAACAGAAAATAGATTTTCAGGGGAGTTGCAATTTTTCAGCCAATCAACAGAGATTACCCATTTATCAGCTTACAGTTTATAGTGTTCCATTTCCATTTTGTCTGCTCATTTCTTTGTGTCGTCACTTCCAATTTTGAAAATGTTCAAAAAGATGTTAAAATAAAAAAATAGATCTGCTATATATTCCAAAATAATTGTAAAAATGTCAATGATCTTTGAAGACACACAGGCCTCAGACTCACATTATTGCATATATCAGTTTGGACTTTTTCTTTTAACCCATTAAAACTGGGAAAGCATCTTCTGGGTCATTTTAGATTTTAGTGTTGGCTATTCAAAAATAGCAGATATACAAGCTGCCAGCGCGTCACTTCGTGCCACGCTGCAATCTTGTACATCTGCTATTTTAGAAACCTGTTAAAAAATCTCGAATCGACATCTTTGAATAATTTAGATATTTTTTTGAACACAAATCTTCTCTTCTGGGGGTCCCTGACACAAAACATTTTCAGTTGGCGGTCCGCGGCCAAATACATATCAATTTGGGGGTCTTTGACATGAAAATGTTTGAGAACCACTGCTTTGAAGAGAATCCATCCATTCTACAGTTTACCCTTGGCAGCTAATTAGCAGTAGGATGCTGGAAGCACGTCATGTCTAATGATTCCAATGGCTTTCAGATTGGCTTTTGCAGAACACCATCATCTTTACTTCCTCAGTAATGTACTATCCTCTGCCTCCACCACTATCACCACCTCACCCATCTTTGGCAAAAAATAACATTATGTTACCAGAGATTCTCTATCGTTGCTGTCAGGCAGAAACCTCTTATGTCCATATTTATGTTTTTTCATAAATGAATGCCCTAGTTGATCATACTGTATACTACAGCGTCACACAAAAGTATCAAAAGTAGCAGATCCACAAGCTTAAAACGCGGTGCGAAGCGACGCGTTTTGAGCTTGTGGATCTGCTACTTTTGCTGCTTTTGAATTTGAATCCTGAAAAGAAACAGTTTGGAGATATGAGGTTTCCACCCGACAGAGACGCGATGCAGAATGTGGAATTTCTGGCTAGCACTCATTTAAGATGGACATGTTTACCCCCTGATGATGATACAGCTTTTAGAGGCATCCTTGCCCGTCAAAGGGATACCCTCGACATATATAAATAAGCCGTCTATAAATAAATGCTTATAACTGCATCCAGGCACAAACATCACCCCACGTCAGGTCCCGCAAGAGCAGCTATTCTGAGAAGATTCTCTTTCCACTCGCCCCCCCCCTCTGAGTGTCCCACAATAGTGTTGTGCATTTAACATCAAATCTATCCTATACTCCAGGAGGCTGATGGAAGATGGGGGTTGTGTGTGTGTGTGTGTGTGTGTGTGTGTGTGTGTGTGTGTGTGTGTGTGTGTGTGTGTGTGTGTGTGTGTGTGTGTGTGTGTGTGTGTGTGTGTGGTGTGTGTGTGTGTGAGAGAGAGAGGGTTTTGGGTGCGGGCAAGGGGGCTGTGGTTCAGTGTTGCCAGATTTTGCGTGAGAAATAAACAACCAGGTGAAAACAAGCCCAAAATAGTTCCTTGACATGAAAATGTTTGAGAACCACTGGTTTAAACAACATTAAGAAGCAAGCCCCAAAATAAACTACACTTTAGAAACAAGCCCCAAAAAATAACAACCCGCAACAACCAATATTCAAAAGCTACTTTACAGAAAAACAAGCCCAAGGTCGCCTATAATAAGCAGACCTGGCAACACTGCTCTGGTCCAGTGCAGCTTATTTCCCCACATGTGAAGAAGAAATGGCCTATTTTTGAGAGCTTCTCGCCACGACGGACGCGTGTTTCAAAAGAGTACAAGGTAAATCAGGCCTCAGGATAAAAATACACACCCAGCCCTTTGAACCCCCCCCCGCCCTCCATGTTTCATTCACCCTTGCACACTTTTTCTTTGTTTTGTTGCATTGCACCGTACTGGCAGAGGCTTGATTGAGTAGTTCTCAGAATGGCCCTGACACGATAAGTAGGGCACAAGACACAGCTTCTCTCCACAGGCCTCTCAGCCATGCTGCTAACACACATTACTGCATACATCCGTTTGAAGACTTCTTTCTTTAACCCGTCTAGACCCGGAAAGCCTACACGTTGTTATACCTTTCAATCCGGGAAAGCATCTGTGTAATTTTCAGTTGTTACTATATGTCGTCACTGTCGGGCAGAAACCTTGTATCTCCAAGTTTCAAATGTGTATGTTTTTTTGTAATTTAAAGCTCTACTTCATCATACAAGAGTGTCGCACAAAAGTAGTGAAAATAGCAGATCTACAAGCACACGCGCTTGTAGGTCGGCTATTTTTACAATTTTAAATAGTTTCTAGAATAATAATAATCAAAAAGAACGGTTTTGGACATACAAGGTTTCCACCAGACAACAACAATATAAAGCAACATGATAAAAAGAAAAAAAGTTTAATTTTTTTTTTGAAAAATTGAAGTTTTTCCAAAACTTTGGGTTAGAAGGAATTTGTAGAATCGGCCTCAGGTCTAAATGAGTTAAAGGCCGATAAGTCATGTTGTCATGGGGAATTCATACCTACCTGGTGGCATCTCATTGACATTAAGGGTCATGCTGAACATTTGGGTTCGACACTGGCCTTCGTGAATGACTTTTTGGGGCAAAGCTGTTCTCTGATCAGATTAAATGCGACACATTCTACTGAATGCCACATTTGAGATTTATTATGTTTTTGACTCCATTTTATTAAATCCCACGCATGGCCACAATGTTTTCCTCTCTAGGCTCTCTAATAATTTGATGATGTAGGGTAGCCCTAGCCTGGGACCAGACGAATCTGCCAGTGCAAAAAAAGAAAAATGCCCTCGGCGCGAGGCTAGGGTAGCCCTTGCCTTGTTTGGACATCTATTGGATAAGAGGAAATGCAATTTTGAGGGGAAACAAACCGATATGAAAATGAAGTGTTTTGGAATGCTTCTGTCTGCTCAATTTTAACATTATCATCAAAGAGTTCCTGCAGCCAGAGGCATAAAACTTCTATTGGCCACATTCATTCCAATCTAATTATAAGGCACCAAATATTTATATTTAAAACTAACATTTGGAAACTGGTTTCATCAGAGTTAATGTTTTCTTTTCATACTCTCCAGGCAGTGGCGGAACAACTGAAAGCCGGGCCGGGAGGCACAGCACAGTGATCCCCCCCTGCGCACCCACGCACGCGCGCGCACATCCCGCGCGCGTGCGCGAAGCGATTTTTTTTGCGGGTTTTCGCCGGATTCGGTCACTTTTTGGGGGGCTTTTTGTCACTTTATTTCGGTTCTAGGGTTAGGGTAGGGTTAGGTTAGGATTATGTTGTTTAATTCTTATTTTTGCCTGATTTTACCGATTTATTATCTGACGGCACGGGCCCGCAAGGGTCGCGGGCCGGGAGGCGGCCGCCTCCCTGGCCTCCCCGGACGCTCCGCCACTGTCTCCAGGACTAAGCTATAGTCCCGAGTAGCCATACGGTCAGAGATCTCCACCTACTGATAGGCTTGGTGAAATCTAAATTCAATGAATGGGCTAAAACAATCGTTAATCCTCAGAGACAAAGAAAACATAGATGCCTTCTTGTGTGCTATTAACGTTTTTTGGATTTATAATGATTTGACTACAGATTTCTGCTTTCATTAGCCTCCAGGAATGAATACTGCTGTGCATAGATTTTAACTACTTTAACCATTATTTTATACTTTGGCTATTCAACAATAGCAGATCTACAAGCTCATAGTATGTCGCTTTGTGCTATGAGCTTGTAGATCTGCTATTTTTGAAAACAATTTATCATTTGTGCAAATCTTTGAATATATATATATTTTTAAAGCGAACATTTTTAACTCAAATCTTTGCTTCTGGGGGTCCCTGGAACAAAACCTTTTTAGATGGGGGTCTAGATTATATAAGATATGATTATATTATTCACATGTTTTTGTCAAGATGTCAGCTGCAAAGACCCAGCTGTGGCAAACGTGTGGTAATGATGACCAGCCTTGGGGTCACAGGCAAAAAGCAGAAAGCCACTGATGGATGGACCAATTAGGTAGGCATTAATGCATGGCCACTGCACCCAGTGTAGGAAGAAGGACATTTCAGGACAGTAACTGGTAACCAGTGGTGGGAAAAGTACTCACATTTTTTACTTAAGTAAAAGTATCAACGCTGCAATTTTACGAAATACTCTGTTGCAAGTAAAAGTCCGGTAATCAAAATGTACTTGAGTAAAAGTACAAAAGTATTGGTATGAAAAGTGGAAAGTACTCATTATACATAATGTCCCATTTCACAAGTTTTCAAATGTATAAAAATATTTTGAAAATAGCAGATCTACAAGCTTGTAGATCAGTTATTTTCAAATGGCCGAAATGTATATAGGGCTGAAGTGGTTACTGTATGTTTTGTGATAATGATCAAAATCTACAAAGTAACTAAAAACGAAGGTTTTAAAATAATTGTAGTGTAGTAAAAAGTACAATATTTGCCTCTGAGATATAACGGAGTAAAAGCAAAAGTACTGAAAACTGGAAATACTCCAGTAAAGTAAAGATTCCTCAAATTTGTACTTAAGTACAGTACTTGAGTAAATGTACTTAGTTACTTTGCACCGCTGCTGGTAACTCTGGGGCATGAGGGGTTTAGGCCTTATTGTCTGCAGCTCTGGAGTATAAAGAGATGACAAGTCTGAAAATATGAAAAGAAAAGAAAGGAAGTTGGACCTTTCATGACAAGATTAAGGTGTTGGCGTGTCTGGCACATGGCCCCCTCCCAATTAAGCCATCCACTGGGCTGTGATTAGGTAATAGTGTTCATTTAATTATATACCAGCATCAGTATGACATCCCCCTACCCTTTCCTTAGTGATGGGGCAGGTCTGTAGTCATTAAGGAACACTTACGGATGAGTCCCTTGGGTATTCCTCTACGTTAAGCTCAGCATTGACTGAATTTGTTAAAACAGAAAGAAAGGGGAGGAGACCACAGCATGTGTGATGAGGAATATCAAAGCTTTTTAGCCCAAAGCAGCATGCCTCCCTCTGACAAACGTTTACAACATTGGCCTTCAGTCCCATGTCATTCCTGTCATTTTCTTTCCCGCGCTAATTGAAATACCTGAGGACAGAAAAGGTTAGCACGCAGGATTGAGGGGGGGGGGGGGGGGGTAATTGCAAAAGGACAGTTTGCAAATCTGATCTGGGATCACAGTTTACCTCCAAGCTGCACTTACAACAATGGGTAACACTTGCTCATAAGGTGCCAATTAATACATCCTTCATAATTAAAAAAATTACTTAAAAACAAGATGATAGATAATTATTAAAAAAACATAAAAGGAATGTGCCTTCTGTATGATAACTTGATTATTATAGCATATACATATATGTATATGGGTTAGGGTTAGTATATATGTGTATATATAGTACATGTATATATGTACATATGTATATATATATATATATATATATATATATACACTTATACTGTATATTAATTACAGTACGCTTACTGACTTAATGAAGACATGTTGCAGAGCAAAACGTTGGACCCTGTGTGATATGTATTACATTGCACGTGTTGACTATACTCTCAGGCCAGAAAGATTAAAGTTATCAAAGGATACTGAACAAGAAAGAAAAGTGTCAACCATTGTATTTACTCTGTTTGTATATGAAGATATTGTAATGAAAAAACAACAAAAAACATAATGATAGTGACACAAGGTATTCCTCGTGCTTCTGGAAACGCTGGTGGCAGTGTTTATGTTTTTAACTGATCTGGGCTATCTCTGTGTTGTTAATGTCTGTTTTGTATCTCTTTATATGGACCTATTGTGTCTGAATACTCTGAAATAAAGTGTATCTATCCATCTAATGTGATTAATTTGTATATCCAGGCATCTGTCATAGAGTGTCTCCCTTGGGCACACGTGCACTTATTCCTATGGGCATACACGTACGTACAGTATGTGTGCATAGGGGTGTGCCGATACACTAATTTCACCAAACGATACGATACGATATTTGGCTCACAACTTCGATACGATTTCGATACGATACGATACGCACTTTTTTTATTATGAAAAATATATGGGGGAGAAAAAAAGCAAATGCAAACAAATAATTCTGTTTTTGCATTATTCAGATATGCGAACTTGTAGCTTTTCAGCTACAATAGCCGTTTTGAATCCAAATAGGGCAATAGTGTGACACCTGACCCGAAAAAAACAACATGTTGTCACCCTTTTCACCTCGGGGCTGTTTGCATGCCTGATTATTATTATTGTAAAAAAAAATAAAATAAAAGAAAATTAAAACTATATTTTTTCTTCTTCAAAACGATACATATCGTCACGAAAACGTATCGCGATATATCGCGGGACGATATATCGGCACACCCCTAAATGTGTACTCCTATGTATTCCGCACTGTAGGTAGCCTGGCTCCACCCCTGAATCGTTTGCCTCGCATTCAGGGTCTGGTGACGCTGTCGAAGGCTTGTGTTTCTTGGTTGAAAATATGTACGACGAATCGGGATCGGGATAATCCAGTATGAACCAATCGCCAAAGAGTCTTTGAAAAAAAAACTTTGGCCACGCCCCCATCTCAGAAATCGGCTGCATTGACAGGGCTTTCAGACTGAATAATGGAGTGAAACGAAATGAAATTTCAGGCTGAGTGTCAGGCTACACTGTAGGTGCATGCAGATTGAGCCAAACATTATATTCTCCATTCACCTGTATGCCAATCTTCATTGGCACCCTGGGAGTTTCTATTGCGTAGCAGAGGTGCAATTTCTTTGTAAAGACTAATGAGTTTCACCTTTAAAAGTATAGACCAATTATCTGTAAATAAACAATGCGGCAGCGCGCGCTCCAGGGCTGCGGGAAGACCGGCGGCAGTAATTCACTCACAATAGAGTTGGACCGAGTTGGACTGCGTTTTACACTCGGTTTGGGAAGAATTGATATCAGTTGAACATGGAAATGTTGGAGAGCGACGCTGCTCGGGTGGTGCAGTGTACCTGTCCCCCACCGTGGAGTCTAGGGGTTCGAATCCACTGCGGCGCATCCGGCTTTGTCGGGCATCTGTCCATACGAACACAACTGACCCTGTGTTCTGGGGAGGGAAGCCGGGCGGGGAGGGTGATATTCAAAATTTGTCACCACACATAACTCCCCCTACGGGCTGGTTTTTCTGCAGATTATCCTGCCACATTGAAGCTTAACAGCTCACTTTCTCAAAAACAAGCCCTAAGGCATGCAAAGTGGAAGTCTTACATTTCCCCAGACTAAATCATTAGATCAGCAACACAAATTGCAGCCACAGCCTCCTCCTTTTATTAACACACATATTACACTTAAGACACTTTTTTTTTTGTTGCTTTCCTCCCACCGAACAGTAAAATCCTAAGTGTTAATTTGACTCTGAGAGTGTACAAATGTACCCGTAAGGGAATTTAGCTGTTTACCATTGGTGGCTGTGTACCCTGTGGCTGCTGTCATGGCACATAAAGCTTTTTCTTTGTTTGGTCAGACTTATATTTCTCGGTCTATATCACCCACCCCATCCACCCCCTCCCCTCTCTTTGCTCCTGACAGCTCGCAAATCTGGCACTAACCGCGTCTAGAAGGGAATCTTTTCCTTTAGCGATACAACATAGTATTTCAGGCAGTTGAAGCAAATCCGTTTCTCACACATCTGTAATTACTCTGCCCTTGGGCACAGGCCAGAGGATTTGGCCTATAAACCAAACCAACCACTGGCCTAAATCACTCCTGTCTGCCAGTATACGTGAACCATAAAGATTATACCTTTTTGTTGAAGTTCCAGGCTGAGAGATTGACTTTTTTAGTTTTTTTCTTTTAACATCAATTTATGACTGATGTCACATGCCGTAATGTTAAATAAGAGATTCTGAAGAACTACCTTTGCGTGATGATAAAGTGTGAGTTATTGTAATGGCATGAAAAAAGAAGAAAATATAGGGTTATACTCAGAGATGTGTCTGTCTGGCACAACGGTTCACGGGGTGAAATAGGAATTCTGAAGTCGGGTGTTAATGACACACCAGGGGGGTGGGTGAGATATCGTCTCTGTCGGGTGGAAACCTCATATGTCCAAAACTGTTACTTTTCAAGGATTCAAACAACAAAAACAGCAAAAGTAGCAGATCGACAAGCTCAAAACGCGTCGCTTCGCACCGCATTTTGAGCTTGCGCATCAGCTACTTTTGATGCCTTTGTGTAAGGGCGCTAATTTACGAAAAAAAAACACAAAAAGTTAGAATATGGAGATAAGAGGTTTCTGCGCGACAGCAGCGATATGCCTGCTGCCAAGAAGCCCATGAAGCCAGAGAGAGAGTGACAGCCCAGTGACAGGCTGGGACACAGGGACACACAGGGCTCAGTGAGTCATACGGGACAGTGTTGACATGCCATCATTTCAGCTATAGTCTCTGAGGACTCTGGGGGGCTCTTAGTTTAGAGAGAGTTCACTCATAAAGACACTGACTGACTGACTGCTGCAGAAGACTGGGTCTGAGCAACAGTGGGATACAGGAAAGTACACAGTGAAATCCTCCTGAGTGCAACTTTTAAAGTTTAAAAAGTAACCCCTTAGGATTTGACTGAGACTGAGTGAATACTTAGTCAACAGCCAGTGATGCCCAACCTGTGGGCTGGGTCACACTGGTGGGCTGTGAGGTTATTGCAAGTGGGCCCCCAAATATAAATATATGGCCATGCCCATACATGGGAATAACGGTCTCCATAATATGACTATGGCGGGCATATCGGTCGGATCCGCGGTTCTGGACAACCGCCTATCCAAACGACTCGCCACCGGGCATAAATGTCCCTCGGGTCGTCGGCGACGCACGCGTCGAGTTTGAAGGCGGTCGGTCGGACGGTTCTGACCGTGCATCTATTAGTTGGGGTGAGTTTTAGGTCAGTATAGACAGAAGACTCACAGAGAGTCTGAGTGGTCTGCTGGCACGCTGGAACACCACTGACCTTTTGCTTGCCATGAGAGAATGGAAGATTGTTATTCTACAACCCACCCCAGGGAACTTCTGAAGGTGTCACTACTGACAGTGATTCACATTTCAAGAAGGTATGAAGATTTCTCTCCAACCAAACTCTGGCCCATTGTTGTGCAAGGCCACTGCACGGTGCACCTGACACATTTTAAAGCACACTACGGCATGAGCAGCTTGTGTGCTTTTGTGTTTCCGTGGATAAAGCCCGCCACACTCCAGTGTGAAAACCTATTCATAAATATAAATGAGGAGGAAGTGTTATAGGACAATGATGACACATTAAATCTACAAATTGAGTCATGGTGAAATGACAAGCAATAGTTTTGCGAAAGATTCATATTTCAGTTGAGAGCAAATCCTATTTCGTTGAGTAATAAAATTATTCCTTAATGTGCTTAATGTGTTAGTACCTCAGCCTGTGAAAAAGGAGGACACACACACTGAAGCTTGACCTTTTCATTCGAACATTTAATTGGAGAACAGAAGAAGAAAAAGAAGGAGAGAGAGCGAGGGAGAGAGATTCATCTACCTGAAAGCGTCCACCTTAAAGGTTTAATGACATTCACTTTTACACCACATTCAAAGTCTTTGTCCTGGTCCTTCAAAAGTGTACAAAAAGTTTTAAGTGAAAATTCCATTCCAGTGATCCATGGCAGGTGTTTTTCTCTCACATTTCTAAAGCCTTTTCAACTGCAATGAAAAAAGAAATCTTTGCCTGCGGGTGTCGCTGGTGAGGGATTTTGCCTGTCAATCATCGCCTCTGCTCCGCCCCCCCCAAAGGAAAGGATAGGGGAGGGGAGGGGCGAGGAGGAGAGTGGGCGGGATTAATCGACTGTGACCTCACTGTCGAAGGGCCAAGCTCAGATTACTTTTCAGCCTAATTATTCAGAAAACCCCAGACCACAGAAAATCCACTGAATGTTCTAAGTTCAGGTTTTTTGGGTGTAATTGAGGTCATAAAACCCCAAATAAAACATTGAAAATAAAAAAAGTGAAAATGAATGTCATGATACCTTTAAGAAAAGTACCATTTTACATCTCAATCACATCATGCCAATACGTGTGTGGCTCTGCTCTGTGGAACGATTTATTTGTGATAATCAAACTTGAATGAAGTTTAATCATCTCATCTTAACCAAAGGTCATAGATATCACTTCACAATGGGATTCTTGAAAGCCATCTTTATTAAACAGGAGTCCTTGGCTTTTATATATTATGCATGGATTAATTTTCCTCCCACGGACAAAAAAAAGAAGAACCTTGCGAGATTTCATTTATTCCTCTCACAGTGGAATAATACCCATCAACAACAGCGCATCAATTGTGGTGCAATATGACCCAACGCTGATGTGGAATTAATTTCAAATACTTCATGAGCAAAATAATGATGTGCTGCCAGTGCTTACGCATGCCAAGCGTCAGTAAACACAAACACAACGTTTTGCGCGTGTGTGTGTGTGTGTGTGTGTGTGTGTGTGTGTGTGTACACGGCTTTGCCTTGTTCGTTTACCGAGGTGCGAAACAAACAATGGATCTGTTGATGTCTTTGCCACACTCTGCCACATGGAGTCACACAACTTTTCATCTGCTGCCAATTCAGAGAAAGCTTTTAGAGGAATAACAGGCACCTTGTTGTTCTACTCTCCAAAAACAACAGCGAAGGAGTTGATGAGAGAGAGAGAGCGAGATGCCATGAATCTGTCCATTTCAACAAAGATAATCCTTTGGCAAATCCAACCCAGAGGCATTTCCTGCCCACTGCCGCAACCTGGACACACCTGTCAGTGGGTCTGACACCTTAGCACTGGAATTGCCTCTTTCTACAGCTATTTTGGGCCTCATTTTCAGACATTCCAAACAGCGCGCATTTTCCCTCCTTCCTGACGCACTCTCATTGACATGATACATGCTGCTCACTCACAGATCTGTAAATCTGAGAAACATAAGGCTGTCCGGCAGATGAATATGGAAATTGCCTCAATAGCCCTCCATCAGACCATTAAGGCTCCCATAACAGCTAGGGTGCTGACAGCGCTCCGCAAATACATTGAACTGAATCTCAATATAACCCTGACGTGAATATGGATCAAGCATCCGGCATTGTCCAGGGTGGAAACGCTTGTCATTCTCAAGGAATTATTTCAACCCTTCCCCCTAAAAAAAATATGCATTCATTCACCTAACGCTTAAAGTCGAGAGCTGGGGAAAATGTGTGTGGATTTTTGAATGAGAAATTTCCCATAAAGCCCATGGCCTCGATTTGGCGCCTGCTTACCAATATGTCTGCCTTTACTGCTCTGTAATCTGGGGAGCAAATATCAGCATCCTCCTCTGTCAGACCTACGGAGCGTGACTGTCAGAGCCAACAGATGATGGTGAAGACTGCTGGTGCACATGGTGTGTTCTGGTCGTGTTTGTGTGCACATTGGAGAGAGACAGAGAGAGACAGACAGAGAGAGAGAGAGACAGAGAGAGACAGAGAGACAGAGACAGACAGAGTGAGTGAGATAGAAAGTGAGAAAGACTGACAGAATATCTTGAACAGGCACAAATTTACACTTAAGTTTCCATTAATAAAATGGCAATATGGATTTGATATAAAATGTATATCTCTGACCCCATCAATTACTTTCTATCTGCATTAATAGAGACTTCATTAAAACATATTGGTTATTATAAGCTTACGTTATACTGTGTATCCATGTTTCTTTAAAACAATGTGATATTTCCCTCCAAGGTCCCTACAAGAGTAAAGAGTTGGTCCGTTGCTACACCACTACGATGGAATCTGCATCAACTCCTGCCTTTGAGGTTCCACTATTGGCCAGACCCTCCGTTCCAGCACCTTAGTGTAGTAGTTCTCAAACTTTTTCATGTCAAGGACCACCAAAATGATACATATTAGCCTACGGACCCCCCAGATTGAAAAGATAAGCCAGGGATTCCCAAAAGAGACGATTTTTGTATCTAGTAGTGATTTTCAACCATTTTAATTTGAAAGAACCCAATTTGATATGCATTAGGCCATGGATCCCGATTTGATGGCATTTGTATCTCTGTAAAATCATCAACGTCAATCTAACTGTGAGAGTATACAAATGGAACCAAATGGACCCTTACAGGTCAATTGGTTCCATTGTACACTCTTAGAGTTACAGACCCATAAGGGTCCATTTGGTTCTATTTGTACACTCAAGAGTTACAGACCTGTAAGGGTCCATTTGGTTCCTGTTCCTGACTATCAATCATTTGACTGGGGACCCCCTGGACCCTCCAAGTACCCCTGGGCGTCCCGAGACCCCACTTTGAGAACCACTGTCTTAGCGTACTTCCCCAGTAAAGCTGAGTATTGTGATGCCTCTATAACTGGCAAACACTCTCTCGGCTCTCGGACCCCTTTTTGAAAAGACCCCGGTCTTCCACTCCTTTGGTAGTGAGTGTTCCAGACTTCCCACACAATGCTGAAGAGACGTGTCAACATCCACAACAGCCTCTCGACAACCCAAAGCCTTCAGTATTTCTGGATGGATCTCCTCAATCCCTGCAGGCTTTTCTCTGAGGAGCTGTTTGACTACCTCAGTAACTTCTTCCAGGGTAAATGATGTTGATCCCCCATCATCCCTCTGGCTCAGCTATACTGCCTCTATCCCAGAGGAAAGAGGCAGTATAGCTGAGTTCAGGAGTTCCTCAAAGTGCTCCTTTCATTGGAAATAGTCTCCAGACTGTCAAAAATTAAAGAACAATCTCACAAAATAAATGTAAGAGCTTTTACTCCCAGGTCATTTTAACCTTGTAATAACTGTGTTAGCTATTTTACACCCTCATACTGGTAAAAACTTAAAAATAAAAGTAATCTTTGTATTTTAAAATGTCCTTGTGGTATTTGTTATGTTGGCGAAACTAAGACTCGAGAGAACTAAAGATCACAATCTCTGAACATAAAAGCAGCATTAGAAATCACGATTAAAGGTTCCCTGTAGCCAGGCATTTCAAGATGTAGATTGCAGGATATTGAACTAGTGAATCCTTTAAAGGAGGTGGTGATGATAGAGACCATCTACTCTTACAGAGAGTAGTATATAGGTCTCAGCTCTATTGGCAAGGTAGAAGGTGCGTTGGTTTACCGAGTCCGAGACTGGGGTTCGATCCCAGCTCGGCACGAATCACTACATATACAGTAGTTACAGGAGTTGATATGGTGTGTGATGTGAAATACATTTCAAACTAGAAAATGTGCTCCTCGGAGCACAAGTCTCCGCCAGCGGACCCGTGCTATTTTAATCAAATGAAATCACCTACCTTATCTCTAACCATAGTTCTTTAGGAATGTTCTAATTTACGTAAAATAGAACATGTTACTATATTATAGCAATTATATCATCATAACAATAAGTAATGAGATACAATAAGTAATGAGATACAACCTCCGTCAGGGGAACAGACAATAATACTAATTTACTCGGAGGAAGAGGAAGAGGAGGAGGAAGAGGAGGATTCCTCCTCCTCGTCTTCATCCACCTCATCAGTAGTGGAGAACTTACGGGAGGACACGGGACGGACAGAGCGCTGCTTGGGACGACAGCTTGGACAGAACCAGTCTCCTTCCAAGACAGACAATGCTCTGTTTACATTGAAGCAATCTATCATATGGGAGTCGTCATAATTGACTGGTTTGTTCAAATACTTGTCTGTCTTCTTCATCTTCATTGTCTTGAACAGTTTCAGCAGTTGATTGGTGTGTTTGATCAGCTTTGGCCTTCTGCGCCTTTGTTTGACCAATGTTAGGTGTTCTCAGAGGGACACACACACGCACGGACGGGTGATTTGGACTAGAAGATACTGTTCCAATCAAGACTGATTGATCCCGTCTTACCTCGCTTCAAAAACGTAAACGGTTTTTTGAAGTGACACACCTATTTATAGAATTGTATTTCGTCATGCATTCCTCTAGCCAATCAAAGGCATTGGTGTCAACATATTAATACGTATTAAGATTTCGGTCTTGTTGTGGGATCAATTCAACTCTAGTCCTCTTCTGTGTTACTGTTGTAGATGAGTATGCTTTCTTAGCTTTGGCCTTCTGCGCCTTTTCTTGACCAATGTCAGGTGTTCTCAAAGGGACACACACACGCACGGACGGGTGATTTGGACTAGAAGATACTGTTCCAATCAAGACTGATTGATCCTGTCTTACCTCGCTTCAAAAACGTAAACGGCTTTTTGAAGTGACACACCTTTTTATTATAGGATTGTATTTCGTCATGCGTCCCTCTAGCCAATCAGAGACATTGATGTCAACATATTGACACGTATTAAGAGTTCGGCTTTGTTGTGGGATCATTTCAACTCTAGTCCTCTTCTACGTTACAATTGTAGATGAGTATGCTTTCTTAGCTTTGGCCTTCTGCACCTTTGCTTGACCAATGTTAGGTGTTCTCAGAGGGAAACACACACGCACAGACGGGTGACTTGGACTTACTGAAGGTACTGTTCCAATCAAGTCTGATTGATCCTGTTTTACCTCACTTCAAAAAGTAAAAGCTTTTTGAAGTGACACACCTATTTATAGAATTGTATTTCGTCACGCGTCCCTCTAGCCAATCAGAGGCATTGGTGTCAACAAATTGACACGTGTCACGTGGAGCTTGCCCAATGTTAGCTTGGCTAACAATGTTTGCTCACACAAAGCGAAAACATATTCTCCACCTTCGAAGTGACACACCTTTTTATTATAGGATTGTATTTCGTCATGCGTCCCTCTAGCCAATCAGAGACATTGATGTCAACATATTGACACGTATTAAGAGTTCGGCTTTGTTGTGGGATCATTTCAACTCTAGTCCTCTTCTACGTTACAATTGTAGATGAGTATGCTTTCTTAGCTTTGGCCTTCTGCGCCTTTGCTTGACCAATGTTAGGTGTTCTCAGAGGGAAACACACACGCACAGACGGGTGACTTGGACTTACTGAAGGTACTGTTCCAATCAAGTCTGATTGATCCTGTTTCACCTCACTTCAAAAAGTAAGGGCTTTTTGAAGTGACACACCTATTTATAGAATTTTATTTCGTCACGCGTCCCTCTAGCCAATCAGAGGCATTGGTGTCAACAAATTGACACGTGTCACGTGGAGCTTGCCCAATGTTAGCTTGGCTAACAATGTTTGCTCACACAAAGCGAAAACATATTCTCCACCTTCGGCGGAGACAATAAAGTGTATTATATGTATCATTAACTCAGATTCCACCACAGCAAACTGAAGATGATGGGCAATGTTGATGATAAAGAAAAAAGTAAAATATCGTATCGTATTGTATTTGTGAGCCCAATATCGTGTATCATATCGTGAATATTGATGACATTGTATCCATTATGCTCTGTGAGCTTTACGACAAGATCAAGTACATCTGTCTGCTACTTAAATGCAATAGTTGTCTTTAGTAGTTATACAGAATGGTTTCATACTGTATGATTTTATGTCACCACATTTTGGCGATGACTTGGTAGAACCAAATGTGACATGACATCCTACAGTATCCTTCATGCCCTAAGTTTAAGGGTCAATTATCTTAGAAGAACAAGAAAAAGTACAAACTACATACTAAGAATGTAATGACATTGTGTAATGTTAAGAGCATAACCCACTTCATCAGGAATGAAAAGGATACTGCCAAAAACACCACAGGGGCATAATTTAAGCATATAGCACATTTAATATGTTCTCTGTTGATGCCAAGCAGTAGAGCTAAGGGATCTCTAAGCATAGTGATAGAAACAGGGTCTTGGGAACTAGAAAGAGACAGAAATAATTACCCTCTCATCCTCAAGCAAAACCCTCTGGGAAATCATACTCTGCTGTCTGTCTGTCTGACAGTCTGTCTCCAAACCAAAGACGGCGTGGCTCCTAGAGTGCCGTGAGCCGTCTAGAAAGAGCATTTGTGTGTCTGTCCGTCCCTTCGTCCGTCCCTCCGTCCATCCGTCCGTCCATCCGTGGGTAATCTTGCAAACCACCATTTTTGGGCAAGACTGACATCATCAACATGATGTCATCAACAGTGATGGAAGAAGTAGTCACATTTTTTTTCGGTACTTGAGTAAAAGTACAAAAGTATTGGCATCAAAATGTATTTAAGGTGCCAAAAGTAAAAGAAGCAGAATGTCCCATTTCACAAGTTTCCAAATGTATAAAAATCCTTTGAAAATAGCAGATCTACAAGCTCACAACGGGTCACTTTGCGACGCGTTGTGAGCTTGTAGATCGGCTATTTTCAAATTACCAAAGTATATATATATATGTCTGAGGTGGTTTTATTTCAAAAGTAACTAGTAACTAAAGCTTGTTTCACTAGATTAGTCCCAAAAAATATTATTATTACTATTGGCAGTGTTTTACTTCCAAGTTAATCGTGTCTCGTCTGTCATTGGTTCTGAGAAATCACCCATTACAGAGTGCTGCCTAGCCATCTATAAGAGGGTCAGGTCTGTGTGTCTGTGTGTTCGGAGCTTTGGAAACAAACCACTGGACCGATCAGCACTAATCATGTCGTGCACGTGGCCAGTAGACTAACTTTATAACTCTAAAACAACACACTAAAGCCCCATTTATATTTGTTACAAAGGATATGACATCTAGCATGCATGAGATCACCACCTAATCTGGCACAACGGCAGCGTGGCGTCACATCTTTATTTACAGAATACTGTACATACTGAACAGATAGAACTAGTCTCACACAGCCAGACAACTATTCCACAATCTCCGAATGCTATATAGTCTGGAACTACATCTCCCGAAATCCGAGCTGTCATCTGTTCGTCATTTCCGTTCACGAAAATATGTTTTAAATTGTCTTTACATTTAATTTTTAAATTTCCATTTATGCTAAGCAGCAAGCTATATAATGCTTCGACGATTGTGATTTATATTAGGATACATTTGCGCGACTGTAAAGACGCAACAGAAGTGGGGAGGAGGCTTCAGCTTCACCTCCGCTTTATCGCTTGATCATTTTCAGAGCTTCCGTTGCTCCAGACTGTATGACGGAAGCATTTGAAAATTGTGGGAGGTAACAGTCTGGCTCACGAGACTAGTAAGAACTAGATACAACCAGAGAAATAGCTTGAGTAGCTATAAGATTATCCTCTTATATCACAGAGAAGCTCCTCAGACCACTGGGATACTGACATTTAGCACAGTCAGTCATATCTCCACTGCTAGAGGACAACGTCCTACTATTCACGGAATCTTATACTTCTATCATTATTTAGAATATTCTGCATGCAATCTTTTGTTAACCGTCTGACATTGAGGATTTAAGTGACAATTCACAACCCCAAACCAGTGCCTAAGTGCATCCTTCATTACACTTGTGTTGTGAGCTTGTAATGTAGATCTGCCATTTCTGGCATGTAACACTGTCGTACGCACGATGGAGCATAAATTAAGCGTAAAGGTGGTTACACACCGGCGAATATGCGAATATACGCAAAATTCGGACTCGTTCGGAATAATTAAAAGACGCTTTTTTCGCTCCTCGAAACTGGTGTGGAAGCTTGCATTGACTTTATAAGGTTTAAAAATACGTAATATTCGCATGAAAGAAATCGCCCCGGTGTGTAAGGACCTTTACCGTTGTTTTATACTTTTTCCCCCCTATTTTAGAGCATCAGTGTTAATTTAAAATAGAATATTTTAGGCATCTTTAAAACGGCCTAATTTTTTTCCATTTGACTGATGCACTCTAATAAAGGCAGGAGGATTATAGGTCCTAGGGTCGAGGAACTTCATCTTGAATGGGACAGGACACTTCCTGATCGCCTCATCTGGCGCCTGGAGAAAGGGGCCTTAATGACCTTACGGTGACATCATAGCACAGTGTGGATTGAATGCTTTAGAGCTGCGGCGTAGATGGAAGTGTGAGACCCTACGGTGGAGACTATGGGGCATGAAATGCAGTGATGATCGGGAGGTTAAAGTGAAGGCATGGGGGGGGGGGGGGCAGAGCAGGAAAGTGTGAAGAGGAAGAGATAGCAGGTAATCAAGAGTGCGAAGGAGAAGACGCTCTCGGTAAGTTAGCCGTCAAGCGGAGACAATCAGGAATCAAGAGGAGGGCAGGATGGAGCCTCTTATTCTTATTACTCAGTGATGGAAGAAGTACTCATATTTTTTACTTAAGTAAAAGTATCAATGTAGAAATAGTCTGTTACAAGCACAAGGTCGGTATTCAAAATCTACTTGCGCGACGCATTGTGAGCTTGTAGATCTGCTATTCTCAAATTGCCAGTGTATATATATATAAGTCTGAAGTGGTTTTGTAATAATAATCAAAATCTACAAAGTAACTAAAGTTTTCAGATAATTATAGTGGAGTAAAAGTACAATATTTGCCTTAGAGATGTAGTGGAGTAGAAGTAAAAGTATTGCAAATTGGAAGTACTAAAAATCACGTGGCTTGTTGTGTGTATAATGGGAGCTGAGCAGGGCAGAGACGTTTAAAAGAAAAGCAATGTAATGACCTCACTAAAATGCTGTTTAATTGAGGCTTTATGAGACCCGCAAGGACACCTACACAACCAACCAACAGCTCATTCATTCATTTT
Source organism: Gymnoscopelus braueri (assembly GCF_963280865.1). Classification (NCBI taxonomy): domain Eukaryota; kingdom Metazoa; phylum Chordata; class Actinopteri; order Myctophiformes; family Myctophidae; genus Gymnoscopelus; species Gymnoscopelus braueri. The sequence continues at coordinate 20,311,386 of NC_137623.1, read as the reverse complement.
TACAAAATGGAAGATTTCTGAGCCAAGGATGAGTGCAGGATCGTTTCTCTGGTTTGCTAACCTTTTCCGTGGGAGGGCAAACAATACGCTAACCTTGGTCACTCTCGAGTCAGCCTTTGTGTCGAGACTGTCTTTGTTGTGAGTTAGCATCGTAATTCCATGTGCTACTTTAATACCAATCAATGTTTCATAATGACAAAACCAATCCGTGTTGCTGAAGCTGTGCTGGAAAAAAAGTTTATTCCAGTGATGTCACTGGAATAAAAGCCATGAATGGGGAAAACTACAACTGTTACACACAGTTTTTTAGCACTATCCTTGGTGGCTGTGTCCTTGTTCACTGACTTTATGGCAAAATTGATATTTAGACTTCAGAAACCATGAGTCGTCAGGTTGATGTAATGGCAGCCATAGACCATATGGGCGTGCCAGGCAGATGCTACCCACACAATGCAGTAAATGCAGCAAATGACGGTTCCACAGAAAGAAAGGGAGCTACCACTGCAAAAGGCTTGTTTACCTTTAGTATTGAGTCTAGTTTTTTTGGACAGTCAGAAGGACTTGGTTCAAATGCATACTTGAGGTCTCACATTGTCAAGGGGATGCAGTAATTCAGATATGTAATGTGGGGCCAGCCTGTATAGTATTTTATAGGTGATTGATTATAGAGTACCGAAGTCCTGACGTCACTGCCTCTACCCCTGGGTCAGGGCGTTATTTATTGTATTGGAAATCCCAAAGGCAAATCGTGTCATTCATTCATTTTATGAATTACACATTCATTGGGTAACCCGTGTCGAGTCTGGCGGACACATTTTGGACTAACAGGAGGTGAGACGGAGGAGCGACTCAGAGCGGTAGTAGTGCATTGCAGTAATCAAGACGGGATGAAACAAAAAAAACATGAAGAACTAGAAACGTCCCGCCAGGCCAGGTTGCCTACCCAGGGCAAGCACAGTTTGGAAGGCAGTGATAGCCCATTGGAATGGAACCTGTGAACTCTGACTGATACATCTTTATCACAAGGCTCCACAGATAATACTGTATGTACCCAACATAAGTGTCAATGGCCATGCAGTCCCCAAGGTCAGGGGAGCAGCTAGAGCAAGGTCAGTCAGGAAACTCTGTGCAGTCGCTTGCGGCTGGCCTCAGCTCCACGCTTCTATTGTCAACAATACACATTTAAATAATAGAGCACTCCATTTAAATGGGGAAGTTTGCATAGCTCATTTGCTGCTCGTCACTAGGTCCCGAGAACATCTCTGAAAACGTATACGGTGTATTGGTCCCTTAGCAGCTCATTTAAAACTAGCCTAAAAAAACCTGGATGGGACCTTCTTTGACCAACACCAAATTTGAAATGCCCTCCTAGAAACTGCTGCTCAACCTTCACCACCCCCGTTACCACCTGTTGTATTGGATCTGCTTTAATGTAGCCTACTAGCGGGGAATAGAAGTCTGCTATTTGGTGAGGGGAGATGTTGTGTGCTCCCCTTGAGTACCTAAAAGCAGATGCATCATCGCCGCCAAACCTTGCTCATTTTATATTCATAAAACAATATTTGAATTCAATTAATGAGTTGTCCCGACTGAAATGTTCAACCGGGCATTTGCCTTTGCACCAAGTTGGTTACTGAGGAGCTATGATGGATGCCCAGGCAATAATGAGTTTAACACATACCGTACCTACAGCCTTATTTATTCACAAAGAGGAGAACTTTTTTTTTCTCTCTTCTTGATCAATGCAGCCACTTATATACCTTCCTCTGCAAGGTCGCTAACAGTGACAGCTCAGTGAGTGGTGCAATTAACCCATTTAAACCGGGAAAGCATCCGTTTCATTTTAGATTTTAGCTATATACAGTAGCAACATACTGTACGTTTTTCAAAAAAACATTTAGAACAGTGTTTTAGAACAGTGGTTCCCAAAAAAATAGACAAGCTCACCGCGCATCACTTCCTGCCAGGCTGCAAGCTTGTACATCCGTCGTTGAACATTTGTTTTATCGGCCTCAGGTCTTAATGGCTTAAAACATAATAAACATTGGCAAGTGAAGGGTCACAAGATCAAGGATTTTTCATTCCTCCATAATGCCTTTAGAAAAAGGAAACAAACACTTCGGCTATCCAGCCTTCGTCAGTGCAATTAGAGGGAAATGAAATCCAAGGCTTATTTTGTTTTCCTGTACAGGTTAAAAACACAGTGAGCAACACAGCAGCAACTAATAAACCTTATGAGATTTAGGTGTGCCAGAGACATGGGTGTGCTAATGTGCAAGCGTAAATAAGTAAGCACACCTAAATCTATAACACACCCATTATTTTTATTATCTGCATCTGTGTTGCTTACATCACAGTGTAGTACTCCTATAAAGTCAGCCTTATGCAGCCTGCTGTGTTTTTATCCTGTCGTTTTATTTTTATCTGAACCGGAACAAATACTATGAAATCAGTCTAGGGTTTTATGCCCATTTTAGCTTGTGCTGGTTGGTCAGCTACTACTGCCCTATAGTACTCCTTCCTTCCACCCAGGGGAAATGTGACGTAAACGTATGCCTGATTTATACTGGGCTGCACATGGCGTCATCACACACAAAACGTAGCTGATCTACAGGCTCACACCGTGTCCCAGCTTGACGCAATGTGAGCTTATAGATCGTCTGTTTTTGGGTGCGTGACACGGCATGCAACCACGTATGACTCTGGCCTTATTATTTCACTGAAATATCCACAATTTACCACTGTGTGGGTCAACTCTCATAGTCACACCGTGCTGGCGATTGGAACGCTCACGATGTGCCAGTGGTCATCATTACCAGCAGTTACCAGTGTTGCCAGATTTTGCGAAAGAAATAAGCAACCAGGTCTATGAAAACAAGCCCATAAGTAGCGACTATAGGCTACATGAGCACTTTAAAGTGGTTAGTACGATGGAATAAAACCATAGTAAATTAGTATAGTCTAGTTCTACAAATAACTGGGCATTGTAAACTGCTCAAAGACAGGTTAAAGCAGAACACAATGGACACTTTGATTAAAGACATGACATTGTACAATACAGTATACACACTTGTAAAGAGTTTCAAATATGTAGAAAACGGTAATCATTAGACGGTGCAATCATGATGGAAAGATATTCTCTACTCCTTTTAATAGTCCACATTCTAAAATACATTTAAAAAAAGCATTTAAAACGTGTAAAAACAGCAATATTTGGACCATCTAAATAGATGGTAAAATATGTTTTTTTTCCCCTCACATAGTTGGAAAAACAAAAATAGTGTTCAACTTATGAGTTGAAACTGTGGCACTTAGTTAAAAACCCAAAAAACCTTGATCTGTACTTCAGAGAGACACGCACTTTCATCTTCAGCCCTGGGATTCACCACCTCCAATGCACCACCAAGAACCTCCAAATGAATGAAAAGTACAGATCAAAGGGCACAGAGGGGAAAGCTATTTCAGGGGCATCGTGATCTTTACAAAAACAAATTAATACGGTGACGTGACAAGTTCTTGGAGAGGAGCCGCCACGTAGCGGTCATTAGCTCACGGGGGGAGGAGGGGAAGGTGCGAGGGAAGAAACGAGGGAAGAATTGACTTGTAATTCTGTGGACACGTTTGTGGAGTTTGCTGGCATTTCCGTGGGTCTGTCGTCGGAATTTACAGGTTCTTCTACGGGCTTGTTGTCTGAGGACTTCACTGGCGTGTTTGTGGTGGGCGCGTCTGTATGTCTGTCTCTTTTACTTTCTTCCGTCTGTCTGGCCGTGACGTCGTCCACCATGGGTGTCACGGTGAAATAACTGGTGTGCTGGAACTTGATCACTTCGTTACCCCAGCTGGTCCACCCGGGGTGAAGGCTTCGGGCAAACAGCTCCAGACACTGGGCTTCGGCACCTACATATGGTCTCAGTACCTCTATTAAATGATGTATAGGAGACCAGAAAGGTATAAGAGGATGAAAGATAGCAAACTCAGAATGTAAAAAAAAATATATATATATATATCTTCAAAGATCTCTGCAATCATTTCTCTACAGCAGGGGTCTTCAACAGGTGGTCCGGGACCCCTAGGGGGTCCTTAGAGTTACTACAGGGAAAGCCAAAGACCAAATGTGTGATAGAACTTTTTTTTTTACATCAACCACTTGAACCCTAGAATTCCTTTTCTGAGGGGAACATTAGCCGGAAATAGCAGATATACACGCTCACAATGCCTCGGCTATTTTCGGCAAAGAGGTTTGGTGCAGGGGAAAAAAGAGAAGATCAAGTACAAGTTTTCAAAGTATTGAGGGTTTAAGTGGTTAACTGTCTGAAAATACACATTAACATGAATCCAACACTGATGATAGTTCTGTCAAACAAGTCTATATGAAATCTATGAAAAAGGTTTAATCTGCAACATAATGTTATACAATATGTAGTGGGGGGTCCCTGCTTCATCTCTCGCTCAGCTAAGGGGGTCCTTGGCCTGAAAAACGTTGAAGACCCCTGCTCTAGCTAGGAAGCACTGTGTTTGTTGGTCTACACTAGACTGTGCACTGGGAGGGTTTGTGAAGGTGGAGGCTGGCGCTGACCTTGAATATGTGAATAATGCTGTTCCAGGCGCTGCACACATTTGACAGATACGTTTCACTTCCCCACCGCCTCCTCTGTGTGCTGGTCTGTCTGTTCAGTGTTCACATGCACACATGTGCCACCACCATCACGCTCAAACTTGGCCAACACTCAGGAAGGTAATGAGCTCAAAAGCCCCAGAGTCACAGCCTCTCTCCACATCGAGCCTACATCTAAGTCTCTACCATCCCATTCTCCCTCCCTCCCTATGTCTCTCTCTTCACGTCAGAGAGACAAACGTCAGGGAAAGGTAAAGGCCAAACCTGCACCTCTCGACTCGACAGGCTCAACCGGTGACTCAGCTCTCAAAGTTGGAGAGGGAATAAGAGCTCTAATTACCCTATTAAGCCTCTGAGAGGGGACAGTGCATCAGACTGAAAGAAATTGCTGAAGAAAAATAGTTATATTACTTTCACACTTACAGCCATCTTTCGGGCGACGCATGGTGCCTGACATTTTCCTGAAATTCACATTAAACTGATCTTGCAGTGATCAGGTGAGAAATCCGATTATGCTGTGGAGGGCTCTATTCATACAGTTATAACAATCACTTACAGTAATTACACTGAGTACCTTCATTAAAGCAGCATTATGTTAACTTTCCTCTTCTACCCCGGATTTGAACCTGGTTTCTGAAATTTTTACCATTGAGCCAATAGAGCCAGACTGCTTGCTCGGAGGATAAATTGAATCTTGACCATCAGCTCAAAATTCGTGTCAGATGTGTCTAGGTGAGACATGACCTTGCTTTGACACAATCTAAATGTTTCAATAGAAGAGCAGGGAGACTAAATACAACCACCCCAATTGTATAAGTTATATTGTATTAACAAAATTACATGTTATGAATTAATAAAAAGTTACATAGTGAGGCTTTAACTACCCAGTTAGCTCCCATACTTATGGCCACAGGTAAAACACAAGGAAACAAGGAAGTTCAACATGCACACACCAATTAAAATGAATTGTATACTAATGACTCACTTCAACAGTCCGTGGCAGATGCACAAGGCAGTCAAAAGGCAGGCACAGCCAATAAAGTACTCAACTTGGTTTTATTGTAACAAAGGGTAATGTTACTTCTAGGGATATGCATGGCAGGCTAAAGTTTTCAGATATTCTACTGCTCTTAGGGACGAATATTGAAACACAAAGCGTATTAAACATAAATATACACCAGAAAATCCAGAAAATTTGATCGGCTCAGCTGATAAATTAGCCTCGATCTCCAGGCTTTTATTGTTTAGTTTTGCTAAAAAATAAAAGCCTAGCCCAGCGCGTCGGTGTACTCGGTATGAGGAAGTGTTTCACTTCCCAACCAACCAGAGTACAGTGGGCGTCGCTCGTAATGTTGTGTTAACCGGGCGGGCAGATCGGTGAACCAATGGGATCAGGCGCAATCTCTTGCCGGCTCTATACACCCGCCCCTCTATACACGAAATCAGGAGCGTTGGGGCAGTCTACTGATAAATCAAAAGACAATAAATCAAAATCACACCATTCACCCATAGCCGCATTGCTTTGGCCTAGCAACTGGTTTTCATAATCAACAGAAACAAAAACGGTATATGTTTAAGACTCACATGAAAATCGAATGCGGAGACTGGCATGATTATTCAAATATTTGAACTCATCCCTAGTTACTTCAACCTTCACAAATATGAAAATGTTAAGGAACCCCTAATTAACAAAACAAAATTCAGATCATTCACATTCAAAGTGTAAACAGCATTCCCCCTCCACCAAATGTAATATGGAGAGATCAGGAACGCGCATCCACGTTTATTAACATGGAGGCATGTTCCCCATCGCGTTGAGCCGTCTGCTCCAGAAAGAATCATTTCAAGGTATGTTGTTGTTGAGACATGACTCCTATATCTACAACTTATCATATGAAGCAAAAAAGTTATGCAAAAAGTTACTAATATAATGCAATAACTAGCAAAGTAACACCGTTACTTTTTAGAGCAGTAACTAGTAAAGTAACCAATTTAGGGTGAGTACACACTGTAGGATATTTGGTCCGATTATTATTATGCTCGCCGACAAAACCTCCCGACTTATTTTAAAGGCCTACAGAGAGACACTGGGTCAGGGGCCCGACTGTGAGTGCTACAGAGAGACACTGGGTCAGAGACTCCATGAGCCCTTGGCTCCCTGGTTATGGCGTATTGGCCACTGAGGTCACAGCTTAAGTCTGAAGTCAGTATATTCATCATTTATCACTTCATCATTTACAATTACAAGTGAGATTACAGGAAGAAGACTTTTCATGTTATCGATTTTACTTCCTTGAAGTCATTTTATTTTATCTGTGTCTTACAGTAGCAGTGGCAGTACATCTTTTGCACTTCCATATTGCTTGCAGTTTGCAACTTTGCACACAGGTTTATTAACAAATCAGTCTGATTGCATACTTAATTTCTGTACGCTATACTGCAAACAGGGTATTTGTGCGTTTCTAAGTATACTTACTGTCTGTTCTTGAGTGTACTCCCAGTACAGTGAATCTCCTAACTATCTTGCTTGACATTTTGATATTATTATTGATATTATATTGAGTCTTGACAATTGAACATCCATTTTGCAGCTCTTTGAGGTACAATAAAAAGGCATCACAAGTGATCGCCTCAGATTTATTTTCATTTGTTTTTCATACTTCTAGTGCTCATTTTCCCGCTTAGATAGAAACACATCTAACTAATAGCAGAGTATAGTAAGTATTATGTAGAACAGTGGTTCTCAAAGTGGGGCCCAGGGACCCTCAGGGGTTCCTTGAGTGGGTTCCAAATGGACCATTACAGGTCTCTATAACTCTGAGAGTGTGCAAATGGAACCAAACAGTTCCATTTCCCTTACAGGTCCATTTGGTCCTATTTGTGCACTGTCAAGAGTTGTGGGGGTCATTGAAATGAAAAAAGGTTTGAGAACCACTGATGTAGAGCAGTGGTTCTCAACCTTTTGAGGCCTCGTCCCCCAAAATAATCATATTTGAACTGGGGACCCCCCACCCTGACAAGCACTTGGAAATGTAGGAGTTGAGAGGCATTACATATACTGTAGTTTGACTCGGTTCGGTTCTACAGATACATATTGTGAAAATAACCAATCTTCAAGGCAAGCTGTGGATTCAAACACTCAGGCAGACTTCGTCATAATCATTGTGACACACACACGCGTCAGTGTCAGTAAACAATAACCTGCTATTTTCACAAAGAAAGTATTGTCTATTTCTATGGAGCTAAAAGGACACTGAGCAACACCTTGCTGTTCTGTTTTGCCCTCCATAGACAGCACAATAAATCGCTTTCCCCTGAGGGAGGGAAATGACGTCAAGGCTCTCTTATTCATAGGCTCCCTACATATTCATTGTCAAGGTCTCACATTGCTGTCTTCACAGCACACAACTTACTGAAGACAAGGGGGGCGGGGTTGCATATCTAAGCGACAAAAGTTTTATAGTCAGTCAGTTTGGATCTGCCATATCAGTTATTGTAAATTAATAGTGCATAATAGCGCCTAATATCATAAGCATAATATCCAGGCGCTTTACAATGTGCATTCACCCATTCACACACCGACGGCGGAAGAAACCATGCAAGGCACCAACCTGCTCATCGGGAGCAATTAGGGGTTCAGTGTTTTGCTCAAGGACACTTCGTCACTAACTCTGGGGGAGCCCGGGATCGAACTGGGAACCTTCTGTTTCCCAAGCGGCCGCTCGTACCTCCTGAGCTATTGCCGCCATAAACACATTTCTCAATGTAACAATCGTTTAAAACTGCAAACATAACTGATGTGAGAAGTACTCCGAAATGCTTTTACCCTCCGTGAAAAAAACACTATGATGGAACCAGTGTTGTGCAGTAACGAATTAAAAATAATATATTACTGTAATATTATTACTTTTCCCAGTAACGAGTAAAGTAAGGTATTATTCTGCCAGAACAGTAATATAATACCATATTACTCGGTCAAAAAAGGGCTCGCTACTCGTTACTGATGACGAGCGTCTTTTTTTTTTGCTCATTCATTCATTTAATATGTACTCTCTCTCCGTCTCTCGTAGAGGCAAGTTCTCGCATCGTGCAAAAATAGAGCAGATCTACAAGCTATCAACCTACGTCAACAGAGATGCTTTTTAGCTTGCAGATCAGTTCTTTTTTAGCACGCAGCCTGCGCACAGTTATGACGTAGTGCATGACCCGTATGCGACTTCTGCGTCGTGTATTTCTCCGACGTTTTATAACTTCAAAAAGCTCTCAAACTTCTATTTTGAGGCACGGAATTTACTTAAAAGATATCGTTCGGATAGAATGTAGTTGTTTAACTTCATATATGTGGTCAATTAATCATGACAGAGCCCATTTAAAAAAAATTCAGAGAACCGGCAGGGGCGGACAGTGACACGCATTGTATCCGAATAAAGTAACCTATTTTCGGCATGGCCCTTTCAGAAGTCCCCCTGCGTCACTTGTCTGGTGGTCGGGGAAACGAACTGCTGATGAGGAGAGGAAACGGTGTTCCTCTCCTCTCCTCTATATCATTGGTTCTCAAAGTGGGGTCCGGGGACCCCCAGGGGTCCTTGAGGGAGTTCCAGGGGGTCCCCAGCTAAATGATAGATTAGGCACCAAATGGACCCTTATGGGTCTCTAACTCTGAGAGTGTACAAATGGAACCAAATGGACCCTAACAACGGGTCCATTTGGTTCCATTTGTACACTCTCAGAGTTAAATTGACATAGATTTTACAATTTAAATTGCGGTCCAAGTGATAGAAATGCCATTAAATGGGGGTCTGTACGTAGCCCTAATGCATGTCAAACTGGGGGTCCTTGAAATTAAAATGGTTGAGAATCACTGCTAGAGCCGTAACAAATCTTCTCTTATGGGGGTCCCTGGCATATCTTTTGAAATGGGGGTCCGGGGGCTAATAAGTGTCAATTTGGGGGTCCTTGACATGAAAAAGTTTGAGAACCACTGCTCTATATCTCCTCTCCTCTCTCCTCCCCCCTTGCACTTTGGCTAATTAATATTGACTGGTGTAAGTTATGTTGAAAAGGTTAAGAAATGTTCAGGCAGTCAGCCAGTGTGTGCAGTTCAGATTGATGTTGTTCCTGTAAGGATAATTATTGTTCCAATTCCAAATATGGAATTTGCAGCAGCAAAATACTTAAAAGGATAAAGACTGTTGACTGTTTTCTATTGTTCCATTAAATTGGATTCAGTTCTAAAAGGCTAAAAACTGTACACGTCTTTTCTTTTGCGAGGGGGCGCGGGGAAAGTAATATAAAGTAATATGTAATATATTACCCTTGATTCCAAGTAATAAGTAATATAATATTATTACTTTTCAAAGGAGTAATAAGTAATAAGTAACATATTACTCTCCTAAGTAATATAAACCAACACTGGATGGAACTCTTTCTTCATATTTGGATCATGTCACAGGACAGTGCCCAGCAGGATCGCAATCATACATGCTGTAGCATTGCCCTCTAGTGGTTATATTTTACTAGTACATCAGCCAATAGTGACACCCAGTAGTAGTAACCAGACAAATGGTGGGAATATTTACCAGAAAGTGAGGGCTTCTGGGAGTGAAGAGCTGATGGGACACTGACGATCAGACGCTGGTCCTCCACAGGGACTTCTGACTTCATTGAGGAGCTGAAAAAAGACAAGTAGGTCAGGGAAACAAAGATTACTACACTTTATTACATTCATAGAATTACAGTAAAAAAATTTATAAAGGATGAAAGATTAAAAACAATTTAGCTCATTTGCATAGAATAACACTTATAAAGCCTATATTCAGACCTTGGGGAGATCTTTCCAGCCTCACGGTATCGTCCGAGCACCAACACTTCATAAGGCTTCTTGTGCTGTGAGTCCAGTGGAAAGACAAACTCACCGGACCTGGTGACCTGAGGGAAAATAGCACACCCTCAATGCATCTTAAAAAAGCCAAACAAGGCATGATTAATTGTCAAACAAATAATTGCGATTAACCATTTAATTGTGTTTTTGGCATTGAACATTGAAACATACGTACACATATAATTTATATTTCTGGTTGCATATTTGCCAAAATAAAAAAAATGCACAGGGCAGATATGACAAATACCTTAAGTATAAAATACAAAGAAATGACTGACAATGGCCGGTGCCAATAATCAAAATAAATAAAAACTTTGTCCAAAATAGGACAAAGTTATACTTAATAAAAACCGATAACTAAACTTTTTGTTATCACCGACTCCTCTGGTGCATTGTCCTCTTAAAACATTTGGTAAGAGAGAATGGTCGCACGAGTGACAAGAGCCTTCCCACACTGACAAAGGCTGGATAGCCGAAACGTTTGTTTTCCTGCAAGGCATAATGGAGAAATAAAGAACTGACTTATCTTGTCAGTGTGTCACTCTTGAGTCTCGTCTCTCTTACCAAATGTTCATACTTTAAAAAAAAACACACACATCTAAATAGTGGAAATAGTCTATCTTTTTTTTTTGTATGAACATTTTTGAACAGATGAATTTATAATGACTGGAAACGATTCTGAATAGTACGCAAAATAATTGCCATTATGGGGCACGGTGGCGCAGTCGGTAGCGCTGTCGCCTCACAGCTAGAAGGTCCTGGGTTCGAATCCCGCCGGGGACGCTGTGGGCGCTGGGGGGCGTGTCTTCTCCTCCACGTCATCAGCGCCCATACCCTAGGTGGGGTTGGCGAAAGGGCCTACTCTGTGTGGAGTTTGCATGTTCTCCCCGTGTAGGTGGGGTTGGCGAAAGGGCCTACTCTGTGTGGAGTTTGCATGTTCTCCCCGTGTCTCCTAGGGTAGTTAATACCCTCACAAAAACATGTAGTAATCCTGGTCGCTATACCGCCTCCCCCATGACAGCCGGGGCGCCTGATGGAGGGGAAGGGAACTGGTTGGAATAACGTGTTCCTTCCACGCGCTACGTCCAACCAGGGAAACTCTCCCCTATCAGGTGACAAGAAGGTCAGTTGGCTCTCATGCATTGAAGGAAGCATGAGCTCGGCCCTGGCCTCCCTGGCTGTGGGGGACTGGTGTAGCGCTGGTGTAGGGCTGGTGTAGCGCCCAGGATCACTTAGGAAATTGGCACCGGGTGAAAAAAATGGGTTACAAAAATCGCGGGATAAAAAACATTTAAAAAAAAGAAAAATAAATTGCCATTATCTGGAGTAATTGCGATCAGGCGATTATGTGCTAATAGTGACAGGCCTAACAAGGCGATAGCCACGCTCCAGTGCTTCAGCAGCCCAAGGCCAGGGACTCCTTACCTTGACCCAGAACTATTCCGCCAGTACTTCTACGTTTCTACGCCCCAGTGTGGGTACCGCTCTTACCTTGACCCAGAACCATTCAGCCAGTACTTCTACGCTCCAGTGTGGGTACAGCTCTTACCTTGACCCAGAACCATTCAGCCAGTACTTCTACGCCCCAGTGTGGGTACAGCTCTTCACGGACATATCGCAGGTGGCTGGGCCTGTTCGTAACCCAGGTGACCACTAAGCAGCCCGGGGAGGCCAACAGTTGAATGGGGAGAAACTTCAGCTTGGATGCGGGCAGAAATCTGTACCTGCATGAATATAAATACAGCTTTTCTGTTATTGATTGAAAATTGCATATTCATAAAACGACAATAATGCTTAAAGAGCTTATTCCACTGTGGTCCTTTGAGTGTAAGTGCACGTGTGTGTGTGTGTGTGTGTGTGTGTGTGTGTGTGTGTGTGTGTGTGTGTGTGTGTGTGTGTGTCACGTGTAAGGGGGTTTAGGGCACAGATATTTAGTACAGAAGAATAAAATCAAGAATACATTATTAAACAGTTTAGTTGGATGAATGTCACCAATATGATGTTGTGTTTAACTGCATACCTGCCACTCCTTTTCAGGGACTTGTTCTCCCATGGTGGATCCATAACTATTAGGTCAAATCTCCTTCCGTCTGTATCGGAAAACAAACAGCAACCGTTAGGCTCAAAATGCATGTGAATATTAACAAGAAATTAAATCAGGACGGACTGTGACTTTCTAGTTGGAGTTAGCTGATATTACCTCAAACCAGTGTTAATTTCGTCAACTAAAACTATGCCAACGACTACCTTTTTTCACAGAAGAAAACTAAATAAAAACGAAAATAAAAATTAAGCTATGATGACTAAATATATTGACAATTTCATAAACAAACAAAAACTAGACTAAAATGTTAAGGAGGGACTACTGGGGAAGAGATCCAGTAGAACTGAGAGAAGTCATTTTATGCTGGCTGCGCATGGGTGGCACGCTCCGAAAATTGCCAATCTACAAGCTCACAACGCGTCGCAGATTCGCTGTGAGGCTGTGAGCTTGTAGATTGGCTATATTTGGCACACACCCAAGTATAAATCAGGCATTACGACGCCATCAAGGCCTGCCAAAAATACATTTTAGTTTAGTGTACAAAATCAACTGTAGATTAAGTTGACTGAAACTAGACTAAAACTAAAACCTTTCAAATGACTAAAATGTGACAAAAACTAAATGGAATAAAACTAAATTAACACAAACCAGAAATTATGACAGTTTAGAAAAATGGTCCCAAATGTATACTCCATTTGGTTCAATTCCTGACCCCGTAAAGGTACATTTTTACACCTTCAGAGTCCGAACACTGAGGATGTTAGTGTGTGTACCATTCTCACTCAACACATTGTACCATTACAGCAGGCTGATACATCTCCACTCACAATCGACTAGCGGTTGCATGGCCGAGAAGTCAGAGAGCAAGAAGGTTGTCTGTGGAGGTATTACATATTTCTCGCCCATCAGTGTAACCTCCACAGCCCAGTCCGAGCTGTTCTTCGTTATTCGAGAAAACAAATCAAGGTTTGTCGCACAGCCGTCCTCCGTGGCAATAAACTGAACGAGGTTGTTGTCCTGGTCACCAGCATCCACTAGAGGGAGCTCTTTGGCCATGTCACAAAGGGCTGCTAGGTTACAGTCCTGGTTGGGAAGGGGCTCTTCCATGGAAGCTGAAACACCTGTAAGGTCATATTGGTTAACTTGGTCTTTCATCCATATCTTTGGAGATAAGAGGTCTTTCACCTCTTATCTCCATATTTTAACTTTTATTTATTTTTTGGTAAATGAATGCAAAAGTAGTCGATCTACAAGCTCGAAAAGCGGTGCAAAATGATGTGTTTTGAGCTTGTCGATCTGCTATTTTTTTATTTGAATCCTGAAAAGTTACAGTTTTGGGCATCAGGTTTCCACCCGACAGATGATGAGTAATATGAATGTTGACAATTTTCAGAAGTATAAAATAAGGCTTAAGTTATTAAAACCAGTCAAAACAACACTTATGTCTTATCATTAACAATATGCAAAATCCGAGACTAGCCTTATATCACGATAACGATATAATATTGATACACTGCCCAGAACTAATTGCTGCAAACATACACCTGATTTCCCTTATTATCCCCTTATTACATGGAAAAATAGTGCCAAAATGATTTGTATGTTTGTGGGTCTACAATCATGTTTTGTGTTGCACAGTAAATGCCGTAGTTGTGAAAAACAGGTAAATAATATTGGCACAAATTCACTCAATAGAGGGCGAGGACCATTTTGTTGATATAAGGTTGATGTAGTCGTCAAATGGTAATTAATAAGGATGTAAAAAAACAAACTGTGCAGTAGAGGAGGAGGAAGCAATGGGATTATTTGTTAATGAGTGTGCATTTGTAGTACATCTATGTGAGTGGAATACAAGAACGCTCGCCCCAAAACACGCTTGCCCCAGGTCAAATCCAGCGACCTCGGAACAGTTGCCACCAGGTATTCCTAAACGTAACCTCAGTAAACTGTGCCTGCTCTACACCTAACCTTATTCAGAAACGTAACCTCAGTAAAACTATGCCTAAAATGGGGGGCGAGTGTGTTTTAGGATGAGTGTTCCGGTTACCTGTGAGTGTGCATGTGTACAGTATGTCTATGTGAGTGTGCCTGACTGCCTGCCAGTCACACTGTTGATAAAGTCATTACACACACCATCCAGATATCCATGAGATTTTGCACCATTCACCAAGGATTTAGTTCCTTCCAGAATGACAGCCCTGATCTGTATCAGTATCAGAATAAATTGTATTAGCCAAATACATTTGCACTTTGGTTGTCTGCCACAGACACAATACAGTACGAAAAATAATTAAGAAAGACAGATCTAGAATACAAATGCAAACATAAAAATACAACAAAAAAAAAACACATCTTGACACATTGTGGAAATCATTGGCGAAATGCCAGTTGCCAAACCAGACTGGATAGCAATTAATGTGATGATAATTTAAGACTAGGAGGTAAGTAAATGAAAGTACAACTTACCTTGTCATGGTAGACTTGAGAATCAATTTCCCCTTGGTTTAGATCACTGTGTCTCCGTTTCCTTTTCTGGTGATAGAAATATGAGTATAATAACCAAAAGGGAAATATGAATAACAGCAGTGGTGGAAGAAGTACTAAATTGTTTTACTTTAGAAAAAGTATCAATACCACAATGTAGAGATACTGTACTCCGTTACAAATAAAGGTCTGGTATTCAGAATTAAAGTACTAAAGTATTGGCATCAGAATATACTTAGTACCAAAAGTAAAAGTACTCATTATGCAGAATGCCCCATTTCAACTTTTCAAAAATGTATGCAAATCTTTAGAAAATAGCCATTTCATGTCTGTGTCCTGTCATGTCCAGTGAAATGTCCATATCACAGGATTCATGCCAGGATTAGAGCACACATACCTTATGCACAAACCTAGAAGACAGTGTGCACGTGCATACACACTGGGTATATGTCAGCCCAAATCTCTGGGCTTGGGGCTTTTTGCTGGTGCTCTTTGTCTGGAGCTGTACCATGAAAAGTCCTATTGGTGTAACTATGTAATCCCCTTCTTTCCTTAATAAATTAACTAAGGCGAAGGAATGCCTGGACTCTCATTCCTTTATCAATAGGGGCAAAATAGTCCCACAGATGTGCACTTTACTACACGAGTAAACGAGTGGTGGAAAGTAACTAAGTACATTTATTTAAGGACTGTACTTAAGTACAATTTTTAGGTATATGTACTTTACTTTAGTATTTCCAATACTTTTACTTCTACTCCACTAAATGGCAGAGGCAAATATTGTACTTTTACTCCACAACATTTATTTGAAAACTTTAGTTAGTTACTTTGTTTGTAGATTTAGATTATTATAAAACATACATTAACCACTTCAGTCCTATATACATACATTTCAGCCATTTGAAAATAGCCAAGCTACAAGTTCACAATGCTTGTAGATCTGCTATTTTCAAAGATCTGTATACAATTTAAAACTTGTGAAACGGCACACTCTGCTTAATGAGTACTTTCTTTATAAAGTACATTTTGATACCAATACGTTTGTACTTTTACTCAAGTAAATTTTTTGAATTCTGGACTTTTACTTGATTCAGAGTATTTCTACATTGTAGTATTGAAAATCAATCAAACTTTTATTAATAAGGGCACACATGGCCATAGAAAATACTTTTACTAAAGTAAAATGAGTTCTTCTTCCACCACTGCCAGTAAACTTACTTTTGCTGGTTTAGTCGTGTGGATTTGCTCTGGGTTTTCTCTATCCACAACACCAGTAACGTTAACGATACTTGTTGAAGTGACTGTAGTAAAACGACTGTGTAAAATGTCAAAACACTGCCTTTTGAAGCGACATCTGAAGTGCTGCTTGTGGCCTGATCCTCTCCATCGAACGCATCGTGAGTGTCCCTGATCAATGAGTGAACAGGCGTCCACAACCTGTCCGCTCACATTCTGATACTCCACAGACATTATTTTTGAATGAAGCCGTCGTGAAGCAAGCAGAGACTGTCAGTCAGTCCAAAAATAATCACATCATCACACACGCTGCCATGTTTTGGTCAAACGCACGTGAGTGATTGCTGGCGCACAGGGATTATGTCACTTTGTAGTCCTTGAGGCTAACCCGGAAGTAAGTAGTAAAACAGGATCGAATACTACTGTTTCCCAAACAGTGGGTCAGTGGGACATTTTTATGGGTCACGAGTAAATAATATCCCTTTATTTTTTGTTCCCTACATTTGATTTTGATAATCATTTCAAAAGATTTTTTTTAAATCCCCCAAAATGCCCCTCCCCTAAAAAGATCATTAAAAACAAATTCAATGATTTAAAAAAATAAAATCATGAACAAAATAAAATCATGAAAAAAATATAAAATAAAAAAATCCATAAATTAGAAAACAAATGTTTAAGAAGAAGTGATAGTTAGATAGATAGATAGTTTTATACACTATTTAGGACTACAAACTGTAGCGCTCTACTGCGCAGGCTCGCTCAGCAACAGCAAAGCTCCAAATCATGTGAACCGAAACGTCGCAGGCGTTTCAACGTATGATTGATGACTCATGAGGGTTTGGAAATCACTGGAAAGTCCCAGAAGGAAAGTCCCTGGGTGGGAGGGAGCGTATTGGCGCATGCGCAGGTCACACACCACCACTGCCCAAATTAAGTTACTTTTCCCCGCAGCTGCGTAGATGAGGGAAAACTCCAAGTGAGGAAGAACAACAAACAAAATGTGGTCACAGATGCGAGCTAATTAAAAAAGTAACAAGTAAAGTCGGTTGCCGTTACGTTAGCTTACTCGTTTTGAAGTAAAGTTTAGAAGACGACACACGGGGCAGGATGTCGGGGCAGTTGGACGCCGTGGAGCGTCTCTCCGCGTCCTTCCACGGCATCGACCCGGGAGCTCGTAAAAGAATTGTCGTGTTCGACTGCCGCTTCGAACGCAAAGAGGCCACGGGGGAGATGGTCGAGATGGAGGTGACCACCCTGGACTTCAACGACTTCCTTCAAGAAGTGAAGAAGGTAAAGTTACAGCTCCTGTGTGGAATACAAGAACGCTCGCCCCAAAACACGCTTGCCCCGAGTCAAATCCGGTGAACGGTCGTCAGTTACGCCACCAGGTGTTCCTAAATGTAGCCTCAGTAAAACTGTCTAAACCGATGCAGAACATAATAAAAAACAGTTTAGAAATACGAAAAACAAAAAAAATGTACAGTATACAGTCGGGGGGGGGGGGGGGGCAGGCTTTGTAAAACTATGCCTTTACCAAACCTTATTCCTAAACTTATCCTCAGTAAAACTATGCCTAAACCTAACTTCATAACTAAACGTCACCTCAGTCAAATTAGGCCTGTGCTTAAGGGGGATTTCACATTGACACACTGGGTTCGGTGTAACGACTTGGGCTTTTGTGTGCAGTTTTTAAGTTGCATCATGATACTATATTCAGACATGATATTCATTTATCAGACATGCCCCCCCCCTCTTCACGCCCACTCCACCTAAAACTACACATTAACTCATTGAAAACAGCTGCCCCTGCTTCTGGTGACACCTGTAATGCGTGAGGTGACCTAAAACTCCTCATTAACTCATTGAAGACACACTGCCCCTGCTTCTGGTAAATGACACCTGTAATGCGTGAGGTGACTGAAATTTTTCAATTTTTATTTCTTAAGTGGTGTCTGGTTGCTACACAAAGCTGCAACTAATTACACAAATTTAACACCAATCTGGGAACCCATTCCATAAAAAAAATAAACATTGTTTTTGCCTCTGGGGGCAAGACCTCATTTTTCCTTGCCATTTATTTGAACAATGAAGGTTTGGCTCCGCCCCTTTTCAGTCCTCTCCATCCTTCTACACGTCATTTTTGCTACACTGCCTGTCTTGTATGGCATAATAGCACACTGAAGTATAAGAGCCATACTATAGACCAATTATTTGTTTACCAACATTGAGACTGGACGCACAGGTGATTGTTTCACGCAATCAATTCTCAACCTGTTGGAAGCTAGTCCTCAGTGTTGCCAGATTCTGTGAGAGAAACCAGCAACCAGCTCCATGTCGTTCTGCAGCTCATAAGGGACATTCAGTGCATGTTTGAGTGTCAGGACACTGCATAATGAAAAAAACGAACTTTGGAGCTGCTAAAATAGGCGATTTTTGTTTATACACATTACTCCATTATGCCAGTGGAAGGGGTCTCCACAATGGACAACAGGGGCTTCTATGAAAAAAGTCAACTGCCCCTGGTATGTTGGTGAGTGATTAGTGACACATCAAAGCAAACACCTAAAATGACTGGATTTCTCGGGAACCCTGCAAACAGGACCACTGTGCCACATACAAAGAAAAGGCAGTATGGAGTCCGTAATAAGGCTAAATAAGGCTGTAGGGAGTCGGCAGTAAGTGAGCATAAAGCAGTAGGGAGTTAGTAATAGGGAGCCTAAAGCAGTAGAGAGTCAATAATGGGGAGGTAACCGGAACACTCGCCCCAAAATACACTCTCCCCCATTTCTTTCGGTGGAGTGCTTGCCCCCAGCGGTTCTTGTATTCGTTTTACTGAGGTTAGGAATAGGGTTAGGCATTTTTGTACATTTTTGCTGAGGTTTTGTTTAGGAATACCTGGTGGCGACCATTCCGAATTTCCGAGGTCACCGGATTTGACCCTGGGCAAGTGTTCTTGAATTCATAAGGGAGCATAAGGCAGTAGGTAGTCAGTAATAAGGGAGCATAAGGCATTAGGTAGGCAGTAGGGAGCATAAGGCAGTAGGGAGTCAGTAATAAGGCAGTAGCGAGTAGGGATGGGAAGACATGAAAATGACATGTCACGATTGTTGTGGCAGAAATTATTGAGATTAACAATACCTCGATAATCTAAATATGCGTAAAACTTAAAATGCCACTTTTGTTTACCACCTTAACCCCCAGCATCCCTATTCTGTGTGCCAAAAATAGCCGATCTACAAGCTCACAACGTTTTGCAACGCGTTGTCAGCTTGTAGATCTGCTATTTTTGGCAATTTGATTTGTGTAGAGTGAAATAAGAGCGCTCTTTACAAAATAAAGTGCACTTTTTACAGGTCTGTTTTACCAAGTATTATAGATGGTTTAAGTGGTACTGAAATTGCAGCTCAACAAAAGCCAATTCATCCTAGTGTATGATGGAGGACAATTTCACGATAATTTGAAATCTCAGCGATAACTATTATTTTGAGCGTTATTTTTTATCCCGATAAACGATAACGATTATCGTCCCGTTCCTAGTAGGGAGTCAGTAATAATGGAGCTTAAGGCAGTAGAGAGTCAGTAATAAGGGAACTGCCTAATGACTGCCTATTTGTGCCTAATGACTTGTTGATTGTCTCTAAAGCCTAATTTGTGTCACTTTTCTATTGTACAGTAGTGGAAATGATCGTACAATGAATACATTAGGCTTAATTGTGTTGTTGTTTTTTCCCAAGTGTCACACAAAGTTACAGGCCAAGACTGACATGTTTTCATGTTTATTTTCTGCAGGCATTTTCTATACATGAAAATGAAACATTTGTCTTGACCACGACCGACAGAGCAGTATTGGATTTTGACAGATTTGGTGAGTGAGCAACACTGTTGCCAGATAAAACACAAAAAAGGAGATGATACTACAAAGAAACATCTCACAATTGAAATGTCAAAACGATTTTTTTTTTTACATCTTTACATTTTACAGGTTAATCAGATGAACAAGTTTGTTAGATATTTGCAGATTATGGCAACAGTAGTCCTTACTACCTTGAATTGTCAGGAATTATGTCTCTTTTTAGATAATTGCAATTATTTTGTAAAATTGTCTTAATCCCCATGTTGAAACATTTTAATTAAAAAATAAAAATAGTGGAATTAGCCGACCTACAAGTTTAAAACGCACAGCGACGCGTTGTAAGCTTTAGAACGGCTATATCCACAATTTTTTTTAAACATTTGAAAGCATAATGTTATTAAATGTGAGTCTTTTTCTTTCGTATATTAAAGTTATTTGTCATAACTGCTCTCTAAAAGGTTTGTTTACAAAGCCTAAAAGCCAAACAGAAAAGTAATTTTTACATATGTTTTGATGTTTAATGCCACAATCACAATTAAATGGTTAATTGCAATTATTTGTGTGACAATTAATCGTCAAGTAAAATGTCACGATCGTGATGACAGCCCTACTTATTGTTTGTTTTCACATGTCATTGCAGACGCGCTTCAAGATGGCAACACAGTGCATGTATTGCAGAAGGAGGACCAAGTCCTAGGTGTGGCAACAAAAGAAGTGGTTACTTTTGTCCCTCATTTCTTTACTCTGGTCCGAAGTGGCAGGTATGAGTACTATGCCAGTGCGGGACAAAAGGCTTTACGTAAGTACTTAAGTTTCTTAATTATTCAGTCAAAAAGGTGCAATGTCATGCTGCTATATTTGAGATTGAATTATATCTTGGGCAATTAGAAACTTCCAATCCAACTTTATTAAATGCTTGATTCCCCCCTATGCTTAAAGGTATCATGACATTCATTTTCACTTTTTTTATTTTCAATGTTTTATTTGGGGTTTTATGACCTCAATTGCACCCAAAAAAACTGAACTTAAAACATTCAGTGGATTTTCTGTGGTCTGGGGTTTTCTGAATAATTAGGCTGAAAAGTAATCTGAGCTTGGCCCTTCGACAGTGAGGTCACTGTCGAATAATCCCGCCCACTCTCCTCCTTGCCCCTCCCCTCCCCTATCCTTTCCTTTGGGGGGGGAGGAGCAGAGGCGATGATTGACAGGCAAAATCCCTCACCAGCGACACCCGCAGGCAAAGATTTCTTTTTTCATTGCAGTTGAAAAGGCTTTAGAAATGTGAGAGAAAAACACCTGCCATTGATCACTGGAATGGAATTTTCACTTAAAACTTTTTGTACACTTTTGAAGGACCAGGACAAAGACTTTGAATGTGGTGTAAAAGTGAATGTCATTAAACCTTTAAGGGGATAGTTCACCCAAAAATAATCTATTAGTCACCCCATGGAGACTTGAATTCATGGTTACCTGAGCTAGCAACGCTCTGGGTCATCATTGTGGCCAAATCCAATATGGCCACCACCTGAAAAAGGTTTTGGCTAAAACTTTTGAACCAGATGAGCTATAAATGCAAACTTGGTGTCTAAATCATGTTTTTTGACAATTAGAAACATGTTGGAATGCTTATCTTTATGACTGGGTGTGGCTGGACCTCTATTTTACATATTTCAAATAAATATTAGTTTTGAAAATGTATTTTACTTACCTTAATCTTTTTCATTAGTAGTGCACCGGTTATGGTCATTTTATTGGTTCATTTTCGGGTATTTCGTCCCGGATAGAGAATTAGTCACAGTTCCTAAGTTGTTCCCTGGGGTCATACTAGCCAAGAACAGTTGAGATATTCTCTCCTAAATGAAGTGCATACATATCTTAGCCAGGTCCTCTACTAGTTCAAGACACTTACCCCCCATATTATGTTCCCTCGTGTGCTCACTTATTTAATCTAGAGAAATGATTTCTCCATGGGGATCACTACAAATTGTGAAAATCTGCAAATGTCACTTGTTTTGTTAAATGTGCATTGTTCAATATTTCATTGTCAGTTGTCACATACGATTGGAAAAATCTTAAAATATGTCCAGGTGATTAGTCAGAGGAAGGATGTCTGTGATGCTATGGCATAATTGACTAATAACATGTTTTACATTTTCCTCAGCCTATGCCCTTGCGGAACTGATTGACAACTCACTGTCAGCAACGTCACAAAACACTGGCTCCCGGACAATAGAGATCAGACTGGTTAGTCGTGGATTTGTTGTACCTTTTTATTATGAATGTTTATTGTATTTAATATTCTCTCTTTATTTATATTTGTTTATGACTGAAGCGTTTTAAAGTGAACTTTAAAGTATTGAAGTCAGAAGATTGAGCGTTTTAGTGATGAATAAAAGCTATAGTTGAATGGTCGCTAACTGTCAGCTGCATGTGTGCCCTTTCACGGTCTAGTTATTTGATGAGACTTTGGGGAAGCCTGCAGTGGTTGTCTTGGACAATGGACAAGGCATGTCGTCGAAGCAGCTCAGTAACTGGGCAGTGTACAGGCTGTCTAAGTTCAACAGAAAAAAAGGCCTACATGAAAGGTTGGTTCATCCTCCAACTACACAAAGTACTTGATGTAAAGGCATAGCGTCACGTACTCTTAAAGGGATAGTTCACCCAAAACAATCTTATCGATTAGTCACCCCATGGAGACTTGAATTCATGGATATTATTTAGTTTTTGTTGCATTCCTAAGCCACTAATTTGATGACCAAAGGACCGGTAGGCAGCGGTTCCGGTAGGAGACTCTTTGTGTCGCCTACCGGAACTGCTGCTAGTCATCAAATTATTAGCTTAGGAATGCGACTAAAACAAAAATATTCATGAATTCAACTATCCATGGGGTGACTAATCGATAGGAAAAAAAGTCATTTTGGGGTGAATTATCCCCTTAAAGGGCAAGACCACTTTGGTAGAGGTCTGGGTTGTGTAGTTACCTTGCCATGATGTAACTCCAAAGGTGGGCAAGAAATAAAAAATAATTGCTCCATTGATTAGAAATTGATAATTCAAAATATGCTCCTCATTGACTTACATTGTATGGTAAAACAGCTCTCAAAGTCACTATTTTAGCACGTAAACGAACGCAAACAAAGTTGATTCAGACAATATAGAACATCACCAAACCCAGTACTGTTTGTTTTTTTAATAAAAATGTCAACTTCCTGTTGATTTTGCCATTTTTAATAAGTAGAAAACCTGGACTGGATCCGCGGATCCGGATCCAGATCTTCAAATAGCAAAATCAACAGGAAGTTGACATTTTTATTAAAAAAACAAACAGTACTGGGTTTGGTGATGCTCTATATTGTCTGAATCAGCTTTGTTTGTGTTCATTTATGTGCTAAAAGAGTGACTTTGAGAGCTGTTTTACCGTACAATGTAAGTCAATGAGGAGCATATTTTTGAATTATCAATTTCTAATCAATGGAGCAATTATTTTTGATTTCTTGCCCACCTTTGGAGTTACATCATGGCAAGGTAACTACACAACCCAGACCTCTCCCAAAGTGGTCTTACCCTTTAACCCTTGAAGGGCATGATTATATAAGTATTATAGAAGCTATGCAATTGTGTATTTTGTTCACATTTTAGAAGTAGAAACTGTCATTAAGTTCTGTCTGTGACCTAAAGTCATTCTCTTCTACAGTGATAATCAAGGATATACCCGTCCTGATCCGGTCTATCGCAGTATTAACAGTGATATATCCTACTTTGGTGTGGGAGGAAAACAAGCTGTGTTCTACATTGGAGACTCTACTAGGGTAAATGCTGGAAATGTATATTGATATAGGATGAAAAGTGGTTTCATACTGAATGTTTTCGATAGAAAATATAAAATGTAGTAGTTCACCTAATAAATTACTTTCTATCAATTACACAGTAGGCTGCCCAGATGTCCATGAGCTGATTATCTCCAAAGAGCAGTTTGAGAAAATTGATAGAAAGTAATTTATTAGGTGAACTCCATCCATTGAAGATGGATGGAGTTCACCTAATAAATTACTTTCTATCAATTGCACACCCCATGAAGCCTTGAATTCATGGAGATTGTTTTTTTGTCTCATTCCTGAGCCAATAATTCGATGACCGGGTGGCTGGTCAGTAGGAGACTTAAACGATCATGCGACAAATTATTGGCTCAGGAATGCAACAATGTGTTTTGTCTTTGTAGATGATTACCAGACCAGTAGGCTGCCCAGATGTCCATGAGCTGATTATCTCCAAAGAGCAGTTTGAGAAAAAAGAGAAGAACAATGAGGACATCTACAGTGGTGTTATCAGAAACCGGAAGGTGAGTGTCTCACTTTAAACAGCCCTGTTCAAATAAATAAAAAGTGATGGATGAGGGGAGTCTGCATGGCATGTACTGTACCAGTGGTTCTTCAAACTGTTTCATGTCAAGGAACCCCAAATTAAATTTATTTGGCCGCGGACCCAGCCACATCTGAAAATATTTTGTGCCAGGGCAGGAACCCCCATACAAGATTTGTGTGGTTAAAATGTTCACAATGTTGTGAGCTGTTGTCTTCTAATGCAATTACAAAGATTTAATGGGAGGTCTGTTAGACCTTCCAGATTCCTAAGATTGAAAGATAAGGGTAGGGTTGTTATTCCCATTAATCCTTTTGATTGCATTTGAACATTCTTTCAGTATGTTGGGGCCCTCGTTTTGTCTTTTCCTACACTGTCGCCTTTCTAGTAGAGGACCTGGCTAAGATATGTATGCACTTAATTTAGGAGACCCCAGGGAACAACTTTTGAACTGTGACTAATGGACCCTTCGCTAAGCCCCACCCACTCCACTCAGTGACTGGTGGTGCAAGTTAGTCACAC
Source organism: Gymnoscopelus braueri (assembly GCF_963280865.1). Taxonomy (NCBI): domain Eukaryota; kingdom Metazoa; phylum Chordata; class Actinopteri; order Myctophiformes; family Myctophidae; genus Gymnoscopelus; species Gymnoscopelus braueri. The sequence continues at coordinate 20,286,392 of NC_137623.1, read as the reverse complement.
CCAGGCCTGGCAAACTTTGCTTCTCACCCATTGACTTGCATGTTAAATGATGTCTTTTCCCCTTAAAAATAATCGATCATTTCAGCAGCAAGAGCTTCAAAATCTCTTCTAAATCTAGTCAACAAGGCCTGCAGTATAGGCTATGCACTGGAAAAATGTGCATGACATTATCTCAATAAACTAAAAACATGGGAAATGTTAGAAGGAGTAATAGCCATGGATACATGACGGTCGTCTGTCTCGACCGTCATGGATGAACTTCAACCTGGTGTTTGCACTTTCTCCATTTACGGCCCGTACATCTACAGAAACGTTCATATTTCAAATATAAAGTGCTTATCGCATGGCCACGGCTGTTACATTTATGTACGGCCTCTCAAAAGTACCCGTATCATCTGTATTGTTCAATAAAAAGCATTTTAATTTGATCGGTGGTCATTTTCTCCATGCTTTCAACTAAGCGACCCTATTGGTTGGTGCACTCTGATACATTATAACTCTATGAGAAAATGGCCACCGATCGGATTAAAATGCTTTTTATTGAACAATACAGAATATACGGGTACTTTTGATAGTCCCGTGCATAATTTTAACATCCGATGTACGAACCGTAAATGGAGAAAGTTTGCAAACACCAGGTTGAAGTTGATCCATGACTGTAACAGGAGTTTTCATGTACCGCAGGGTAAGACTACAGTAGCAGTTAATAAATAGGCGAACAAATGAATGAATATACTTTAACGTGCGGAATCCGAAACAGGCGGTGCTGTGATTCTGTATTTTGTTACGATTACGGTGATTACTATTATTGACACCACCTGGGCAAGTGAGTCGTGGTGTAACTTTCCCGACGTTAAGCTGTGTTTTGTTGCATTGCTTCTCTCGTTGTTCACTATGGGAAACAGCGCCCTCCGGCGATGATACAGAAGCTTCACATTCACTCCCTCAGGGCCGAAACCCTTTTTGGCCCGATGGGCCTTTCGTCGCTTCCCAGCATCCTCCTCGCCCGAGGGCATATGAGGAGCAGGAACGCGGAAGTCATCCTCTTTGTTCCTTCTGCCAAGCGTGTGAAGGAGCTCCACACTCTAAGAATCGAGGTTGCGGGTTTCTACAAGCTCAATAGCGACGGGTTGGATCCCAGTCCACTGAGTTCCCCAACCTTTCTTCTCCCTCTAACTACTATTTTCCCGGCGTGGAAAACTCCGCTAACATTGTTAGCTCTTCAATCTCCATGGATCGACGGGACCGCCAGCCGTCGCCGATCGCCGACAGCTGGAGACCAGCATGGACCTTCCCCCGCGGCGTTGCGGCTCCCGTTCTTGCTCCCAGCCTCTCGAGGAATGGGACCAGCATGACCACTGCGTTAGCTGCCTGGGGCTCGCACACGCTGAGGACGCCGTCTACGGCGACCCGAGATGCTACGAGTGTGCAGGCTTGCACACCTCCGAGCTTAGGGAAAGGTTCAACAGGGCCCAGAGGCTCTTCCTACCACCACGAGCCATGTTCGAGAGCTGCGAGGACGAGTACGACGGAGACCGCCGCTACTATTCCTCTCGACGATCGGCGGACCGCGGGCCAGCTAGCCTAGCCTCCGTATGGGAAGAACGTCGGCGGCCCGAGCGTCAGCAGCAGCCGGCTCTGCACGAGCTCTGGAACCTCCGAGGTCTACTCTGCACCCCCGCTCACGCTCTCCTACATCCAGGGCACCCTACGAGGGCAGCGAGCCCCACGTGGATCCCCCTCTCTCCCCACATGATGGCCGCTGCAGCAGCGCAGAGCATCGAGCGGCTCTCCGCTACTACTCCCCGCCGGTGAGTGTTGATGGCGATGCCGATAACGGGGCCATCACCTCTTACCATGACGATATTGACGAATTCCAAGTCGTCGATGAAGTCCAGGGGGACGGGGAGGTCGTCCTCCACGACGCTGACGCCACGGATGACCGTGGCCCCCCAGTTCTCGGCCCACCTGAAGCGAGGACCCTTCTCCCTGTTACGATGCCTGCGGTGGCGGCTGCGGCTCAGCCTGGCAGCATTCTCCCACCAGCCGAAAAAGGTGAGACCACTTTACTGGAGCTCTACAAAACAGCTACCATTAGATGCGGTCTTAAATGGCCGGCTGACGACACCGAGGAGCCCCCCGCCAACCCGTCGGAGTTTCAGGGTCTCGACTCGGTGGAAGAAAAGGTTGCCAAGAAATCAAAGCTTCCCCTGGCTATGGGTTTCAACGCAGCTCTCTCATCGTCGTGGGATTCCCCTTTAACCCCCGACTCTGATCCTAAAAGGCTACGTTTTAACATCGATTGTGCGGGTGCGAGCGAGCTCGGTCTCCTGGCCCTTCCCCCCATGGATCGCACCCTAGCCCTCTCACTCGCCCTTAGCATACCGAAAAACCAGAAGCTCCCCTTCTCCACGGTTAAGGATCCTCCGCTTCTGACCAACGAGAAGGACGTGTCTGGCTCTGCAGCCACCAGAGTTCTCCACAAAGCTTTTACCTCCGGAGCTAGAGCCCTCAACGCCACAGCGCTGCTGCAGGGGTCCCTGAAAGTACTCCTGAGCGAGGCAGGAGACACCGCCACACCTCAGCAGCTAGCAGAGATGAGGCGCATCACACAGGAGCTTATCCTGCTTAACAAATACTCCACAGAGTGGACTGGCAGGGGAATCGGACTGTGTGTTACTCATGAGAGAGCGCGGTGGCTCGACCACGTCAACTTCAAGGGTCCTGAGGACAAAAAGAATCTCCAGAACCTAAAAGTAACTCCAGGTAATCTTTTCAAGGGGGGCATGAGCTACCTGCAGGACAGCGCCGCAGTGCGTAAAGCTCAAGACGAGGCTGCCTTGTCCTGCATCCAGGTTCCGACCAGGTCTCTTCCCCCCAAACCCCAGAACCGTCCTCCGCGGCCGGAGAGAGGCAGACCACCGACCCGACAGGACGCTCCGTCTCGCCAGACCCATTCCTTCTCCGCCCCGCCCGCCGCCAGAAGCGAACAGCGGGACCGGAGAGAGGACGACCGTCCTCGCCCTCCACCCAGCAAGCCTAACCAGAGAGGCGGTTACAGAGGTCGCACGTCCAAGCGTGGGGGGTCAACTAGGTGACACCATCACTCCCTGCCAGACGTGCAGGGAGGCTCTCTCCCCCGGTTCCCTCTCCCCTCAGAAGGGGGATCTGCATCGGGTTCTAATGGCCGCGGGCCTCAGTACCAGGACGACGAGGAAGAGGAGGAGACCTTCATCGGAGTCAGTGGCGACAGTGAACTGCGCTACGAGCCCCGAGTTCAGAGACACACACACACATGTCACAGTAGCAAATTACGTGAATGTGCATGCACAATTGAATACACATGTTGTCCTAGAGAATTACTTAAATGTGTATGCGCCGTTAAATGTGAATGTGTCCCGTGCTTTTGTTGCAAATGTTTCTTACTTGACGAAAAATGCTGTAATAAACAACCAAAAACTTCTGCAAACAAAGGTACCCAAAATGAGCCAACGACCACTACGGACCCCCCCGCGGGGGTCCATGGTGGTCGTTGGACAGAGAAAAGGCGTTATGGCGGGCCAAAACCGTCATTTCCTACAAGGGTCACGCCAAAATTTTCCTTGGTCCATGAAAGAAAGTCACAAGGTAAATATAAGCCAAATTGCTGTAAGGAAGGTGGGTGTAGCCAAAATGGCCGCCCCCACTGCACAACACGTGTTGCCAATAAAGATGGCCGCTGCTGCTCGCAGACACGTGTTGCCGGCAACAATGGCGGCGCCCACGTGCGTGGCCAGTATTTCCAAAATGGCCGCGTACATGGGCCCGGAAGTAACACCAAGCACGGTTGTCAGGACAACGAGTGGCGCCAAGATGGCGGCTCATGTACGCTCGAATACAATAACAACCCCCCCAAATCCGTTGTCATTGCACATCGAGCAATGGAAAAAATGCAACCCCAACCCCTGGGTGCTTCGTACGATAGCAAAGGGTTACAGACTGCAATTTTCCACCAAACCACCCATGTCCAACAAAGTACTGTTGTCACAAGCGAGTGGTCAAGCGGCGGTGACGTTACGAGAGGAGATCTCCTCTCTATTACGCAAGAATGCCGTAAGGGAAGTGCTACCAGGAGAAAGCCGTCTCGGTTTCTACTCGAGATACTTCCTGGTCAAGAAGAAAGGGGGTGGATTACGTCCCATAATGGATCTCAGAGCTCTCAACAGGTATTTGAAAACTTTTCAATTCAAAATGTTGACGGCAGCAGCGTTACTACGCTCAGTCCGCCAGGGCGACTGGTGGAGCTCAATAGATCTCAAGGACGCATATTTCCACATCCCTATTTACCCACCGCACAGAAAATTCCTGCGGTTCGAATTCGAGGGTCGGGTGTACGAGTACCTGGTCCTCCCGTTCGGGATGTCCCTGAGTCCCAGGGTGTTCGTGAAATGCACTCAGGCAGCGATAGCCCCTCTGAGGCAGAGTGGCGTTCGCATAGCGAGTTACATAGACGATTGGCTTCTGACGGCGGATTCGCGTCAGGAAGCATGTCATCACACCAGTCTGGTGGTGTCGCACCTGACCTCCCTGGGGTTCACGCTAAACTTCGAGAAGTGCGTGCTCACACCGTCCCGTTGCGCTACTTTTATAGGTATAGCACTGGACTCGGTCGCTCTCAGGGCGCGTTTGTCTCAGGAGAGGATAGATTCCTTCCTGAAGTGTCTGGCATTGTTTCAACTGGGACGCAGGGTCCAGTACAAAATCTGCATGAGGGCAGCGGGACTCATGGCCTCGGCCATTTCCTTAGTGCGTCTGGGCAGACTACACATGCGGCCGTTTCAGAGATGGGTGGGCTCCCTCAGGATCCCGGCCACTCAGGGTTTTCGTCACGTGACAGTGTCCGCGGCGTGCATGCAATCCCTTCAACAGTGGAAAGTAGCTTCTTTCCTGTCGGAGGGCGTCCCGATGGGGAGGATCATCTCGAGGAAGATGATCACCACAGATGCCAGCCTGACAGGCTGGGGCGCAACATTCGAGGGCCGGATGGCCAGGGGTCTATGGGACCGCAGTATGAGGAAAGCACACATCAACTACTTGGAGCTGATGGCAGTCTTTCTGGCAGTAAAACATTTCAGGTCCCACATCGGTGGTTGTCACGTTCTGGTCAGGACAGACAATACCACGACCATGGCCTACATCAACAAGCAGGGAGGTCTGAAGTCTCCTACCTTAGATGGTCTGGCTCGGAGGCTGATACTGTGGTGCAACTTACACCTGAAATCAATCAGCGCCTCTCATGTGCCTGGACTTCTGAACAGGGGAGCCGATCTTCTGTCCAGAGGCAGGACTCATTATTCGGACTGGTCTCTGCACCCCGGGGTCGCGGTCCAGATTTGGACCAGGTTCGGTCGGCCCCAGGTGGACCTCTTTGCCTCGGAGGAGAACGCGAAGTGCTCGCTGTTTTTCTCAATAAAAGGACAGGCTCCGCTGGGTTTGGACGCCCTGGCACACGAGTGGCCGGGGGGGCTACTTTATGCGTTCCCTCCGCTGGAGCTGATCCACCCCACTCTGGAACGGATCAGGCTCCGGGACCTGACGGTGCTGCTGGTGGCCCCAGCATGGGGCACGTGGAGGTCGGAGATAGCTCCCCTCCTATACGAGCGGCCTTGGCCCCTCCCGTTGCGAGAGGACCTGCTGCAGCAGGCGGGGGGCAAACTTCATCATCCCAGACCCGCAGACCTAGCTCTGTGGGTCTGGCCCGTGAGAGGGCGAACTTGACTGCGACTGGACTTCCACCTAGGGTGGTAGCTACTATTCAGGCCGCTAGGGCACACTCCACTAGGTCTCTCTATGGAGCTAAGTGGGGCGTGTTCGAAGAGTGGTGTATGGAACAGTCCCCGGTTGTGGTCCCGTTCCAGGCGTCGGCCGCAGATATCATGACCTTCCTACAGGATAGGTTGGATCTTGGGAACGCTTTCTCCACGGTTAAAGTGTACTTGGCGGCCATTTCGGCCAACCATGTTGGTTTCCCCGATGGAAAAACCGCGGGGAAACAACCACTTGTGGGTCAGTTCATGAAGGGCGCGTTGCGTGAACGCCCTGTCTCAAGGTCTTTGTTTCCCACGTGGGACTTGGTCCTGGTGCTAGACTCACTCTCTCGTCCTCCTTTTGAACCTTTTGAGACGGTGGAACTGAAGTTCCTCGCGCTCAAGACAGTACTCTTGGTTGCGCTGACAACAGCGAAACGGGTGAGCGATATACATGCCCTCTCGGTGGTTCCGGAGTGCATGAGGTTTGCGGGTGATGGTAGTAGGGTTGTTCTAAAACCTAACCCGGCGTTCATCCCCAAGAACCACCTGACGGTGGTTGCGCCAACCGAGTTGGTGGCTTTTCACCCGCCTCCGTTTGCCTCAGAGGAGGATCGGAGGCTGCACTGTCTTTGTCCAGTGAGAGCCTTGCGGCTGTATGTCCAGAGGACTGCGGCCCAGGGCCGGCCTAGCCAGTTGTTTGTCTCCTTGGGCCCCGGGCCTGGGGGAAAGGCGGTGACTAAGTCTACGCTTTCCCGTTGGATTGTGGAGGCTATTCGCCTGGCATACACCAGTAGGGGAGCCCCAGTGCCTGAGGGCCTGAGGGCGCACTCTACTAGGGGAGCGTCCTGGGCCCTCTGCAGAGGGGTGTCTATTCAGGACGTTTGTACTGCAGCGAGTTGGGCGTCGCCGTCGACTTTCGCTGCTTTCTACAGCCTGGACGTGGCGGCGTCTTCATTGGCGCACGCAGTCCTGGGTGTGGCTTCCACCTGAGGGTGGGTGGGTGCATGGAACCGCGGTAGTTTCTGTTCATGCCCCTGTGCCTTAGTGTAGGATAGGCCGATGTCTGGGCCTTAGATTTATAAGGCGGACTTCGGTCTGTCAGGGCCCTCCCCCCACTAGAATAGACAGGCTGTGCCTGCTTTTTAGTTTATAAGGCAGACCTTGGTCTGTCAGGGCCCCACTTTTCTCCTGTTCCGTGCCTTAGACCCGGTGGGTCTGTTGGCGCCTGGGTGGCAAGGGTCACGCCCCTCGGGGCGTGGCCCTGGCGCCCAGGGGAGGGCTGGGACAGCAGGTTGTGGTATCTCGATTCGTAGATACATTCCGGGGGTTTATATCTCCCATAGTGAACAACGAGAGAAGCAATGCAACAAAACTATGGGTTACTTGCGTAACCCCGGTTTTGTAAATTGCGAACGAGTTGTTCACTAAAACACCCTTCTTTTTTGCTTGGCAGAAGGAAGCTGGTGTGTTAAGAGGATGACTTCCGCGTTCCTGCTCCTCATATGCCCTCGGGCGAGGAGGCTGCTGGGAAGCGACGAAAGGCCCATCGGGCCAAAAAGGGTTTCGGCCCTGAGGGAGTGAATGTGAAGCTTCTGTATCATCGCCGGAGGGCGCTGTTTCCCATAGTGAACAACTCGTTCGCAATTTACAAAACCGGGGTTACGCAAGTAACCCATAGTTTGTGTTCATAGTCAGGGGATATTAGCAGAAAGATTTCCAATCTTGGAATAAATTCCTTACCAAAAAAAATCTTCACCAATGTGTTTGTAAAGGTGTCTAGTAACACATCTCACAAAGACTGAAATTCAGTTTCCCTAGGAGAATTTTTGACAGCTGCTGAAAGTTGGGGTACCCACCATTTCCCTGCATTTCCATGCAGGGCAAAAAAAACAAATTTTAATTCTGTTTCAAGTAGCATGTGAGGGGTCAAACTAGGGTGTTTTTATGGTTCTGAATCCATTGCAAGCATTTGTTTTGCACCAAAACCACTCCTTGGGCTAAAAACGGCCATAGCCATCCTTGTCCAGGTATACTTTTTGTGTAAAAAGCCCATTGAGATTGGGCTGTTTTTAGCCCAAGGAGTGGTATTGGTGCAAAACAAATGCTTGCAATGGATTCAGAATCATAAAAACACCCTAGTTTGACCCCTCACATGCTACTTAAAACAGAATTAAAATTTGGTTTTTTTTGCCCTGCATGGAAATGCAGGGAAATGGTGGGTACCCCAACTTTCAGCAGCTGTCAAAAATTCTCCTAGGGAAACTGCATTTCAGTCTTTGTGAGATGTGTTACTAGACACCTTTACAAACACATTGGTGAAGATTTTTTTTGGTAAGGAATTTATTCCAAGATTGGAAATCCTTCTGCTAATATCCCCTGACTATCAACAACACAGCCGTTTAAGCGCAGATTTCAGCTTGGGAAAAGAACCCTCCAACGGTTTTGGGTACGTGGAATCTGTTGCTGGTTCATAGTCACCATTGCGTTATCGTGGTATTCCTGTTCTTGCTATTATGTTGCAAATGATTGTGTGTGTTCGGGCGAAATAACATTGACAGCTATGGCAGGTGACGAAAGCTTGCCAGACTTATGCCAGGCTAACAACGGTTGCTAAGCTGGCATTGGACAATCGCTTTTGGGGTGGGGTTTAGCGAAGGGTCCATTCTCTATCCGGGACGAAATACCCGAAAATGACCACACCCTTTTTTTAAATTACCATACCCGGTGCACTACTTCCAACATGTCTATCTGCTAAACTGTTGGAGCTAAAGATTTACTGAGGTGCTCAAAATGTTCAGAATACTTATGTTTAGGGAAACAAAATATTTCTTATTTTATACAGAACAGCAAAAAAATGCCAACACATTACAGTCCAGGGGCTATAGGAATAATTTTGTGTGAATCAGTCTAAAAGCACCTAAATTGATGTAACCCAGGGCATGCTCTAATGATTTGGCAAGGGTACCTGAGCCAGCAACGCTCTGGGTCATCATTGTTGCCAAATCCAATATGGCCACCACCTGAAAAAGGTTTTGGCTAAAACTTTTGAACCAGGTGAGCTTTAAATGCAAACTTGGTGTCCAAATCAAGTTTTTTGACAATTAGAAACATGTTGGAATGCTTATCTTTATGATTTAATCTATCTAGAGGACACTAATTTGATTATCACAAATATGGCCACTATGTTATGAAACAACCAATGTCTCTTACAATGTAATTTTTAGAGATGCACGATATTGTTTTTTGGATACCGATACCGATACCGATTATTTGCTGGGTCATATCTGCCGATACCGATCCGATACCGATATATTATATATCATATTTATATTGAGCTCATTGCTGAATTTTTTTATTTTAATTTGTTTTACTGGTGAAAGTTGATGGTAAACCCTCCTCTCCACTAACCCTACTGTGATGAAAAATATTTATGGAATAAATACATTAATTATAATTATATATAAGTAACAAACTTAACTATGACATAATTTTTGTATGCTATAAGCCATCACAGAATTATTTGAATCTTTGTATAACACAAAACCGTTATGTGGCCTATGGAACTAAGATCATTGAATCTAGTTTGTTATTAGTGTTATTCATATTGTCTGTTGCCTAAATTAATTAGCCTCTGGCCCTCTGCTCTAAACAATAAAGCCCCCCTTAGCTCTCCCAATCACAACTCCCTGGAACTACCACTGTGTGTGTGTGTGTGTGTGTGTGTGTGTGTGTGTGTGTGTGTGTGTGCGAAAGAAAGAGACAGTGAGTTTAGGACAGGGACAGCTTGCTTCGTACACTACACTACAGATTGTAGGACAACAGGATGTCAAAGACAGAAACATTACCAGCTGAGAGTTAATTTGTGCTCATTCTCTGTGGTTAAATACACAAGCAGCTTGCTTGTTCAAAAGCAGCCGCTGGTTGCACTCGAGTCGAGTAACGACTAACGAGTGTTTGTTACGTCGATGTTAAATAACGAGGCAAAATATATCCTCCGCAGTATCCCTACTCTAATCTAATTTAAGATGTACAAGAAACCCTCTGACTGTTCTGGGTATGAACTATGGACGTGAAGAGTTTGTTTGCTGTTAGTTCCACTCTCTGTGCAGCCTAGCCTGCTCCGCTGCGTAGTGCAGCAATGCACTGTCTGAGAGACATTGCATGTAGAGCGTGTGGAGGGGGGAGGAGCTACAGCTGTGCTCTCTTAAAGAGACAGAGACAGGCAGACAGACTGCTCTCGCCTCTCGGTCATTTTATTATACAATATCGGTGAATTTAATCGGGTTTATTTTTAGATCGGTTCGGTACAGATATGGCCGATATGGGCCGATATCGGCCGATTCCGATACGTTACCGATTATATCGTGCATCTCTAGTAATTTTATTGAAAAAATAGAATTATTTAACAGTAGAACGCATTCCTAATGGTACAGCCACAGCTAATACAGTATGTTCAACAATGCTCAGCATAAAATGTAATACTATATAGTATTCCTATTCTATACACCATTGGCTAGTATGATATCATACTAGTCAAAGGTGTATAGAATTGTGCTTGAAGAATAAGGTATTCTAATAACAGCCATGCATGGATTTTGCCATGTATGAGTGTGCCTCAGAGCAGACGTGAGTTTGAGAACCTAACGAACAAATTCAGATAAAAATAGTAATGGTGAATCGGACCATGCTCCTGAAAACACTCGTTTTGTGAATGACTGAGAGACTGAAGCTCTACACGGTCACTCCTTTGTGCTATTTTGCATCCTACCCCTGCAGGTCGGTGACTCGTCACACGTGAAGCAAGATGAGGAGGGTTTTCTCCGTGATCTCATTGCTGAGGAGTTTGATAAGGAGAGCTTCACAGCAGTGGTCATCACAGGAGTGCAGCCAGACCACATCACCTTGCTTAAACAGGACTTTGAAGTCTGTATGAGAGAACTAGCGTGAGTCTATTCGCCTGCACCCTCTCACACAGCATATATATGTCGGCATGATTGTTTATCCACCTTGACTGATTGCTTGCTACATAATGCATTATTATTATTTTATTCTATCTTTAGCCACGTGTATCACTATTACATTCATGGCTCAAATGGGAATGTCAGGGGCCTGTCCGCTCCAGTTGAAGATTCCCAACCCAACATTGACATCCAGGTAAATTGTTCCACTGTTGCTCACAATTATTTATTGATACAGATTAATTTTCAGAAATTAATTTGTGCAGGTTCCCCAAAAACCTTGTATATGCTCGGAATTGAATGTGTTCTCATGAGAGAATGCCTGTTTTTGAATCCAAATATTTAAAAGGCTTGGATTTTGTTTTGTAGAGTGTAAATAACTGTTATAATCATGGCGACATGTTCTTGCAAAACGTGGCGCCACCCATTTTGGGCGGGAACCTATACTGTAACTATGCCTTTCAAGACGGGAACCCCTTTTGGGGGTTCCTGTTGCTATGCACAGTATATAGTATAATATATATATTTTTTGTAATTTTTGAAAGGATTTAGAAGGCGTTTTTAGCCGTGAACGTATAAAAGTGTATTTTTCACCCGTTTTCACGCGTCAAACGCTGGTATCCGCGGGTATCCGGCCCGTTGCAGGACTCTGATGCCAAGTTGAAAGTGGTCTGTAGGTTTTATAAAATATTTAACCGATGAAATGTCTCAGCAAGAGGTTGTAACTAAATAACGACATTGGATCCATTGGAACACATCTTATTTTTTCCATTTCTGGAAAAGTAAGTGTTTTGGACAGCCTAATGCAATAGGACAGGAATATGTGCTTGGAAAAACCTTGAGTACTGTATGCTAGACATGTGCTTGAACTTGACTTTTGAAAGCCTGTACACAATCCCTCATGTACATCTGGCTGTGCATCTAATGATTGGTTTGAATCAGTGATGTAAAGTAACTTAAGACATTTACTTAAGTACTGTACTCAAGTACAATTCAGTACCTTTACTTGACTGGAGTATTTCATTTTTCAATACTCTTACTTCTATATAAATATTGTGCTTTTACTCCACTACAATTATTTGAATACTTTAGTTACTAGTGATGTACTAGTTTTTATATTATTACAAAACATTAACACCTCCATATATATATATATATATATATATATATATATATATATATATATATATATATATATATATATATATATATATATATATATAATATAATATAATTATTCTTTTTAAATAGCTGATCTACAAGCTCACAGCGTGTCGCTCTGCAACGCATTGTGAGCTTGTAGATCTGCTATTTTCAAAAGATTTCTATACACTTTGAAAACTTGAAATGGGACATTTCTGCTTGAGTACTTTTACTTTTGATACTTTAAATACATATTGATGCCAATACTTTTGTACTTTTACTCAAGTAAATTTTGAATATCGTACTTTTTCTTTCTTATACTTTTTCTTATAACGGAGTAAACAAATTTGAGTACTTATTCCATCACTGGTTTGAATGTTGAATTTAATGTCTTTTCATCAGATCACCTTGCGGGAAAAACCTACCAAGTGTCCAAGTGTGATGAACCTCCGGCAGCTTGACGACGATATGCAGACTCTGTACATAAATACTACCGCTGACACATTTGAGTTCAAGGCCGAAGTAGAGGGTGGAGGCAAAGTGGAGGGAGTCCTGAGGTACCATCCCTTCATGTATGATAGGGAAACCTACCCCGAAGACCCCCATGCCATGATAGGTAATTAATGCTCCTTTCAAAGCCGTCCACGGATTACAAGGCATAGTGCAGAAAACAAGAAAAAGCTCGGTAAAACACCACCGTATGGAGAAGTATTCTCTCTGTCTCAGGGCAGTGCGAGATGCTGCTAAACTGTAAGCCAGTGTTTTGAGACATATTGTCTTGTATTTCTACAAAATAAATGGTAAAAATGCATTCTACATGCATAAATACAAAAATAATAAAAAAAATAAAAAAGATCGGACCACCTATTTATAACCAGTAACATTGACTCAATTACTATGTTCCACAGTATTTTAGTGTTTTAGAATGGTATAACAATTAATTGTATCTATTTCATTATGGAATTTACTTGAATATTAAAACGTAATCTATTTTCGCTTGATAACTGGTAATTTCAGGATTTTTTTTAATGCCCGCGGAATATTAACGATAAGTTTTTCTTTCAATCTGTTCCGTTTTCTACACATAGTTTTTTTTCAATCAATATTGTGCTTCTAATTTAAAATAAACTGAACTAAACTAAAAAGGAAAAAAACTTGAACTAAATTAGTATACTTTGTTTCTGCTTATGTCAGCACCCATTGAAGATGATGACGAGACTGATGGCCTGAATGAAGCCCGTGGAAAGAGGCCCATATTTGAGTGTTTCTGGAATGGACGACTGATTCCCTACACCACAGTATCAGAGTAAAGATTTATATACTATATATTTGAAAGTGTTCATATATTTATTATTTTTTTGCATTTTATTTCAAATACTTTTCCAGAATAATTTATTGCGGAAGAAGATGGCAAATGGACCCTTTATTTTTACACCATAAAAAAATTGTCATCTATGACTTAATTGGTCTTCAACGTTTTTCAGGTCAAGGACCCCTTAGCTGAGACAGAGATGAAGCAGGGATCCCCACTACATTTTGTATAACATTGTGTTTGCAGATAAAACTTTTTCATAGATTTCATATACTTGTTTGACACCACTGTGATGTGTAAATAAATGTTTTTATTTATTTTACTATTCTTTTCGATTATGTTTGGATTCATGTAGATTTTTTCAGACATTTAGCCATTTAAACACACATTCCCTGCCAGAGGGTTTTTTTTATTTTACTTCCCCCAGTGCCAGTGTTTAATTTTTTTTTACACAGGAGCCGAGATACAGGATTTTAAAGTAATAAGTTAACCAAGGAGTGAATGGAGCTAGAAATCTTTGGATCGTGATATCTCTGGTTCTGTGTGGATAAATTGAAAAACGGTTATACTCGTGGATGGCAGTAAACGAGTGTATTTTTCATCAACGGTTATACTCGTGATTGGCAGGTAAAGTGTTAATACTTACTAGTAAACTTGACCTTTGGCTCTGTACTTGGTCTGCTTTTTTTCCCTTCTACACCAAACCTCTTCGCCAAAAATAGCCGATCTGCGAGGCGTTGAGAGCTTGTAGATCAGCTATTTTCGGCTAATGTTCCCCTCAGAATAGGGATGCTATAGGGTTCAAGTGGTTAATGTAAAAAGAAGTATCCTATCACAAAGATTTGGCGACTACCCTGTAGTAACTCTAAGGACCCCCCTGACTTAAATCCTTTTATTGCTGTGCATTTGTTATAGGTTTGACTGGTGCGCCAAGCCCAGTAAAGGACTGTCTCTGCCTGCAGAATGTTACAGTCGGTTCTCAGGGGCACTTTTCACTGACGATGCATTCCAGGTCAGCACAAACAAGCTGACCTTCACTGACCTGGAGGTGCAGCTGAGGAGCAAGGGCACCATATTCACCCGTATTGTCAATGGACAGGCAAGTTTGTTTTCTAAAACGGATAGGGGCTGTCACTATTAAAACATTTAACTTGGCGATTAATTGCCATACAAATAATTGTGATTGTGGCATGCCTTCTAGGCTTTGTAATCAAAAGTTGCACGGGTCAAATAGCTAAAATATACAAAGAACAACAACTGATATATTAATTAATATTTTTTTTTAAATATAGCCAATGTACAACTGACTTGCAACGTGTCAAGTGATGCTTGTATATCTGCTATTTCTGCTACTTTTGGAAAATGTTTGACAACGTTTTTCAACATGGAAACAATTATGACGACTATGCAAAATAATTGTGACGTGGTGATTATGTAATAATTGTGACAGGCCTAAAAACGGATAGTTGAGAGAAATGAATGCAAAGCAGGAGGCCCACAACACTCCAGATTAAATAAGTCTTACGGTGCACAGCTCAACAATGTCATGAAAGTGAGGAAATAGCCAGCACACAATAAATGTACTTTTCACATGGTTTTATTTACCTCTCACGGACAGAAACAACGGACGAGTTTCAGCCAAACAGGTCGTCCTCGTCGTTGTGAGGTATGAATAGTATATGATGCAATAGAGTAACGAAGTCCTGACGTCACTCGTTCATCCCCTGGGTCACGGAAGTATATTCTCTATGAAAAATAACATGGGTCATCTTAGAATCGTCTCATACAAGAATTGTGGTCCAAAAATAAACAAACTGTCCCGGCGACATTGTCAGGGAGGTGGCTCTGCATTGTTTACGAATTCGGCGGCGGTCTCGCCGTCAGTTGATGCTTCATATCCATATGAGTGAAATCGCCGTGCTCATTTGTTTATTTCTGGAACACAGTTCTTATATGCTGCGATATTAAACGTGTCTATGGGAATTCAGGGGTAATAGGGGGGGGGACGTGACCCAGGTAGGATGCATAAATTATGTCAGACTTCGGTGCTCTATAAAGACCAAATGAATACAGGTGCCAACTGTCATCAACTTGAAAGCCAACAATGAAGACTCAATATTATTCATAGGGTACCAGGAAAGGACAGATGCTATGTGAAATACTAATGCAATTACATATGCAATTCATAAGACCACACAGAGCCAACTCTATATACATAATACAGGCCACTACAGGGCCTGAAAGGTTAGTCAACCTAACAAACAAGTGACTCGACAGTACATATGACAGATACAAAAATGACAAAAATACAAAATTACCCTGAAAATATATACAAAATTACACTGAAAATATACAAAATTACACTGAAAATATATACAAAATTACACTGAAAATATAGTAGAGAGGCCATTGGAGACGCTACAACGCTGTTAACCCACGCCCCTATGGACGTGTTTGAAATGTTTCAGTTCTCTGGACATCTTAGAAAATTCAAAATTGATTGTGCCAATTTATAAACGCCAATGTGGCTGACTGAATATCTGACACTTTACAAAAAGCTGCTCAATAGAAGCTCCTCATTGAGACCCATTGTGTGTTCTGTCTGTAGTGTGTGTATCCAGTAGGCCTCCCTCTGGAGTAATGCTTTGTCCCAAGTGCAGGGTCATGACCCGCAGCATTGAAATGTCTGGCCACGGATAGAAGTTGGTTCCCGACAGTCCCAATCCTTGATTCTGTCCGGAAGATGACGTGTGATTAGTTGACGCAACTTAAAGCATATATCTTTCTAATCTTAATCTTGAATAACATCCACAGGAACAACGTGTTAAAATCCAGAAGGAGTTCACCCAGTGGCTTGCTAGCTGCCATGAGAGGTTGGACAAGCAAGTGAAGTTTGAAAACATGAAGGATGTCATATCAAGACCAGACGTGGCCTCCAAGAAGAAGCAGTACCCCTGGACTACTTTCACCTCCATCGAATGGGATGGCAAACGATATAAAGAAGGCCAATTAGTGAGAATTTTCCCGTCATTTAATGACTACACGCTCTTTCAGAAGTTAATTTGTGGCGCTATCAATATAATCTTTACACTTCCCGTATATAGGTCAAGTCCCAGAAAACGCAACCCATCCTCATCGGCACTGTAGTGCATTTTTTGCTCTATGGTAGCTATGAAAGCGAGGTCTATGCCACGGCAGGATACGTCCAACTAGCTCTGGTGAGGAACCAAATAATCTTTGTAATCACTGTTATCAAATAATTGTAAAAAATAAAATAATAATAATTGCTTTCCACTTGTATGGATGTACATTAATGTCCTACACTTCTTAACTTTCTCTTGGTTTTCTCAGCAACCAAAAGCACTTCACGATGAACCGTGCCGGACCATAGCTATTAGTAAGATGGACAGGACTGCCACCCAAGCTTCCATCAAGAAAATCATTGATGGTGAACTAGCCAAGTGAGTACAAAGAGGATTGAGTGCCAATTCACCTGTTGGTTTGATTCTAATAACGGTATGGCCTACTTGTCCAATCGTTAGCTGTACGTATGTATGCAGTTTGTGAACGACACCTCCCAAATCACATCGCAGCATTCATTGCAGATCCATAATAAATCATCCATGAATCGATTTTTTTTCCCCCACCTCTAATGTGTACTACTGAAACTACTGGTTTGCCTTGAGAATGCAGACGCACCAACATCCGGTGCTTTACGTAGTGTAAACGGAAGACGTGCAACATCACCTTGATGTTACAAGTGGGAGTTAACTATCTTCACCATGATGTTACACATGGTGTTAGCTATCTTAACCATGCTGTTACACGTGGGATTTGGCTATCGTAGCCATGATGTTAAACGTGGGAGTTTGCTATCTTAACCATTATGTTACACGTGGGAGTAGGCTATCTTCACCATGATGTTACACGTGGGAGTAGGCTATTTTAACCTTGATGTTACACGTGGGAGTAGGCTATCTTCATCATTATGTTACATGTGGGAGTTGACTATCTTCACCATGATGTTACACGTGGGAGTTAGATGCTAAAGTTCAAGGATAATAGATTCTGTATGAAAATTTGTAATGACATAACTTTGACAACATACAGACAGAAAGGGATGAAAGCAAGGTATGATTTTGTTTAGTATGTTTAAGATTCAGACTAAGGCCTCACTCTCCCCTGTGATTTTGTGAGTGTTAACCACAGCGGCCCCTGCTGGTTGTTAGGCAACATGTCCCTTATACTTTTTTTAGCAATAACATGGCACAGCAACATGCATGTTACAAATGTGGACACATTCTCACACACACACACACACACACACAATATGAATATATCGCTCAGATAAAAATATATACCTATTCTTAAACAAATAAGTCCATATTTCATATTTTTCCTCACACTGGAAGTGCCCGCTCACTAATGTGAACTAACATCAGATTTTTTGTTTGAACATCTTGTGTAAACAGTCTACCTTTGTTTATGGTTCCTACGTGACTTTTGCCATGAGTACTGATTGCATTTTGTGACATGCATTCCTAAGGTACAGAGTTAAGAACTGAGAACTCTGCATGAGGAGACACCCATTACTAATGTGTTAGTTAGGACCTAAAGCCAGGAGGGCTATCCATGACAAGGGTCATGACCTGTTGTTGTGACCAACCATGTCGTCAGAATTGTATTCCTCATTTAGTTATTCAGATACAGCTATTTCACTAAGCATGTGAAGTTTGAGCATCAAATACATGCTAAGAGGGGGTTTTATCAGACATATTCCCCACTTCCATTGGGATTTATGGGGTGAAGTGAACAAGTGTGTCAACAAGAGTATTGGTTTGGAACAAAGTATTTGGTTACACACACTTATTACACAGCCCTGTACCTGAATTCTCCTTATTATTAACATGCTCTAAACCAGTGGTTCTCAACCTGTGGGTCGGGATTCCCAGGGGGGTTTCCACATGATTTTTTTTGGGGGGGTGGGGGGTCCCCAGATGACAATGAAGTGACAATTTAAGGACTTTTAAGAACTTTTTAATAACAAATAAAAAAGAAAGGAATAGAAAAAGACCATTACTGCATCAAAAGTTATCAACAAACTGTACTGTAAAAACTGGTCAAACATTGGCCAAATTGTCAAATAATGCAAGAAAGAGGCAAATATTTTGAAAATAGCCGATCTGCAAGCTCACAACTCCTCGCAACAGCTTGTAGAGCAGCTATTTTCACTATTTATCTGTGGAACCGAGTCAAAACCAAATTGAATGTCTCAACTCCTACATTCCAAGTGCTTATCAGGGTGGGGGGTCCTCAGTTCAAATATGATTATTTTGGGGGGTCTCGGCCTGAAAAGGTTGAGAACCACTTCTTTAAACAGCCATTGCCACATTCAAGACTGCTGCCTCAGTATTAAAGTAAAGTCGTGCCACATGGTATTTCTCTCAGCCATATATATCTCTTCTGTCTCGAATGGTGATGAGTATTTAGTGTGGGAGGAGTTTGTGATGTGTGTTTCATTGTTTCCAGGCTGCCAGAGAAGCTGCATGTGACATGGCCCGAAAAAAACGACTGGCCAGAAAATGCTGTATTTCCCGCAGGGACTCAACTAGGTACATTGTACAACGTAGCACAAGTAGGGATGGGACGATAATCGGGATTATCGTTTATCGCGATAAAAAAAACATGCAATAATCGTATCGTGGAGATTTTAATTGATCCTGTACTGTGTCATATACTATGAATTATTTTTTGTTGAGCTGCAAACCCTCTGTACTTGATGAAATGGACATGTAAAAAGCGCATTTGGTACGCTCTTATTTCACTCTACACAAATCGATTTGCCAAAAATAGCAGGTCTACAAGCTCACAACGTGTTGCAACACGTTGTGAACTTGTACTGTAGATCGGCTATTTTTGGCAAACGTTCCCCCAGAATTGGGATGCTGGGGGTTCAAGTGGTTAACAAAAGTTGCTTTTTTAGGTTTCAAGCATATTTTTATTATCGCGATGATATCGTTAATCGCAATAATGTTTGCCACAATAATCGTGACATGTCATTTTCATATCGTCCCATCCCTCCCTACCCACAATCGTTGATGTCAGGCAGAAATCTCCATATTCAAACTTTTTGTGTTTTGCAGATCCGCATACTCGAAATGCGGCGGAAACCGACGCGTTTTGAGCTTGTTGATTTGCAGCTTTTGATCATTTTGAATTTGAATCCTGAGAAGTAAAAGTATTGGACATAGGTATACATGTTGATGGTGTTCCTATTAATGACACTTGTGTTTTTTTTGTTTGTTCCAATGTTTTTTCAGGGCCGCTCCGCGTAGATATTACGAACAAGAAAGGGGAGGTGATATCCAGATTTCCAACACACAACAACCACCATGCAATAAAGAAACTGGAGATTGAGCTCAAAATAGTATGGCATGATGGTACGATAATCTATGTTATTGCATGGCCCCAGTACTCTACTGTCTTGAAGTTGTTGAGTGTTGAATGGAGGTTTGAATCTGGTGAACTTGTAGATCTGCTATTTTTTAATAGCCAACCCTAAAATCGAAAATGACACGGATGCTTTCCCGGTTTTAATGGGTTAATAATAATTGCTCTTATCACTAAAAAACACATACATACTTTTGAGATGTAGTTAAAATGAGTGACGTTTTTCTAGACATTAGATTTTATGTATTTTATTAATTTTCCATGATTTTTCTTATCCTTCATATGCAGGTCCTGATGGTGATCAGGAGATAACTTTGCTGCAAGCGAAGCATGCAACAACGTGGTCGTACTGGTTTAAAGCCATGGGTACTATTCTACTCTATCGTCCTTTTACTTTTTGACTTTAATGTCCCGTTTACGATATGGTCTTCAAAACATTACACCATGTCACCATTTTTGTGCAGAGAATCTGGACAAGCTCGGAAAGCATACTCTCTTCCTCAAAACTGTGCTCAGTGACAGCAACTCCGCTACCTTTGGTGGAAAACGACTTCCCAGCTACTCACTTCCGTTCACTATCAAAGGTAACGACAACATGAATAACTGCTGAACAGACCCAATGTTGTTCTTTATGTCACTGGTTCTTAAACGTTTTCGTGTCAAGGACCCCCAAAATTATATGTATTTGGCCGCCATCTGAAAATGTTTTGTGCCAGGGACCCTGGCACAAAAATGCAAGATTATTAAAACTTGTCCAAACATATTTGAGATTTTTCCCAAAAAATTTAAAAGCTTGTAGATCTGCTATTTTTGAATATCCAACGTATATATATGGATGAAGTGGTTAAAAACATTGTGATGCTGTATTAATACATTTAGCTGGGGACCCCCTGGAATGGTGGCCAATATACACTGCTCAAAAAAATAAAGGGAACACACTTTGATCCCTTAATTCTTTTGAGCAGTTTTTGTTAGCAGTATGTACACAGTTCATGAAAACTCAAAAGAATTAAGGGATCAAAGTGTTCCCTTTTTTAATTTTTTTGAGCAGTGTAGTTGATTCTTACCTTTTTCCGCACATATCCAGAAGTCTCCAATGTCTCGCCAGCTCTTTGAAAAGGCATTTTCAGGATGGAGAACTCAGACAGGATACAGATTAAACAAGTGAAATTAGAAGTGATGACACAAAGAAATGAGCAGACAAAATTTGAGCACTATTAAAATTTAGCTGATGTGTACTCTCCTGATTGGCTGAAATTGTGTCATCTACCTGAAAATGTGTTTTCTGTTTATTAAAGAGCTGGAGAGACAGGGAGACCCCTGTGACTGAACACTATAGCAATGATTACTATCAGAATATAGAGCTTTTTGTTATAACTAAAAAATATCACTTACCCTACCCTTTAAATTAGGGGCAGATTACAGGATAAACTGGTTTATTGAGAGCCCGATTTGTCCCTCTCCACAAATTGAGATGTTCCCAACTTGAGGCTGGTCTGAACCGATAATGTGACCAATATGTTTTATCTTGAAGCGTGCGTTTTTTAAACTGACATAATCTTAACCCTCTTGTGTCAGAAGTTCAGACTACATATTGGCTGGGAGTGTGAGAGTTCAGTCAGTACAGTACAAGGAGTAAATGATAAACCTAGAAATGTTCTCTTTTGAGATAATTCAACTGTATTGTATTATGACTTTGTCATCCTGTAAAACTAAACCGAGCTAACAGTTTATAGGGTTATATTATAGATTATGTCTGTCCCAAATGAGCTAATCACGATACATTCCCTAACCACACGTTTTTGCCACCTTTTCTTCTGTTCTTCCCATAAGAGGCAAGTGCTGACAGTTTTGTGATGAGTGCAGTGACCGCCCCTCTCCACGTAGGGGTGCCTTTTGACCTCCCCCTGGAGATCATTGATAAGTTTGGCAACCCAACACTGCCCCCTCCTGGTCTCAAACCTCTGCTGGAATGCAGGTGGGTTTTACACTTTTCCTTGCTTTTGGCGGAGGTAACGGCTTGTTCAGCAGATAACGGGGGCGCAGCCATGGGTGGGCCCACATAGAAGGCATTTTTTTATAATTAATGTTTTGATAAAAAACACGGTAAAATCCGGCAAAAATGAGAATTAAATAACATAACCCTAACCTAACCCTAACACAGAAATAAAGTAACAAAAAAAACGCCCCAAAACGCCCAAAATCGCGGCGCACAGGTCGGGCACGCATGCATGCACGCATGCATGTATGCATGCGTGCCCACCCGCTCCTGCCTAGGCCCAGCCTATACTAGCGTTCTGGCCAAGCCACTGGCAGATAATCCTACACTAGCTAAAATCTTAACTTTGGGGATACCGAGACATTCCCAGGCAAGCGTGAAGAGGCGCTCTCTCCCCAACCCCCCCTCTCCCCCCCCCTCTCTCTCTCTCCCTCCCTGAGCTCTGGTCTGACACCCAACCTCACCTCTGCCACGGCCGCCTCCCCCTCCCTCTAACTCTCTCCCTCCATCCCTCTCTCCCTATCCCTATGTCCCTCTCTCCTCTTGTCTCTTTTTCTTGCTGATCAAGCTTTGGTCTCACAACAGAAACGGTTGTCCATATTTGGAATCCGGGCACACAGACAAACGAGCACAGCCACAGTCAAATTGAACTTTTTATAGAAGACGTATTCCATTCAGTAGAGGCTCGCTTTTATTCAGAGCACTTTATAAGTACTATACAGTAGATAACATGGATATTGGTGGTCCTGGTGGAACATACACCCATTATAGTGCCATACTCTACCCATGGGACTAATGGAGTACCAAAGCCCTGACGTCACTCCCACTACCCCTGGGTCACGGAGTAAGTTTTGTTTTGGAAATCCCATAGAAAAATCGTAAATCGCGTCATATAAGAACTGTGTTCCAAAATAAACAAATCAGCCTAGTGATTTTTCAGGTATGTGACTCGTTTATGATATTGAGTTTTAAAATATTGATTTGATAACATCAATATTATTTTTTTTAAATCACTGTCAGTTGAGTTCATATCCATATGAGTAAAATCGCCAGGGTGATTTGTTTATTTTTGCAACACAGTTCTTATATGACACTATCTAAGATATGCCTATGGGATTCCCAATACATAAAATAACTGCGTGACCCAGGCGGATAGTGGCCACTAGTGGCAGTGATGTCAGACTTCGGTGCTCTTTACCTGGAGCAGAGGGCTTCGACAGCGTATGCAAGCAGTTGTTAAAGAGTATTTGTCAGATGTTCATTTGCCAGATGTGATGTGTGTGCACCCACAGCAAAAAAAAAATGTGTCTACTTTGTTTCAGTGGCGACGTGGATATCAGATACCAGGGAACGAATACCAGTGAGACCACTTTCACCATCATGGGCGTCAAAGCAAAGGGCAAAGTGCACTACCATTGTGAGGTCAGAGAGTAAAACTAGAGTAAACACTAGGGGCCCTATCTTGCACACCGCCTTACCTTTGTATGCCTAAACTTTTTTGGAAGAACCACTGTTTCAAAGGATAGCTTCCTTTTTCTTCAAACTGTCATAACTTTAATGCCCCAATTGTCTTCACAAATCTATTAAAAAGCCATTGCCCTATTATTTTGCAGGCACAACTTGACCTGAAAGTGACCTTGCCTGGCCTCACTGTGGACTCTCAGACAGTCAAGATCAGTCTGCTTCCTGGTGAGATTGCATCCGCATTCATTTGTAACAATAAATCTGCTCCCAAGCACTCGTATAACACCACAATGACAGATGTAGTGACAGCACCGTTACAATTTACAGCAGGGGGTCATCAAGGTTTTTCAGGCCAATCGCCCCCTAGCTGAGAGAGAGATGAAGCTGGGACCCCCACTACATATTGTATAACATTGTGTTGCATGTTAAACTTTTTCATAGATTTCATTGATGGCGTTTGACTGCTCTATCATCAGTGTTCATGTTTTTTTGTTTGTTTGCTTACACATTATCTTTTCTATTAATATGTTGGATTCATGTTAATGTGTATTTTCGGACATTTAACCACTTAAACCCTCAATACTAAGTAAACTTGACCATTGGCTCTGTACTTGGGCTGCTCTTTCTTCCCCTCTACACCAAACCTCTTCGCCGAAAATAGCAGATCTGCTATTTTCGGCTAACGTTCCCCTCAATGTTGTACTTTTTATTCCACTACAATTATTTAAAAACTTTACTTAAGTAGAAGTAGATGTTATTACAATAGATACGTTAACCAGTTAAGCCCTATTTTATACTTTGGTTATTCAAAATAGCAGATCTACAAGCATACTGTAGCTCACAACGCAGTAGATAACATGGATATTGGTGGTCCTGGTGGAACATACACCCATTATAGTGCCATACTCTACCCATGGGACTAATAGAGTACCAAAGTCCTGACGTCCCAATGCATTGTGCACTGCTATTTTTTAAAGATTTTTTGCAAATTTGGACAAAATTGTAAAATAAAAATGGTAAATGGTGTACGTCAAAAATGTGTACGTCAAAAATGCAGGGGAAAACTCAAGTTACAGCCGTTTCCCCACATACGCTAACCAGGAAGCAGATGGCGCTGTAGATCTTGTGATCACGTGATCTCCTAGATCTCTCTGTGACTGAGCTTGAAATGGTGGCTCATAGGTTGCGGAACAGCGCCATCTAGTGGTAAACATTAACACGGTTTGTACGTCTACACGTCTTTGGCACTCTGGGCACTGTCAATGGCACTGAATGAGTGAAAGAATATTTTACAAACAAAAAATATCCGTGACTGAAAGACATCACCGGGTAAGTAAATGATAGAAGTAAAGTAATTTATTGGGTGACCTTCCTTTAAGTATATTTTGATGCCAATACTTTTGTACTTTTGCAGAATACTCAACAAGCGGGTTGCTAAATTGGGGTTTTGCTACTTTTTGAGTGGGTGTGCTTCTTCCACTGCTGCTTGTGAAATAATAAATGGGCCACTGAATATGAACTATTCAGTCATAATAAACACTGACTACTGAATGCTCATGGTAATCTGGGGGTCAGTGTTGAGAAGAAACATCCTTTTGTGCTTGTCGAGGGGTGAAATAAGGGGCCTTTAGAGAGGTTGTAGTCATGGCGACAAAGCGCCAGATGTCGTCCAGCTGTGGTTGTGGCGATAGGTCAGGGTCAAACATAACATAAAATGGGGTTAATGTCTCTCACTGTCATCTTTTTGTCCTATATCGTCTGTCGGGTGGAAACCTCATCTGTCCAAAACTGTTACTTTTCAGGATTCAAAAGTAGCAGATCTACAAGCTCATAATGTGTCGCATCGCGCCACGTTTGGAGCTTGTGGATCTGCTACTTTTGATGCTTTTGTGTGATGCTGTAGTATGATCAAGTAGGGCGTTCATTTACGAAAAAAAAACTTTCATTTACATTTGGGCAAAAATAGCAGATCTACAACACGTTGCGTTTTGATTAGCCATTTCCACTGAAGATATTTGGTGTAAAGGGGGAAAAAAGGAGGGGACAGGTATATAGACCCTTGGGGGGGACCCAGGTCAACAAAGTATATAAGTGTTTAATGTCCCCAACAAACCCAGTCAGTCTGTATCACTAGTTCCTAAGCTGTCTCTGTTTATGTGTTGCAGGTAATCCACATTCTATCTACGTGAAAGGAGAGGACGAACTAATCGCAGTGGAGAATGGAAGCCCTCTCATCTTTGATGTTGAGATCCACGACGTAGCTGGAAACATCACAGCTCACCCCAAGCTGCTTGTTCGTTGCGAGGCATGTACAGTTTGTAATGTTATCACTGAATGTTGCCCTCCTTGTAGTTTCTGTGGTTGTCATGGAGGATCAAAATCAATCATGAATGCATTCCTCAATTCTAAGCGAAATTATTTTGGTGGCCCTCAAACCTTTTTAATTTCAAGGACGCCCCCTTAACTCTTGACAAGTGTCCGATTTGTACACTCTCAGAGTTCAGATCTGTAAGGGTCCAATTGGAAACCCCTCAAGGGTCCTAGAGGATCCCTGGACCGAACGATGAGAACCACTGGTTTTACTTTAATTAGCTACCATTGCGATCGTGCTGACGAAGCACTTAAAGCTGCCGTCATCCTTGGATTTGCTGCGCGAGCGATCTCTGTGGGCATCTTACATCCAGCATGTTAACTAATGAAAAACATAATATCTAGCTCAGCAGACAACATCCCACTCAAAAAGTAATAAAGAAGGAGAGGGGTTGTCGGTTCTCAGTATTTAACCCGTTAAGACCGGGAAAGCGTATACGTTGTTATATCTTTTTAAAACCGGGAAGGCATCCGTGTCATTTTAGATGTTGATACATATGTATATAGCAACAGGATTTTATTTTCTTCCCAAAATATGTATTTGGCTGCGGACCCCCATCTAAAAATATTTTGTGTCAGGGACCCCCAGAAAAGTTAGATTTTTTTTAACCCATTATAACCATCTGAGTCATTTTAGATTCTTGCATTGGCTATTCAAAAATAGCAGATGTACAAGCTCACAGCGCGTCACTTCATGCCGGGCTGCGAGCTTATACATCTGCTATTTTTTTACATTTTCAGAAGGATCTTGAAAGTGTGGTAACTACTTATTTAGAAGGCCTTTGTAGAATCGACCACAGGTCTTAACACATTGACTGCCAGAATTATTTCATATTTTTTTAGCCAGTGCCAGAGTTTTTCATTGGAAAAAAAAAAGTACTCAGGAGCCGAAATACAGCATTTTTAAGTTTTAAGTTAACAAGGAAGTGGATAGGAGTCTAGATCTTCAACTAATCATATCTCCTTGGTCTTTGGGTGAAATTGGAAAAAAAAACATTTTTCACTTCACGTAGATCTACGCGATTGGCACGTGGCGGCTTTTAAGCGGTTCGCGTAGATCTACGTGATTGGCAGTCAATGTGTTAATGTGTTAAACACTGGGTCAAACACTTTCATGAATGTTCAAAAACAGCAGATATACAAGCTCACAGCGCGTCACTTCGTGCTGGGCTGCGAGCTTGTATATCTGCAGTTTTTGAGATTGTTGTGAGACGATGTGTTTTTGTGTTTTAATAGCTAAAATCTAAAATTACACCGATGCTTTCCCGGTTTAAATGGTTTAAACTTTAATTATGTCGCTCTGTTGGGAGGATGACGTGCCCCCTGACAGCCTACAGTGTGCTCTGTACTGTACTGTGTGTCAGACGATTTATTTACTTGTTTTCCCCTGTGGTGTTCCAGGTGCAGCTGCAGCAGCTCCTAAGGGTGGCCGTTGACTGCAGCAGTACGGGAGCCGGTCACATATCTACACAGCCAATAAAGCTGAAAAACATGAAAAAAGAACAGAATATAAAGGCCATATTTGACGTGCCTGTAAGATATACAGTATAATATGTTTTTCTTTTGATCTGCCTTTTTTCAGTTTCCCATGGCTAAAACCTTTAATGAATGAATGGTTTATTTTCGGTCTTTGTTTACAAACTAAAACACACTTCTGTGCACTTACAACAAGAAAATCAGGTACATATCCAACCAACTCTCACACACAATCCAAATGTAATGACCAAAAAAAGAAAAGGCTGTAACACTGCTTATTCAGGCTTTTTAAAATCTCCCCTGAGAGCTACACAATTTCAACTCAACACCAAGGCTATTCCATAGTTCAACTCACAAAACTGAAACGCTTTTACATTAGTTCTTGCTTTACCTGTTTTAAAATACATAACCCTCTTAAGTTATACTTTCCTTCTCTTGATTTAAAAAGACGTTGAATACAAACTGGAAGGCTTCTACTCTTAACACCTTTACCGCCGGGCCCGTAGTTCTACGGGCCGTTAAATCCAACGGTTAAGCGCCGAGCCCGTAGTCCTACGGGCTGCGGTCTTTTCGCGCATGCGCGGTCCGGGTGCACTTTCGGAATTTTTTTGATCCACTTCCGTTTCCGGTTTGATGACAGGAAATAGAATTATTTGGGATCCGGTTTCGACGATCACGCCCGCTCCCATTCTACAGACGAAACTGAAACTCAATTCTCTTCCTGTAGTTTTTTCTCCTCGCATTTCACTGTTTAACGTAATCCGCTCTAACTACAGTCATGGAAGTCCGTTTGACATGCGGTCTTCACTGGGAGATACAGGGAGATCTCGCAGATGTAAACAGACCGTTCACGGCTCAATCTTAAGGATTTTAACAAGATCTATGGCGACATGAAAAAAACAAAAAAACAACAAAAACACCTTGGCACTGGTGAGTACATTATGAGATTAACCTCTGGCGGTGGATGTGTTAACACGAAAAAATATTTTTAATGTTTTTAAGGAAACCATATCTACACATTTTTATGTGCAGGACTTTATGAATAGCTCTTGGACATGATCTCTGTCACTGTATTCCTTTCCTCTTTTCCTTTTTGGGCTGTTCAGAGTCAGAAGCGCATGGCAGCTGTCACGAGGGAGATAACGGTCGTCCCCAGCACCCAGGTGTCCCAGGTGGAGATCTACAATCAGGAGGGCGAGGATGTCGCGGTGCTGAAGAACAAGGAGAAGATAGAATGGGTGGCAGGCGATGCACTTGAAAACCTGTTCTACAGACTTATGGATGAGGGTGGCAAAGAGGTGCCTCTCTCCGAGGAGCATGCTGCACAGATCAAGGTGTGTCTGTGTGTCATGGTGATATTCACTGGTCACTTCAATCAGCGGTGGAAAAAGTACTACATTTTTTAACTTAACTCTCTTACTGCCAAGAACGACTTATCACAAGACATCGTCATAACGCCCTGGCTGCCAAGAACGACTTATAACGACTTTTTGAAAAAAAAAATATATATATCAGAACCCAAGATATCGTGATCCGAAGATTTGCTGCTCCATTCACTTCTTGTTTAACTTTATTACTTAAAAAGGCTGTATCTCGGCTCCTGTGTATATTTTTATTTTTGGCCCAGACATGCTATTTTCAAAGGCAGACAATTAAAGGAGAAATCCGGACATTTTAAGTGTTATCTTTGATGTGTAGTTACTCACTCACCGAGTTATGAAGTGGCGTTGAGTTTTTCCAGCGATCCCCCTGTCTGTGAGTCTGGTCGACCCCCACCATAGGCATAGTAGGAGGCGCGTGTCTTCTCGGCTCACTGCACTAGTGTCTCCTCGGCTCACTGCACTCCTCGGGAAATCTCGCGAGACGCGAGATTTCACGCGAGAGGAAAACATTCACGTCGCTGACCATGAACGCCAGCTCGTGAGTGATAAACAGTGCATGTGAAAGTATCAGGAGACACCATGAGGAGGATTTGTGGGAAAAAAAAGAAGTTTGGAGCTGTGGAATTAGGCGGTTTTCACTAAGACACGCGCCTCCCACTATGCCTATGGTGGGGGTCGACCAGACTCACAGACAGGGGGATCGCTGGAAAAACTCAACGCCACTTCATAACTCGGTGAGTGAGTAACTACACATCAAAGATAACACTTAAAATGTCCGGATTTCTCCTTTAATGTCAACGAGGTCGCGATGACCTCGTTGACATTTGTGAAACCACACAGTATAACCTTCAGTGATTAGCAACCATCAGGGGATCGATCATAATGGAGATAAATATTCTGTGACTACTTGAAAAAGGTAAGAAAATCAAAAAATCGCTGGCAGTGGGCAAACGTGGCCAGAAATAAGTCTGGCAGTGAGAGAGTTAAGTAAAAGTATCAATACTGCAATGCAGAAATACTCAGTTACAAGTAAAAGTCCGGTAATCAAAATTACTTGAGTTAAAGTACAAAAGTATTGGCTTCAAAATATACTAAATATACTAATATAAGTACCAAAAGTAAAAGTCCTCGTCCTGCTTCATATGTCTAAAATGTATAAAAATCCTTTGAAAATAGAAGATGCGCGCTCGGGTGGCGCAGTGGTAAAGTCACTGCCCACCACCACGGAGGAGGTGGGTTCAAATCCACCGTGGTGCATCCGGCTTTGTCGAGCGTCTACACGAACACAATTGGCCCGTGTTCGGGGTAGGGAAGCCGGGCGGGGAGGGTGATATCGGTCATTGCACGTCCTCCTACGAGCTGGGGCGGCACCTGTCAGCGGAGAGTTTTGGCGGGAGGAGTAGGGCGAAGGCTCTACGTCCTCCTGGTGGGGGCTCCTCACTGGCAGGTGAGTCAGAAGAGTACGACAGCAGTGGCAACACAGAAATGTGTGTTGGGAGATAGGGGTAAAGAGATAAGGGGTAAAAAAAATATTGGCTACTCTAAATTTTAAAATAAATAAATAGTTGGGACTAGGGGGTGGTGGTAAAAAAATTTTAATACGAATCGCGATTCTCATGTTACAACGATTCGTTTTGAATCGGAATGAAAATCGTTTTTGAATCGGGGGGGGGGGGGGGAAAAGTTTTTGAATCGAGAATCGTTTGTTTTGAATAAAACGGAAAAAATCGGAATCGTGACCCCCGGAATCGAATCGTGAGATAGCAGAAGATTCACAGCCCTAGTTGTGACCTGGTTGATCGGCTATTTCCAAATGGCCAAAGTTTAAATAGGGCTGAAGTGGTTAATGTATGTTTTGTAATTATAATCAAAATCTACAAGCTATATAAAGTTTTCAAATAATTGTAGTGGAGTAAAAGTACAATATTTGCCTCTGAGATGTAGTGGAGTAGAAGTAAAAGTATAGAGTAATGGAAATACTCCAGTAAAGTAAAAATTCCTCAAAGTACTTGAGTACAAGTACTTAGTTACTTTCCACCACTGACTTCAATGAATGATTGGATGTGGCACAGGGTGTTATGGACATCTAGTGGTTGTTAAGCATGACAAAGCCCCTTCCCATATCAGTTTATTAAATGCCTAGAAATAATGTGTGTTAAATAATGCCAGAGCGTCTTGATTTGCTTTGAAACATAATCCAATGGCTCAGATGTGTGGTGGCAAAAAAATAACTACCGTAGGATGTGTGAACGCAAGTACACCACCATAACCACGACATTGAATCTGCGTGTACATGCGTCATCCCAGCCAATCAAACAATTGGGGACTCGGCGCATCACATATCAAAGAGATCAGTGTCATTGTCATCTTTCCTTATCATCATTTGCTATGATTTGCAATCAGGTTAACTGGTGTGATGACGCAAGCCTGGAGGACCTGGCTCTGGGAAAGCTGCCCGTTGTCCAGGTGCCAACGCTAGTGAAGGACCAGCGCTTTTGCCTGGTCCAATACCAAGGTGGCGGTGGATCTGACTCTGCAAACACCTCCTTCACTGTAGTGTAAGCAGAACTCCATAATGGAACTTATTAATCAGTATTTGAAATCCGTTCCACCCAAATTCCATCTGCTGATGAAATTCACATTTTATGCACTGCTTCTGTTTTCTTAGCCCTCGTCCAGATACACCAACCAAGCTGAAAGCCATTCTAGGCTACGTTTATACTGTGAGGATTGGTGACACCCTACCTGGATATATCTGTGAGTTTGAACACAGTCATCATCAGAACAACAGAATAATGCTAAGAATTTCATGGCCGATTCTACAAATGCGTTCTAAATCAGTAGTAAACTTTTTCGTGCCAAAGACCCCCAAAATGTATTTGGCTGCGGACCCCCATCTGAAAATGTTTGTCGCACTGCGAGCTTGTATATATGCTATTTTTGAGAACCACTGTTCTAAACCAATGTTCTAAGTCCTAAGAGTTTTCTGAAAAACTTATGTCTATATATATATATATATATATATATATATAAATGATTTTGTTTGTTTTTTCAGTCTTAGAACTCTACGACAAGTACGAAAATGTAACGGACACACTGACCCACACCTGCATGCAACAGCTCAAAGTGGAGGCTGAGGGGTTGGATACATCAAACTTTGACCTCACATGGCAGGTATGAAAGTGTTAAGTAGCCCCATTATGTTACCTTTTTCTTGGAAAACTGCAGAATGTGACTTACCGTTATGATCTTTTTCAAAATTGTTCAGGTCCATTTGGCATAGCTCTTCTTATTCTATGGCTTTTATTTCAGAAAAAGTTTTGCATAGTAGTTTTCTTTTTTTTTTACATGTGTTGTTTGGGACCAAAATGTTGGACTGACTAAAATAGCCAGCCATCCTCAGGATAATTTTACAAATCAACATAATTGAATTCTAGAGTGCCAGCCAGGGACCCCCCCTGGCTTAAACTGTGCTTAATAGTTTGACTCTAATGCTGCGTTCACGCCGGCATATACAAAGATGCAAAGCTACTCAGCATATCTGTCGCTTTGTTGCTTTGTATCTGAGGTTCAAGACAGTTTATTTGTAGCCGTTGTAGCTTTTGTAGCAGCTACACATGTCGGATGTATCTTTGCATCTTCATGTCGCTGGCTTCCATCGAAAATGAACGGTTGACTGTATCTTTGTAGCTGGCAGTGTGAATGCAGCATCAATCTTAAATAGGTTTTCTACTTAGAATGTTGTATAATGGAAGATATTAGACCCCTAAGAGAAAGTTGAAGATTTATCCTGGACCCAGTTTCTAATCTGAAATATAATCTATGAATAATATTGTAGTGCTGCAGGATGATGGAGCAATACAGGAGTTGAAAGGCCAATGTTTTGTGTGTATCTGTGTTGTAACCAGGAGAACAGCCATCGCATTGCGGTGTCAGGCATACGGTTTCAGTCCGGAACCCCTGGCGTCAGGGAGCTGAGCTTCACCTTGAAAAACTTTGTGGAGCTTCTTCGGATCACAGTGACCCCCGGAGCACCTGCACAGCTTAAACTGGTCAGCGGACCGGAGCAAGTAAGAAAACTTCCCTTCCCCTGTTGACGTTAATGTTCTTATTTTTTTTCCCCCCCTGTCTGCATGGATTAAAGTTCTCAGTCGCCACCACTGATTTCAGTCATTTGGATTGTACAGAACGACTTTTATGGAATCATGTCGTGGACTGAAAATAGCCGATCTACAAGCTCACAACACGTCTGCGACACGTTGTGAGCTTGTAGATCGGCTATTTCCTGTTATCAGTTGTTTTAAGATGAAAAACTGAAAGAGTAATAGAAGTGGTCAAACTAGCAATAGATTATATTAGTGTTTCAATTGGTCAAACTAGCTATAGAATGCATGTTCATAAGCATCTTCCATAAAACCCTAATGGTCTCAGATATTTCATAAAAGCAGAAGTTAAATCCTCTGTCTTCCTCCTCTGACATTCCAGTTGCGATTTCTTCAACTGGAATGTAGAACATAGGTTTAGACAAATATGAACAAAACATAGTTCTACATATTGTGCTAATTGTTTATAGGAAACACTCAGTTTCACAAATCACAGATTAGGACTTGGCCTAAACAAAAGTTATTTTGCTTTAAACCATGTGTCTGCCATTTTAAATCTCATTAACTATTTTCCCCATTTACTCTAGCCCTTACAGGTGTTGAATGATTATGCCATCCCCACACCCTTCCTCATCCAGCTTTGTGATGAGTGGGGAAACCCCTCCCCTGACCAGAGAGTTGTCGTAGTGCTAAAGTCCTCGTCCTCTGCATTAAAGGTTAGTGTGGCAAAGAATTTGGGCGACTCCGAAATGAATTGGTCAATTGGATTTGGGATTATTACAATGAAGATATGACTTGTTCGTTTTATTTAAAGGTCTATAGGACTTCCTGGCAAAATAATACATTCGAAACTGTTAAGAGATGTACAGATACCATTTTTTTCCATTCCGATATCCTATCCTTTGATACCAAGCTCCGATACCAGTGTGTAATTTAAACAAATCTAGGACAGTGGTTCTCAAAGCGGGGTCCTTGGAGGGGGTTCCAAATGGACCCAGGTCTGTAACCCTAAAGGTCCTTACACACCGGGGCGATTTTTTCGTGCGAATAATACGTTTTTTTTTAAAACCTTATAAAGTCAATGCAAGCGTACATGGCGCGGAAAAGCGGAAAAGCGAAGCGAAAAAGCGTCTTTTAATTATTCGGAACGAGTCCGAATTTTGCGTATATTCGCCACATTCGCCGGTGTGTAAGGACCTTTAGAGTGTACAAATGGAACCAAATGAACGGGTCCATTTGGTTCCATTTGGTTCCATTTGTACACTCTCAGAGTAATGGGGATCCACTGATCTAGGAATAAATCAAAATTCCAAACAGCCGTCCAACATCAACTGAAGCATTCAAAATATGACTGTAAATGTAATATCCTCATGTGATACGTGGTATTGGAATGGCATAGACTGGCATACTCGCCAATATTGATACCAGCATTTTAAGCAGTATCGGCAGTTTTTCCGATACTGGTATCGGTATCGGAACAACTCTAGAAACTGTGTCAGTGCTGATTTAGACCACGTTAACATGGTAAAGGTGGTCACATCCCTAGGAGTGGACTAGTACTATAAGAAACTTGTAATGTGATTAGTGGTTTTATTTTTAAGTCTACTTACTGGAATTCCAGTTTCATTAATATGACGTTATTGGGAAGGAAGCTTAACTATTAATTGAAACGAAAATATAAAAGTAATCATTTGTATTTGTTCTTCAAAGTATGTTTTGGGGGAGGTTTTGGGATGGTGGTGAAAAAGTTTATTTCTGACTGAACAAATGACAAACAAAGACTTTGGAATTTTTTTATTGTCATGATCAGGATTTGTACAACCTGACATATAATTTAATTATATTTCAGGTGAAAGCAAATGCCATGTCACAGCCAGTAGACGCGGAGGGGAGAGCCACTTTCACTGTAGGAAGCGTGCATGGATCAAAGTGAGTGTACCCTTTTTTATTTCCTACCAGTTTACTCTCCTTCATCTGCTGAACGATGCGTTATCGAGCATGACGAGAATTTAAAACATACTAGCGAATCCATCAGATCGAATCCATGTATTTGCAGCTAAACTTAATTAATTATAATTTGCCGAAATGAACTGTTTTTTAACAGAAATGTACAGGTGAAAATCTGAGGCCAATTGGCCTGCAACACAAAGTATAAATTAGGCTTTAAGGTAGCTCTCCACCAAACAGACTACTACAGACTGGCAGTCGAATGAAGTCGGGACATCAGTCGGTTGGAAGGTGTGAAAAAAACGTATGCACCTGAGAGCCGACACCGACAGACGGAGCTATCTGTCGGTTTCAACAACAAGCCGCTTCTATCCGACGGTCGAAAGCGGCTTTCGACGCTTCCCTACAACTTGCGACCCGGCACGACAGTGTACCCACTGCCCATTCAACAGACACTTTCCATCACTTAAGGCCGCCGACGTCGGTGCGGTGGAGAGCTACCTTAACCCATTAAAACCGGGAAAGCATGTGTCATTTTAGAGGGTTGAAACCTTATATGACCAAAACTGTTACTTTTCAGGATTCAAATTTAATTAAAGAATTGCAAAAATAGCAGACCGACAATTCGAAAAGTTTTTCAGAAAAGGCATTTGTAGAATTGGCCTCTAACTTTGCTGTTGCATTGTTGTTCATATCCCATTGCCGATTCAAGGGGGGAATACGAGCTGCTGTTCAGCGGGTCCTTTAACAGGAAACCCATGTCTGGCCCTTCTGTGAAACTCACGGTCGTCCCCAACCCCGACTTACCTGTCAGATTCCAGGTGGAATACGACGACAAAGCTGCGTGTCCTGCAGGGGGGACCCTCCCAGGTCTGTACCTATGTCTTTCTCAGTCTCTGTTGGTGGGCTTCAAGCCATATTTATTGCATTTGTGTTGAGATGAATGTATGTAACACCAATACTAGTCTTACCTACATGCACCTCTAACCTACCCCTTTGATAACACTCACTCTGTGTTTTTCCTTTCTTAAAAAAAGAAGTTTAATTTATTTCAAGTGAAAGAACCCTACTAGGGATGGGACGATAATCGTTATTTATCGTGATTAAAAAACGCTCACAATCGTATTGCGTATTTCATAAAAGCAAAGGTTCTTCACATGTTTGGTGGCAGTATGTAGAACAGCAGGAACTAGAAAAAATGCTCCTCGGAGCACAGGTCTCCGCCAGGTCAGGTAGGTTATTGTGGCCTCCTTGTGGTGCTATAATAGGCCAATTTGAAAAAGGTGGCATTTCTTCTTCGGCCTTTCACAGAAATTGGACACTGCGTTCATGATTTGAGGCATTTTGTTGAAATGGTTTTGCAAAAATCGGCCTGCTGGTGGCTCTATAACAGGCCAATGTGAAAAGGGTGGCATTTCTTCCTCGGCCTAGTGGGAATGTGTGTGCAAAGTTTCACAGCAATCGTACGCTGCGTTCATGATTTGAGGCATTTTGTTCAAAACGAGCTACTCCTCCAAACTTTAGATGGCAATCGTAGCCAATCAGGATGGAATATGAAAATTTGGACAGATCCGTCTTGATCACTTGACTATAGTGTTACCGTGTACCGATTTGCATGATGTTTGGACAAAGTCTGTAGTAGTAATATAAAAAATGTGGGGCAGAGGTTCTGCTCTGGCATCCAGGGAGTGTGTGTGCACAGTTTCGCTTAGATCGGGCCAACGGTGCCGGAGATTAGCTGTTCACAGACGGACGGACACACACACACAAACATCTGTGTGTGTCGGACAGGGTGCAAAACATATATTGTGTTAATTGTTTAGGAAATGGCGCTAGTGTGGGGGGGGATTCTTTCACACCGTTTCGGAAATCACATAATAAGACTTGACGATCTTTTCAGTGGTGAGATTTTATTTTCACTTGTCTTTGTTTGTGTCTTCAGTTTTCTCAGTGGTTGTGGCTTCAGAAGAGGGTGTTCCTGTCAGGCATACAAACCCTGCCACCGTGTCCATGTTCCTGTGGAAGGCAGCAGCTGGTGCACCACCAGCTATGCCACCAGGAGGGGTGAGTTACCGACGGGCAAAGGAACAAGTCACATTTTCACATCCTTTGTCCATTATTGCAGTGGTTCTCAACCTGTGAGTCAGGTCCCCACATGATTTTGGCCGAGTCCCCAGATGACTGTGAAGTGACAATTTAAGGACTTTTAAGAAGAAGACTTAAAGGAGAGATCCGGACATTTTAAGTGTTATCTTTGATGTGTCGCTAATCACTCACCATCATTGAAATGGACGTTGAGTTATTCCAGAGAGTCCCTTGTCGTGCAGTCTGGCGACCCCCTCCGTGGCATAATGGGAGCCCGTGTAAGAGTGAAATTCGTCTATTATAACCGATGCAAAGTTAGTTTTTTCTCTACTACTGCTCATTGTGGAGTCTCATGATACTCAAACATGCACTGAAAGTCGCGCACAAGTTATCGTTCGTGCAGAACTAGACGACGCTGGTTGCTTGTTTCTTCCACCAAGCAACCAGCGTGTTCTGCACGAACGATAGCTCGTGCGCGACTTTCAGTGCATGTTTGAGTATCATGAGACTCCACAATGAGCAGTAGTAGAGAAAAAACTAACTTTGCATCGGTTATAATAGACGAATTTCACTCTTACACAGGCTCCCATTATGCCACGGAGGGGGTCGCCAGACTGCACGACACGGGACTCTCTGGAATAACTCAACGTCCATTTCAATGATGGTGAGTGATTAGCGACACATCAAAGATAACACTTAAAATGTCCGGATCTCTCCTTTAAAAAAGAAGACCATTACTGCATCAAAAGTAATCAACAAACTATACTATAAAAACTGGTCAAACATTGACCAAATTCTCAAATAATATAAGAAAGATTATAGATCGTCTATAAAATAGACGATCTATAAGCTCACAACGCCTCGCATGGTGAGGCGTTATAGATCTATTTTCAGAATATTTATCTGTGGAAGCGAGTTAAACTAAATTGAATGCCTCAACTCCTACATTCCAAGTGCTTATCAGGGTGGGGGGGTCCCCAGTTCAAATATGATTATTTTGGGGGGTCATGGCCTGAAAAGGTTGAGAACCACTGCATTACTGTAGCAGTTATGTGCTTTGTTATTACTACTGAATACTGCTCACTTCTTTCCTCAAGGCCACTCTACTGAAGTGCAGTCGACCTATGGAAAATGAAAAGGAAGACTGTCTTTACTTCAGGTATAATAATACATTTGTATTTGCATAGAACTTAAGAAAGATATGCTGTATAAATTGATTTGAAATGGTTTCATATACCATCTAATTATTCTGAGTTTAGGCTTGACGTCAAGGAATATTTAAGGCGTGTAACCTTGTTTTTCCATGTTGCATTTCAGAAATAAGCAAATCCCAGAACATATTGGGAGGTACATCACCCAGTTTGTCTTGGATGTAGACAAAAAACCCTACATGTACAGTAAGCAGGTGGGTTAAACCTGAATTAGCCCAAAGCAGACCTCACTATACTGTACCTTGTTAAGGCATTTCCAATCCAGACACCCGATTCTTGCCCAGCAAATAAACTACGGTATATGCATATGGAGATGATCTCTAACTTGGTTTCTTTGATATCTGGGTTAAAGGAAGGGGAAAGCCTTCTTTCATGTCAAGCAGTTACAGGGCTGTGGATCATTACTGGGAGAAATGACTTAACCCCAGTGTTACTTTTCCCCCCTTTCTTTTAGTTTGCAATAAAAGTGGTGGCCAATACGCCTGTCAAGCTGGCCCCCGACAGCGAGCCAGCCACCCCAGTGGTTTCCAACAGTGACGACATTACTTACCGAACCCTGGTGAACGACATGACCCTGAGGATAGTGGTGAGTCACCCAACACTGAACATTACAACATTCTCTTAACCACTTGAAGCCCTATATACTTCATTGTATGACAAATCTTGAGAAATGTGCAAAATAGGGATGCCTAGGTTAAGTTGAAAACTCTCGTCGCCCATGAGATAATCCGTAATGATTTATTCCAGGATGTGTATTCTAACCCAGTGTCACTGGACGTGGATGGGAAGGTGATGGTCTCCATCAAAAGCCTGAGTGAAGCTGGTGGGAAAGACGTCCCGCTGTTTGAGGGGAAAGTCAGCACCCTCAAAGTCAACATTCTGAGGGGAAAGGCATACATACAGGCACGAGAAACCACTCAAAGAAAGCTGTATAGTGTTGTTGGCTATAGTCTCTTAATCTATAATCTCTTGTCTTGTTTTGCTTTTTAAATTCACCATGTTCATTGTTCATGTGTGGTCTGTGCAGTGTCTGAGCATTATGCAAGACAGTCCCGGTGAAGATGGCAAGGAGTATGTTGTGCACTTCCAACCGGAAATCAAAGGCTTTCCCTTGCCGCTGGCCGCTTATGACCTCAAGTTCAGATTTTGCAACGGTAAGACGACACCTTTTTGGAATATCTCTCTGAATTGTTTTGTGCTGAAATGTTTACGTATTTGAGCTGTAGTTTTCATGGTTTAACCCGGGGGGGGGGGGGAGGGGGATTGTCAAACATTTCAGCATGATGTTTAGGGTTAGGGTTAAGTACTGCTACTTAAAATCTAGTGTTGGAATTGCCACTAATTAACTTAAGTAAAATAAGCTGCACATGTGTTTGTCTTCTCCAGACGCAGACAACCAAAGGCAGACGGCAGAATTGTCCAAAAAAAGGGATGAGCTAGTTAAAGCTATCTCTGTTTACAAAAACGCATTCAGTACCTATACTGAACTCACCAAATTACTCACCTGTAAGTTTACTTTATTTAATTGTTTTATGTTTTGTTCTCAGTTAAATTGTGGGTGTTTGATTACTAGAGAAACATGATTGACTGCTTCATACTTTTATTCAGCCCACCTCCAAGATGCAGTCAATAAGGAGGCTTGTCTGAAAACGGCGCTCCAGAAAGAAGTGGATGTGACACGACTAACAACCGTAAGCTTTTAATGAGACCATCCCCATATCATTCTACATCTATAGTAAATAAGTTGTTTATACACTGTTATGTAATATATCGAGTGATCACACTATTCATAATTCATTGCACATGGTGTTGAAACAGGTGGAGAATAACCTTGGATGAATTTGTTGAATGTTCTTTTTTTTAGACCAGTTATTTGAATTTATTTACACTATTTACCATCAACATGAGATGCGCTCACAAAGCAAGTCAAATTTGATTTATTTGATTTGCTCAACAATTTTTGTATACTGGTCATGTTAGTTCTTTCCCAGCCGGGGGGTGTGTGTGTGTGTGTGTGTGAAAATACATATGATACTCATGGCATTGTAATATACTAGGCAATACTGTGATGTCAGTACCCGTTGTAGCTACCCGTCATTCAAGGGTGACACATGTCTTTCTTGTCACATCATTCGCGGGCCACACCTTCATGTCTTTCACGACAGCCGTCATTTTTATTTCATTGACTTTGCATATAATCATGGCACCGAACACCCTATCCGACCGACTTCATATTCAATACTGCACTCCTTTCGGGCGTCAGTCATACACACGCTGAATATGAAGGTGACTATGAAGGTGACTGGTCCTTTGCGAATCTCGGGATACGCAAAGGACAGGCATAAACACACTCACAGTGTTTTAATGCAGTGAAAGATCAATAAGAA
Source organism: Gymnoscopelus braueri (assembly GCF_963280865.1). Classification (NCBI taxonomy): domain Eukaryota; kingdom Metazoa; phylum Chordata; class Actinopteri; order Myctophiformes; family Myctophidae; genus Gymnoscopelus; species Gymnoscopelus braueri. Next base: position 20,246,316 of record NC_137623.1, on the reverse strand, counting down.
AGCCATAACTCTCTCAATATCCATCTTTAAATTCCACAAATCTCTGCATGAGTGTGTATGTCTGAGGGTCATGGAAACACTCTTGAACACACTTCACATATCATGCAACAGTTTGACTTTTGGGAACTTGTACAACCCCTTACTCTAGGTTCCAGATGTAGAGCGTTGCATCCAGCAGAAGATGGCTGACGCTGAGCATATTTTCAATATGCCCAGAAGAGTCTGCCGCATCGCTGATCCTTTTCTCCGCAACGGTGATGTATTGGGAAAGGTAAAGTCATAGTCTGCCAGTGCACAGAACATAATTTCTGCTCCTTGTGAGTGCTTGCTCAGGGTGGGACAATGTTGGGTCTCTGCTCTATATATAAAGTGTCTTGAGCCAACTTTCATAAAATTGAATTGAGTAGCAAGTACCCGAGTTTGATCCGATGTCTGTCCTATCTCTGCCTTTGATTTCCTGTCTCTCTGTACTCTCCTATCTTAAATAAAGTATCCCCCCCCCGCCCTTCTCTACACTCTCGCGCTCTCCCCCTCTTTCTCTCTCTCCCCCTCTTTCTCGCCCTCTCTCCCTCACTCTTCACCCCCCCCAACATGGTCAAGGCAGATGGCCACCCAACCTAAAGCCTGGTTCTGCCTGAGGTTTCTTCCAGTTAAGGGGTAGTTATTCATTGCCACCTTTGCAAAAAGGCTTGCTCAGGGTGTCTCTGCTCTATAGTGCTCTAGTGCTCTTGAAACAACTTGGGATTTGGCACTATAATATTTAATTGCAGACATGCAAAAGTGTCACTTTTCAGCTACAGTCACCTTTTTGAACCCAAATAGGGCAATTGTGTGACACCTGACCCGAAAGAAAACATGTTGTCACCTTTTTCACCTCGGGCTGTTTGCATGCCTGTAAATTGAAATGCCACATTAATGAAAAGGAAAGCGCAAACATTTTGGGCATAGCCTTTGTGTTTTAGCTAGAGCTGCTTAATTAATAGCAATAGCTGTGCTTCATTATCCTACTGCTATTTACAAATCTCAAGCAAGATGCTACAGATGGCATCCTAAAGGTTGCTCTCCACCAAACAGACTACTGCTGTACAGATTATTACAGACTGGCAGTTGAATGAAGTGTAAAAAAATTGCCTATGACTTGATGTCTTTTTCAACATCAAGCCCGCTGCTACCCTACAACTTGTGCGACAGTGTACCCACCGTCCATACAGCAGATTTTTGGCAGCAGACGCTTTCCAACACTTACCGCCGCTGATGTCGGTGCGGTGGAGAGCTACCTTTATATGTAAAGGACCCCAAATTGATATGTTAAGACTGTGGACCCACATTTGAAAAGATTTGCCAAGGGAGGACCACCATCAGAGAAGATTTAAAATGATAACCTACTTAAAAGGTAAAATGTCTAGCTAGAATATAATTTTTTATAGATAGAAATGCTCTTTAGCTAAATTGGCAGAGGCACTTGTTAACACATTCACTACATGGGTTTTCTCAAACAGGCTGTAGCTTCTGCCAGCATTTTTAAGCATTCTGAAAAGAACCACAGAATATTTATCTCCAGTATGATCGATCCCTTGATGGTTGCTAATCACGGAGGGTTTCACTGTGTTTCCAAGAAGAAGAAAAAATGGCATTGCGACCTCCCGTTCGCTTGTTATACACCGTTGAAAATGGCATGTCTCGCCAAAAATACATGGTAAAACAGGAGCCGAGATACAGAATATTTCCCAAATACTTTCACCAGGAAGTGAATGGAGCAGTAAATCTTTGGATCACGTTATCTCCTGGTTCTGTGTGGGGGGGAAAAAAATAATAATAAAAAAAATATATATATAAATGTTTTGGCAGTGAACGGGTGGATTTGAAATGACGGGGATCTCCGTCAATGGCAGGGAATGTATTAAATGTTATTTTGATTACGCCTGCACATCCTGGTACACTGGCATCCCTTAGGTTGAGCCTTAAACTCCATTCCAGAACACATCATCTTCGTGCTCTCCAGAACACATCATCTTCATGCTCTCATTTGACTAACTTCCAGTGAAATATGTTAAATTAAACTGTTCCTCATGTTGCTGGGGACCACAATGGAAATGAGCTCTTCAGATTTTTTGGTGTTATTAATTAAGTACATAGATATATATTAGGTTCATGTAACTGCATTTTTTTTTAATCAATGACACCAATCAAAACAATCAGTCTCACCCAAAGAACCCCTGGAGGTCTACTTTGAGAACCACTGGTCTACAAGTTACATGTCAGACAAAAGGGAAACGTTCACCATACTTTACAACGTTGTGAGCTTGTAGATCTGTTATTTTCTGTGTTTTTATTGTTTTTTTTTGTGGTTTTTGTTTTTTTTTACCAAAATGGACATGCCAGGTATAATGTGGTTAAATTGAAATTAGATGAAAGATCCTTAACATGATTTGTTTTTGTTTTGTTCTGTGCAGTCATTGTTGTGCGAACCCCAGCTTTTTCTTTACCTCATTGTTTCTCAATGTGTGGTCCAGGGACCCCAGGCCATCTTTGGGGGGAGTTCCAGGGGGTCCCCAGCAAAATAAGAAAACATTTTAACACTTAAAGGGGAAATCCACCCATTTTCAATATTTAACTATGTCATTAATATAGCATAAAGGAGTTGTGTGGAAATAAGAAAAAAATTTAAAAAAAATTAACATTGCAAAAAAATTTAACATTGCAAAAAAATTAACATTGCAAATTACACCATGATGAGTCATCACAGTGTAATTTGCAATGTTAATTTTTTTGCAATGTTAAGTTTTTTTGCAATGTTATTTTTTTTTTTAATTTTTTCTTATTTCCACACAACTCCTTTATGCTATATTAATGACATAGTTAAATATTGAAAATGGGTGGATTTCCCCTTTAACCCTTTTTTTTTGCTATTAAAAAAAATAGCGTGTTGACCTAATAGGTCTTCATCAGGGTCTGACAAGCTTGTTAGGTTTCAAATGTTTTCGTAGCCAAATACATATCAATTTTGGGGTTTCCTTGACGAGAAAATGTAAGAGAACCACTGCTTTTAACTGGTTGTTTTGGTTTTGCAGGTTGGCCATCTGGCTCTGGTGGAGGATGAGGCTGCTGGCGGCGTTATCTCCTGGCAACTCTCAGGTGACATTGATTGTGTCGTCACCAAGACGACGAAGGCCGCACAAAAGATCTATGCTGACACCCAGGGCAGGCAGGAGGTAATGCCCCTGGACGGTGTGTATGTTCACCCCGGCAGGTAAACGGCTTTGAGCTTCTTAACTCTTTCATTGCCATGGACAAAAATTCCCGTCCGATTTTGCAATGGCCCACACTGCCAATGACGGAAATAAACTAAAATGAATTAAAAATATATATAATACAAAAAATATATATATATCAAATAGTTCAAATAGCCAATCTACAAGCTCAAAGTGTCGATGTAGATTGGCTAGTAGTTGAACTATTTAAAAATTGTAAAAAATGGCAAAGAAGTTTAGGGATAATGGGTAAGGCACCGGTGAAAATATGGCCCTAGAGCTCTTCACACGTATCATTTAATGGGAACTAGATTCTGCCAAGCCCCACTTGAGGTTCGGGTTAGAGGTGTAGTTTTTGTGAGGTTAAGGTTAGGTTTAGGCATAATTTTGCCACTTTAGGTATAATTTCGCCACTTATTGCATAGTTCCAAGTCTCAGAAGGCACACCTGCCAATCAAAGTGAGTACTAACCAATCACAGTGCTTCCTTTCCGGGACTTGTCAGAAACTATTTGCATAACAATATAACGCGCTCTTCGCGGGTCAAAAATGACAGACCCGAACCCTAATGGACTCGTTAATTTTGTTAAGAGACCGACTGGTTCCGAGAATTTTTTCAAATGCTGGACCCGGATGGACCTGTGAGTTTTGTTCCGAGATCCGATTTGTTCCGAGATATTACAGACCCGACCTATTATTTTATGGACCCGGCATACGTTTTGCACCCTGTCCGTGTGTGTATGTGTGTGTCCGTCGGTGAACAGCTAATCTCCGGCACCATTGGCTTGATCGAAGCAAAACTGTGCACACACACTCCCTCTGCAGAACCTCTGCCCCAATTTTCTGACATGGGCCACAAAGGAGGCCGTTTTTAGCACAATTTTTTTTTTGACAAGACAGTATTCCTACAGATTTTGTCCAAACATCACGCAAATCGGTACGCAGTATCTCTAGTCGTTAAACCAAACAGATTCAGATTTTTCATGATTGGCTAAGATTGACATCTAAAGTTTGCAGGAGTGGACAGTTTTGAACAAAATGCCGCAAATCATGAACGCAGCGTCCGATTGCAGTGAAATGCCACCCTTTTAACATTGCCCTTTTATGGCACCACCAAGAGGACGATTTTTGCGAAACATTTTTACTTTATTACTATGACTACAAATTTTGCCCAAACATCGCGCAAATTGGTACACATTATCTCTATAGTCAAGTGATCAAGACGGATCAGTCATATTTTTCATATTCCATCCTGATTGGCGAATTCCAAACATCGCTGGCCCACAATAACCTACCTGACCTGGCTCAGAGGAGCACTTTTTCTAGTTAATCATGTTATACTTGAAATAGTCCTCTGCAAGCTCACGTGTCGCTTCGCAGTGTGTTGTGAGCTTGTAGATCTGCCATTTCCATTAAAGCAAAAAAAACGGTATATAACTTTTATTTTATGAATGAAATGTAATTTTGTCCAATCTGTATGGTAAAGTATGTTCATACAATATAACTTATACAATTGGGTTGGTTGTATTGTGTCTCCCAGCTCTTCTATTGAGACATTTTGACCTGAAGGTCGAGATACATTTTATCCCCTGAGCAAGCAGGCCAATGCTAAAAATGTCAGCACGTGGCGCAGGAAACCGGGTTCAAATCCGGGGTAGAAGAGGAAAGTTACATAGTGCAGCTTTAATTTTGAAAACGTATTGGTGTTATAACAGATTAATGTATACAGATGAATGGAAACTATTCTGATTATTATGCAAAATAATTGTCATTATCTGAAGTAATTGCCATCAGGCGATTATGTAATAATTGTGACAGGCCTATGCATGTACTATGATTATTTTTTTCCCTTTTTTGCAGACCTTTGCCACACATAAGAAACGGACGCAATTTATTTAATCCCTGTGGAAACCCTGTGTTTGTCAAGGACCTCCTGATATACCCCGAGCATAAGGAGGACTGTGATAAGCGTGAGTAATATTAACATATCGTTGCTGTGTGTTTTTTCGTAAATTAACGGCCTACCTTACCACAGCGTCACACAAAAGCATCAGAAGTTGCAGATCCGAGTCCTGGACCGCTGGCGTAGGCACCTAGGCTCCAAAGTAGCCTGACAGCGTGTTGCGGGTTCGGGTCCCGATCCCGACGGCCTTTGCTGCATGTCACTCCCCATCTCTATCCCCATTTCCTGTCAGACTACTATCCTATCAATAAAGGCCAAAAAATACATCATTAACTCTCTCAGTGCCAGGTCCCGAGTTATCCCGAGTTTTATCTGAATACCCTCAGTGCCAGAACGAGAAATCCCGAGTTTAAAAAAAAATGTTCAGAACCCAAGATATCATTATCTGAAGATTTGCAGCTCCATCCACTCTTTGTTTAACCTATAACTGAAAAAGGCTGTATCTCGCTTCCTAAGCACTTTTTTTTTACTTTGAAAAAAAAAAAATGCTGGCACAGTTCGCAATATTTTTTTTATTTCATTGGCACTGAAAGAGTTAATGACATGTCCAAAAAGGGGACGCCAAGTTGAAAGTCATTAAATATTAGCAGGTACAGTATAGTAAGAGGAGAATGAGAACTATCGTCTCTGTCAGGGTGGAAACCTCATGTCAAAAACGTACTTTAAAGTAAAGTAGCAAGTCTACAAGCTACTCGCGCCGCGTTTCGAGCTTGCGGATCTGCTGCTACTTTATTATTTAAAAGCGGAGATGTTCAAAAATAGCGGGAAAATAGCAGATGTACATTGTAAGCTTGTAGATGGGCTGTTTTCGCTGCACAACACAGTCGTGCAATGAAGTATAAAATGGGGCATACGTGGTTAAAGGTAGGGTAATTGTAAAAAAAATTGTTAAAGGGTTAAAGCAATATATTGTGATGGTAATCATTGCAATAGAGTGTTTGTTCAGTAACAGGGGTCTCGTGTCTCTCCAGCTCTTTAATAAACAGAAACTACATTTTCAGGTGGGTGGCAAATCTTCAGCCAATCAGGAGAAAGTACCCGTTTATCAGCTTCAATTTGATAGTGTTCCAGTTCCAATTGTGTCTGCCGATTTTATTTGTGTCATAACTTCCAAATTCACTTCTTCTTCTGTCCTGTGTGAGTTATCTCTCCTGATTGGATAAAATTGGTATCCCGACCCGAACATGCATTCTCTGTTTAATCAAGAGCTGGAGGGACGGGGAGACCCCTGTTACTGACCAAACACTCTGTGCCAATGAGTGATATCAGAATATAAAGCAATTTAACACTTAGTTTAGCAACAACAACAAAACACTTACCCTACCTTTTAATGTCATTGGGACAGTTCCAGAGGCTTTCCAGGTCTCTGTTGTGTCCGTTGTTGTCGGGGTAAGTTGCTCTCGCCCCTCCCATCTACCCCTTTAGTAGGGCTGTGGATACTCCCCTGCCCCCTCTCCCATCTACCCCTTCAGTAGGGCCGTGGATACTCCCCTGCCCCCTCTCCCATCTACCCCTTCAGTAGGGCCGTGGATAAATGGTTCCAGACTCAACCCTGGGTTCCTACCTCACGGGGGAGGGGGGCAGTTGCAGTTACCTCCTTGGGGACTCTGCTACCGGAGTGGAAATTGGACCTGTGCCAGCAGTGGAACTCTAAAATATATTTAGATCTAATAGTCTTGTTTGTGCAGTTGGGAAGTATTACATACAGTATTTTTGGTTGTTGTTGTATTTCTTAGTGCATGAAAAGTAGGTCTCTGCTATTTCATTATTTAGGCTGATGTCATAGTTTCCTCTCACAAGTTTAAATTCATCCTCTCCCTTTGTTCTGCCTGGCATACTGTACTCCAGGGGGTCCTTGGGGGTTCCATGGGGTACCCAGCAAAATGTGTTAACATAGCATCAAAGTCTGTTTGACCCCTTCAACCCGATATACATAGGCTATTTGAAAATAGCCGATCTATCTTTGAATATTTTAACAACACAAATTAAATGTTGTATGGGGTCCCTCGTGGCACACTAAATATTTTCAGATGGGCGTCTGCTGCCAAATTCATTTCCATGTGGGGGTCCTTGACATGAAAATATTTGAGAATGACTGATACTGATTGAATACTTCATTAGTTAGAAATGTTAACAGCACTAGACATTTAGGCTAAAAGGAGAATTTTTTTCCATTGTCCATGTATTCAATTCATCGACATAGCATGAAAAGAACACAAATACATATCAACAACAAATACAAAACAGTATACGTACAGAGGAGAAAAAGAAGAAATGTTTGGCAGTTAATCACACCTTTCTATGGGAAAAATGTGTTTACCTCCCCTTGTATGTATATATACCGGTACAGTATGTATAGCTGTTTTAGATCAACAGTTAACTCAACTAATACCTTTTTAAGCTCTTTTTAGTGTATAACACCACAGTGATCTATCTAGTCCGGGTTGGGATTAGTCCAAAATGACATGCTGTGAATATTAACTGTATTAGTGTGCCTTTCAGCAGTTTTCTCTTGTGTACTTCATCCTCAGTGTTCAAAAGCCTGCTGGGAGAAACCATTCTGATAGATGACTTGAATTCTGCCAACGAGTACAGAAGGGCGGTGAGTAGTGAAGTAGTTGTATGCCAAAAATAGCCAATCTACAAGCGTATAAATTAGGCACGAGGCTTGCAACTTCTTGTTGTTGAGTTTATTTTTACAGTGGTAGAACATAATTAGAAACAAATGAATAAAAGAAAAATAATGTTAACAAACATAAAATCATAAAATAGATGATAATGGAAAATAAAATAACGGAACTGAAAGATTTACCAGCTCTTATCAGCTTTCTTTTGTGCTTGACTTTTTTTTTAAATCCTGATTTTAACCTATGATCATATAATCTATATATCTAATAATATGTTGTAACTTTGAGCATTCTGAGATTCCCTGTGAATGAAAAATGCATGTTGCTTCCAGGTGGCACAGAATCGTTTACCTTGTCCAACCATCCTGACCAGGCAAGGTGAGAGGATCAGTGCCAGGGGCAAGTTTGGGGGTGGCAAGAACCAAGCGCCTCCCATAGAGAGATTAGGTGACCGTGTGTTTGGGGCGCCCAGCCCACGGCAATACCATGTCATCGAGGGGCAATTAGGTAGGACAGTTATACCATATTATTTTTCAAATTGGCTCTAAATGTAGCTCTAAAGGTTTTGTTTGTATTCTTAATATTGTTGTTTTTCTTCCTAGATGTTCTGAAACAGTTCCTAGCTGCCATGAAGAAGAGGGAAGAGGCGGAAAGTGATCACACCGATCACCTCAGAGCCCAGAGAGCCCCTAAAATGCAGCATAAGAAGGCAGAGATGGAAGAGAAGATGGAGCAGCTGCAGGAGGTTGATAAAATGCTTGGTATGTGTGTAGCACTATTCCTCTTCCTTTCCAGAATGATCCTTATCCTTTCTTCTATTATCAATGAAAGAAGGAGACTGTGCTGAAGAACTGGTGATTTAATAACGAAAGTAGATCCAATAAATCCATGTGAACAGCCAGGGTTCTAACTTCTGTATCACCCGTAGTAACAACAAATATCACTTCAACTCTTTTTAGCGCGACCGCTTTCCCTCTACACCAGAACAGAAAGTAAACAAGGGAACAATCCCATCACTCTTTGCCGGCGCGCTCAGCCCACCAACAACTTGAGAAACATGCCACCTGTGTTATACAGCATAGGTTTACCGCACTTGGGAGCATGAAAACAGTTCCCAACCTTTTCTGGATCAGGGTTCACTTGGGGAAATCTTTAAAGGTTTTAAAGAAAAAAGATACCATGACACGTTTTTTACATTGTTTTAAATATTGTTATTATTATCATTAGAAAATCTAAAAGTTAATATTATTATTAGATTATTTGGGCCCACCTGCAAATTTTCAGCTAATTGATGTGTACTGATACTGATGCACATTTAATGTGTTTAGGACTTCCATTCGGACTTATAAGCAACCTGATATTGACATGCACCATATTGAATGCACTACATGTGATTTAAGACCTCTTTTAAATTACAAGATACAGATTTTAACATGCTGTTTTTTCAGGCTTTTTGTGCTCATCTTGTTTCCCATTTTTTGCTTCTAATTCTTTTCTTTTACTCCGTTGAGCTGCAAACATGGAAGCCTGCATAAACAAGAGTTTCACCTCACTGTTACCTGTAATTGTGACAATGAAGTAGATTGATTAATCGATTGATTGATTGAAAATGTGCTTGGCTAATTGCTCTGTGCTCTCCTTTCAGCCAGTACCCCTCGAACGTCTGTGAAGCGGGGTGCCATTGAGGCACCAGGCAACCCTGCAAAGAGACTCAAACAAAAGACATGAGCAGCAGTGGAACGCTACCTACCATGACGTTTCCCTTTTGAAATGGTCCTCACTAATGCTCATGATAATTTGGTACGTTTTTCTTCTACTCGGTCTGTGGACAGTTCAGGAACCCGCCTGCCAGTGACATCGTTAGGCAGGGGCGTTTTTCTCAAACAATATTTCACATTTTTTATTTTGTTTTTTTATTAACCATTTTATTTATTAATTACATTATAGCATGCTAGCTTTCCAAGAATAGAAAGCCTGCTGTTTCTTATTAGCTTGGATTCCCCATCGATGATGTCACTGGTAGGCGGGTTTCTGAACTCTCCACACTCCTCCTCTGAGACATAGAGTAGACAAACATTTTACCATACTGTATTATCATGTGCATTAGTGAGGAGGACCAATTACATGAAGATAGGTTGAAATGGGTGAAGTCGTCCTTTAAAGAAGTAGTTCACCCAAAGAATGACTTATTTTCAATCAATAAATTACACACCCCATGAAGCCTTGAATCCATGGAGATTTTTTTGTTTTTGTCGCATTCCTGAGCCAATAATTCGATGACTGGTCAGTAGGAGACTCAATTGAGTCTCCTACTGGTCCTACTGACCACTCAATTGAGTTTCCTACCGGAGACTCCGCTGGTCATCAAATTATTGGCTCAGGTATGCGACAAGAACAAAAACATCTCCATGAATTCAAGGCTTCATGGGGTGTGTAATTGTTAGAAAATAAGTAATTTTTTGGGTGAACTACTCCTTTAAGCCTTATTCATTAGTCCCATGATGGTGCCATGTGACAAAAATGGCCAACTTACAAGCTCACAACGCGCCCCATGCATGTAGGTTGGCTATTTATTTTCGACTCAGGGACGGAGAATAATTTAGGATTTATTCTGACTACTTTTTTTTGTTTGTTTAAAAAAAAAGAAGCTATGTTAATATTCAGCTTTTTCCTTGTTTGTTAAAAAAAAGCTTTGTTGATATTAAGCAATTGTTATCCCTGTCATCCATGTGTATCCATGTCATTTTATCTTTTTATTTTAATGTTAAACAATTTTTCATATGGTGAATAAAACAATTATTCAGTCTTTGTTAGAGTTTTAATATTCGTTATGTGATGTGGTCGACCAAACAAATAGAATAAAGCATACCCCCCTGTAATCAATGAACAGCAAGAGGCATTAGTATACATTTCTCAACTTGTGTTTTTGTTTGAATACTTAATTAGTCAGAAATGTAAACAGCACAGTCAGACATTAAGGCTAAAAGGATGGCACAAAAAAGTCCTGTGTATTCAATTCATTAACATGGCATTCAAAAATTAACACGTCATCAACAAATACAAACACTATGTACCAGTGGTGTGTTCTAGGTTTTTTTCAGAGGGTATACGATAATTATTTATTCCATGCACGACATACGTGATACGCTATCGTGTTTTCAATGGATGAAATGGTTATTCGACTATACACTTTTTTCCTTTTTCTCCTTTGTACATAGTATGTCCAAAGGAGAAAAAGGAAAAATGACAGCAGTGAATGACACCTCCTTTCTATGGGAAATTATGTTTACCTCCCCTTGAGGACCCCAAATTGGGGGTTGGGACCCCAGGGGGGTCCCCAAATAATTTTGGGAGATTCTCAGATGATAAGCTTAATGTACAACATTGTTTTCTCACTCAACAGTAAACAAACCAACATACAGTATAAGTGTATCGGGGTGTCTGCACATTTAGTTACAATTTAATGACCTTTAAGAGTTAAGACCCTAATACCAAATTGGCCAAATTATCATATATTACGTAAGAAAGAGGCAAACATTGTGAAAATAGCCGATCTACAAGCTCTCAACGCCTTGGAGTGTGAGGCGTTGTTAGCTGCTTGTTAGGCTACATGTAATTCCTACAATTCCAAGTCAGGTTGGGGGGTCCCCAGTATTTATTACTTAGGGGGGGTCGCGGCACCGAAAGTTTGAGAACCCTTTTTAATTTAATGGATGGTGTGAGGGCAGTCCAGAGACCACCAGGTGTCCAAATGGACTCTACCCTCGTAGGGTCTTCGTGTTTTAGTCACACCCAGGGCCTTCGGGTCACTTTGACCCGAAGGCCCTGTGTGAAAATTTTCATTTTCATGAAAATGAAAATTTTCATTTTCATGAAAATGAAAATTTTCATTTTCATGAAAATGAAAATTTTCATTTTCATATCACATGTTTAGTACAGTAAATAAGGCAAATAGAAGAAGTTTCATAGAGAACAAAAAATGTTTACATACGTTTAATTCATGTTGAAAATGTTAAACCGGGTCAAAAGGACCCGAGGACCCTACGAGGGTTAAATTCCATTTGTACACTCTGAAAGTTAAATAAGCACTGAGCTGTTTTAAAGTGTACCTTGAGTCCCATAGGATTAAAAAAAAAGTTTTTTTTGGTTAAAGGTTTTTTGTGAAGAAGTTAAAGCTATGTTCTGATAGTGATCATTGCCATTGTTAAGGAACAGGGGTCTCTCCAGCTCTTAAAGTGATAGTTCACCCCAAAAATTTATTGATTAGTCACCCCATGGAGACTTGAATTCGTGGATATGTTTTTGTTTTGGTCGCATTCATTCCTAAGCCAATAATTTGATGACCGGCAGCGGTTCCAGTAAGAGACACAGAGTCTTCTTTGTGTATCCTAGTCCTACCGGAACCGTTGCCGGTTCACACACAAAGGAGACTCTTTGTGGGTTGCCAATTTCAAGTTGCCAATTTCAAGTGGATTGCCAATTTCAGCCAATCAGGGGAGAGAGTACCCATGTATCAGCTTCAATTTCAAAGTGTTCCTGCTTAGCTCATTTGTGTCATCTCTTCCAATTTTACTTGTGTATGAGTTCTCTCTTCTGATTGGATAAAATGTGTATCCTGACCTGAACATATTATGTCTGTTTTCTAAAAGAGCTGGAGAGAAAGGGGGACTCCTGTTACTGAATAAACCCTACACTTTTTAGCAATGGATCTGCTATTTTCCAACGAAAGCCTTCCCCACAAAAACAGAAAACAGAAAAGATAGAGCCTGAGCCCTGAGGGACTCCACTCAACCATAGGGGGTTTAAATGGTTAATTAATACTGCACCTTTTTAATCGTGCATATTAAGCTGGGGCCGTTGAAATTAAAAGGGTTTGAGATTAACACTTCTAGTTCTACGTGAAGAATTACGCACGGCGTGTTCTCCAAATATCCGGGGGCTATACCGTTAACCTGGCCATGGATACATGGCTAGGCTGTCACCACCGTCATGGATGAGCTTCAACCTGGTTTTTGCACTTTTTCCATTTACGGCCCGTACATCTACATAAACGTTCAGATTTCAAATATAAAGTGCTCACCCCATGGCCACGGATGCTAAAATTCAGTTCGATTCCTCATAAGTACCCGTATGTTCCGTATTGTTCAATAAAAAGCATTTCTAATCCGATTGGTGGCCATTTTCTCATAGAGTTATTATGTATCACAGTGCAGTACACCCCCCAACCGATAGGATCGCTTAGTTGAAAGTATGGAGGAAATACGGGAAAAATGGCCACCGATTGGATTAAAATGCTTTTTTATTGAACAATACGGAATATAAGGGTAATTTTGAGGTTTCGTACAGAATTGTACTATCCGTGGCCATAAGGTAAGCACTTTATATTTGAAATATGAACGTTTATGTAGATGTACGGACCGTAAATGGAGAAAGTGCAAACACCAGGGTGAAGTTCATCCATGACTGTCATGATATGACAGTCATGTTTCAGGGCTACCGTTAACCACAACCATGGGGGAGATTAACGCCCCTGATGGTGCGGTTTTTGGATGCGAGAACAGACCATGGGGGCTGGGCTTCAGTGTGTATGATTCCCACAGTTGTAACATGCCGTGGAGGTTCTATTATAACGTCATCCAAGCCCAGGACGTTGAATGAAACTTGCCAGACCTGTGCGTTGATCAGAGAGAGGGGACCAAACCAAACAGACGCACGTAAAAACCTCTGCTGGAGCCTGGAGAGAACCGGTCTTCTTCATGTAGCTACTGTTTAGTTTTTTTTAGTCTGAAACAACATTGTAGTTTTGATTAAAGCAACAATGAAGAGCGAGTTTACGGGATCGCTTATTCACTTCTTACTAACTTTTCCACTGATCAATGGAACTCCGTTCCAGTTTAACATGTTTCAGGGAAATGCGTATGCTCGCACTGAGCCAGGGCAGAGAAACAAGTGAGTGAATATGAAACTTTTTATTGGTATTTTTTTTATTGATTTATGCAACATGTTCTATACTCGTTATAGTGTCAACAAATTAACATACACGAAATAGACAAGTTCTATTTTTAAACTGTTCCGGTGATTAATTGTATGAATTTTAGGAATAACTAGTTTTCATAAATGGAAACTTAAAATCTTGCATCCTTAATTAAAATTTTAATTAGCCTATTTCATTTATTTGGTCCTATTCATTCATTTGGGCCTATTTCATTTTTGTATTTAATTAATCTGTCTTTCATCTTTACATCCAGAAACTGGTGCGCTTACGTAGTGCACAAGAACGTGAGCTGTGCCGTGGTGGGAAGCTCGGAGAGCTTCGTGCAGCCAGAGTTCATGCCGTGTCCACTGCAGCAGCCAAACTGTGCGCAAAAAGTGATGTAAGTATTGGTATTCCAAAACGCTCGCCCCAAAACACAGTCGCCCCAGTCGTGCCTACAACTAGTGGTGTGTTCTACCATGTTACGCTAGCCTGATTATCAGACTGAAGCTGCTCACTCAGAGAGTGGGCGGGGTCTATGGTCTGGAACCAGGCTAATGTTACGCTATATAAGTAGTGTGACCTGCAGAAAAAAATCGTAGCCAAGCATAGCCCTCTACAACCATTTCATCCATTGAAAACGCCCTAGCGTATCTCCACGACCACGCACATGTCGTGCAGGGAATGATTATCATATCCCTCCGAAAAAACCTAGAACATATCACTGCCTAAAACCCGTGTTCTAGGTTTTTTCGGAGGGCATAGATAATCATTCCCTGCGCGTGGTCTTGGTTACGCTTGCGCGCGTCAATGGATGAAATGGTTAGTAGAGGGCTACGCTTTTTTCCAAAAAAATCTTGTCATAAAAAATCACGTCATATACTACGTGTTAACGGTAGAACACACCACTGCAAACCTAACCTTATTCCTAAACCCAGAGCCGTCTGGGAGAAATGCGGGGCCCTGTGCGAAGTCGCGTGCGCGTGCGCGCCCCTCCTCGCGCGGTTTTGTGCGGATATTTCCGAGATTTTGGTGGTTTTTGGTGATTTGCGGTTATTTCTTTTTATAACTCTTAATAAATGTAATTCTGTTCACTTAAAAAAAAAATATATATATATATTTTTATTTATTTTTTGCGGGGCTCCCCCAAGTGCGGGGCCCTGTGCGGCCACACCGCTCGCACTACCCTTCCTGCGGCCCTGCCTAAACCTAACCTCAGTAAAACGGTGCCAAAACCTAACCTTATTCCTAAACTTAACCACAGTAAAACTATGCCTAACCCTAAACTTAATTCTAACCTTATCCTCAGTAAAACAAATACAAGAACCACTAGGTGCAAGGGGTCCGCGAAGAAAATGGGGGCGACTGTGTTTTTGGGTTACCAAGTAAAGTAGGCTACTCATGAGTCCTAATTGGGTGGAGGGAGGATATTTTTATTAGACCCCTGTGCAACAACACACTCTAGTTGAGTTTGTAACAATACTTTTTGCACACTAGTTCACAATGTACCTAATAACCGCAGTGGTGGAAAGTAAGTAACTAAGTACATTTACTCAAGTACTGTACTGAATCACAATTTTGAGGTATTTTTTACTTTACTGAGTACTTCCAATTTTCTAAAATTTTACTTCTACTCCACTTCATGTCAGAGGCAAATATTGAACTTTTACTCCACTACAATTATTTGACTAGTTACTTTTTAGATTTTAATTATTGTTACAAAACCACTTCAGACCTGCATATACTTTGGCGATTTGAAAAAAGCCGATCTACAAGCTCACAACACTTCGCAAGATCTGCTATTTTCAAAGGATTTTTATACATAAAAAAATTCTGAAATGGGACCTTCTGCATAATGAGTACTTTTACTTTTGGTACTTTAAGTATATTTTGATGCCAATACCTTTGTACTTTTACTCAAGTACATTTTGAATACCGAACTAGTACTTGTAACAGACTATTTCTACAATAGGGTATTGATACTTTTACTTAAGTAAAACATTTGAGTACTTCTTCCATCACTGAATAACCAAGGGCAGGCAGGCTATATCACTCACCTCAGAGGAGCTGTAGCGCGCCGTCACCATTCATTTTATGACACTGTAAATTGGCCTAGATAGAGCATGTACCTTATGGAATATAGGAATATTATATAGGCTATTGTGTTTGCCAGATGTTATTTGTTTACGTAGGCCTAACAGGTGAGAGCTGAGGTAAAACAATTGTTTCATGAAGTTTGACTTCAGAGAGCAATGAAAATTAGTAGAGAACGAGTCTTGTTATGCCCAGATGTGAATAAGCATCTGCTTTGAATTGACATGGCACATTCTTTGCTGAGCAGGGTAATCGGACATTCTCTTACTTTACTTTCAATTGAATAACATAACATAGCCTAACCATGGTACAATAAATAAATAAATAAATCCTAAATACATTTTTGATATAAATATATGGGTCACGGACAGATGGCCAAAACCTTGTTTTGTGTTTGTGCGTTTAAATTATGCACATCATTAGTTGCTTGCTGCTTGATTAATTCGAATTGTGGCAGCCTTGTGCCCACAGCCCATCTGGAGTTTGTTGTCAATAAACAGATCTTTATTGCTGGGATTCCAGCGTTTACGCTGTTCTCCTCAGAGGGGATCAAATGCACAAGCATGGTCTGGCAAAGCAAAGCCTTCCTAGGATTTCACAAAAGGACCATTGACTGTAGAAGGAGCCCTCGAGAATAACATTGTGTTTTTTTTGTTGTAATTGCATGAGAGTAGGGCTTGTTTGAATGACGAGAGGTTCAGATCTGTGAGCATTGTTCCAGATGTGATTCATCATGGACTCTTCCCTTAGTATCCAAGTGAAACGTGAGCAGCATCATTTATTTCCATCCCGTGTCATTATATAGACTATGGGAGATAAACCATGTAATTATGTGTGTGTATATCAACAAATATGACATTGTCTGTCTGTAATAATTATCTCTTCCCTTCCCATGCCATATGTTCTCCCAGACACCGTACACACTTTAGGCCTGTGTACAAGATTGCTTACAAGACTGTGACTGAGCTGGCGTGGAGGTGCTGCCCGGGGTACCAGGGTCACGACTGCAACGAGCTGAAAGGACCGCCACAACGTCAAAGAGAGCACGGACATCATCTGTCCCACACTGCTTATCCTACTCCATCAAATGGTGAACATGGTTATTCCTTTTTTTTTATTTAGTTAAAGTGACTTATTTTCTATCATTACCCATGAAGCCTTGAAATCGTGGAGATTTTTTTGTTTCTGTCGCATTCCTAAGTCAACGATTTGATGACGGTCATCAAATTATTGGCGTAGGAATGCGACAAAAACAAAACAATCTCCATGAATTCAAGGCTTCATGGGGTGTGTAATTGATAGCAAATAAGTATTTTTTGGGGTGAACTACTCTACTCTACTTTAACTAATAGTGTGATTAAACACACAAAAACATTTATAGAAAACAATACGAATAGAACAATGTCTGCAAAAAAAAATACAAAAGCCAAATGTTTTATTATGATTTGTTTTAATGAATTATCCAATATTGTGCATTTGGCCATTTGTTTTGTTGATGTTGACAGAAACTTGACACATAAAACCTCTCATATGATTCATTCTATTAAAATGTTATTCTGCCTGGCTGGTTATATTCAAACCAAGATGTTTCTGAAAAATACAAAGTTAACTACCTAAATTGAAATCAAAATGAAAAAAAGTGATGCTTTTCAAGACACTGATTTAAACACTGGCAAAAGATCTTCTATTCTAAACGTACCCCTGACCTCCCCAAATGACATGTGATAAACATTTCCATGTCCTCACCCTCTCCGTCATTCCTCCCCTGTAGGTCTGGAACAGCAGCAGACGGGTCATAGAAACCATCCGTGGGGGGGGGCACCATCCGGACGCCAGGGAGGAGGTGGGGATCCCGGCAGGGGGGTCGTTGAGGGTCACGGAGGGTCTCACACCGTGCAACACCAACACCTGGAGGAGGAGGTGCAACGTCTGTCCCAGATGGTCCTGGACATGCAGGTGAGAATGACGGACATGTCGTCCAACCTCAGGGTGGACCTGCAGGAGGACGCCAGCAAGATGCTGGCCACTTTTCTCACCGATCTCAAGCAAGCACCACCCGCCAGCGCCCGCGGCGGCGAGACCCACACCGTCTCGCTACAGGACCTCTCCATAGAGCACGGGTACGACACGCACATGGACGAGGTCATGAACAAGATCAACCAGGTCACTGACACCCTGGAGTCCAAGAGCAACGCTCTCGACGACCTCCTGGGCCGCGTCAGTCAACATGACGGACAGCTGCGTCTGCTAATGGAGGCCGCCCAGAGCCCCCCGGTCACGCCCTCTGCTCCTGCCTCCCCCCCGGTGGCCAGTGATGTGGACCTGCGCGCCTATGTGGACGCTAAGGTTCACGCTCTCCGGGAAGAGCTGATGGAGGGCATGGAGATCAAGTTGGCCGATTTGAAGAATGCGTGTGATTATAAAATAATGTCCGTTCAGGAGCAGTGCGAGGGAACGGAGACCAACTATCTCAGCCTGGCTGAGCTCATGGAGTCCAAGGAATCTGACCTCCGCAAAGAGATCCTGGATCTGAAGGTCAAAGTGATTGATTCAGTGAAGAGAGACAGTGTTGTACCCACAAACTCCCAAACACCCGACCCACTTCTGGCCCGCGTGGAAGACCTGGAGACCCGTCTGAACTCGTCTGAGAAGAATGTGGAGGTGCAGTGCCTCTCTCTTGAGGAGAAGATGAGGAAGGCAGGAGCAGAGGGAGTGACGGACCTGAAAAACGTTCTGGAGGACAGGCTGACCGCCATGGAGAACAGAGTCCACAATCTGGTAGATTTAACCACCAATTTAGTAGTCCAGACTGGAGATGTGGATGCCCTTCACAGGGATGTTAACTCTCATAACAACACTATTCAGGGTTTGGAAGAAAGACTCAATGCCTTAGACCAGTGCTGCTCAGAGGAAGGCAGGTTTAATTCGACTGATTTGGAGAAGATGCAAGAAGATTTCCAGAGCTGTACAGTTGCTATTGTTTCTATGCAGAGTAGTCTAAACGGCCTGGGAGCCATGGAGGAGCAACTCCTCAACCACAGCTCCAGCATGGAGGATGTGCACCGTGAGTTGGGCTTCCTCAAGGGCCACGTGGGAGCACTGGAGGACTCTTCATCAGACATGAGACGCTCTCTTAGCCAGCAGTCTGTGGAGTTGGAGAGTCTCAACTCCACCTGTGGTCAGGTCGGGTCAGCAGTGGGCCAGGAGGCCAAAGAACTTCTGGAGCTTCACGCGGCACAGCAGCAGGAGCTGAGGAGCCGGCTGGGGGAACTCAGCGGAGAGGTGAAGGCAGAGGGTGAACTTTGCAGGGAGAAGGCGGAAGACGTGGGGAAGGAGGTCGCCGCCGTGGCCAGTCGCGTCGCTGGCGTCGAGGGCGTGTGCGGGAAGCTGGAGCCCATCGCGGGTAGTCTGCAGCGGATCAAAGAGGGGCTGAACAAACACATCAGCGGGCTGTGGACTTGTGTCAGTCAGCTGAATGGCACTGTGAGAGCCCACGGCCGAGACATCGGCGGGCTGAAGGGGACCTGCCAGACCCTCCAGAGCCACATTTCTGGTCTTGCCAGAGACATACAGGAAAAGACCGGCAGTACCGCTGCTAAGTCAGGTAAGCTATAGGATAAACATGAAAGGATCCCTGGTACAGTACGTCCATTTAATGTGAATGCCTCCTTCTATTCGTCCCTCATATAATCTATTTTCCAGATATTGTTAAACGCAAAAACTGTAACTCCCTCTTCGATCTTTATTAAATCTCATTTATCATCCACAGGACCTTCAGTAGCAGGCGTTTGATCTTGAGACACTTAAAGCAAGCTTTAAGTGTTATAATGTAGTGTTAAATAAGGTTTTGCCCCCAGCCTCATCTGGACCCTATTTGGTCGTTGCAGGTTGCGTTTCCTTAAATTGGTCCATGGTAGGTTGTGCGTAGTTAATGGTGGAACCTGCAATAAGGGTTTCATTTTGAGTGTGAGAGGAAGTTGGATCTCCATTTAACTGTGTTCTTCTGACTCAGAGGAAGGCAGGGCTTGATTGAACACACATGCTCATTTTAATAGACCCTGCTTGTGTTGAGCAATTCCTTGGCCTTAAAAATATGGCTCAGTAATGCCTGCAGTGTGCACTTGTGTGCATCTATTTTCATGCACGAGTATGCATGATGTTTTTATCTGAGTGTACTGTCAGTGTGTGTTGTGTTTGAGCGAAGTGTAGGACAGCGATCCTATTTGTACCATATTATGACTATTATTATTATCATCATTATCATTATCATAGCATATTTATAGAGCAGGGGTCTTCAGCAGGGGGTCCGGGACCCCTTGGGGGTCTTCAGAGATACTGCAGGGGGGCTGCAAAATCCTTGTGTGATAGGGACTTTATTCTTGTATTTTTACATTAACCACTTGAACCCTCACATCCCTATTCTGGGGGGAACATTAGCCGAAAATAGCCAATATACAAGCTCACAACGTGTCACAGACGCGTTGTGAGCTTGTAGATCGGTGTTCAGGGAAAGAATAACAGACCAAAGGTCAAGTTTACAAAGTATTGAGTGTTTAAGTCGTTAAATGTCTGAAAACACACCGTTAACATGAATCCAATATGTACTGTAGTTCATCTCTCTCTCAGCTAAGGGGTCCTTGGCCTGAAAGACCACTGTTTATAGACTGTAGATACCCTTGAATATTGTATGTACTATTGTGGGTAAAAGACCTGCACTTTAACATGCTCAAGTGGCTAATATTGACTCACCCCCACCCACAGTAGGGAATACGTGAACGAGCATCACGCCCATAATGTTTATGAGCCGCGTCTGTTCTTGTGCGTACAGCTAGTTTTGCCTCATCGGTTTATGGCGCCAACATGGTCTACGTGGTCCACTCCGGTCTGACATCCATTGGAAGGAATACAAGAACGCTCGCCCCAAAACACGCTCGCCCCAGGTCAAATCCGACGACCTCGAAATGGTCGCCACCAGGTGTTCCTAAACGTAACCTCAGTAAAACTATGCCTAAACCTAACCTGATTCCTAAACGTAATCTCAGTAAAACTATGCCTAAACCTAGCCTTATTCCTAAACCTAACCTCAATAAAACTATGCCTAACCTTAAATGTATTCCTAACCTTATCCTCAGTAAAACAAACACAAGAACCGCTCGGCACAAGTGGTCCGCTAAAGAAATGGGGGCGAGTGTGTTTTGGGGCAAGCCTTCCGGTTACCATTGGAAGGGGTCAGAATAAAATTATCTCTGCTTCTGGTTCTGTTCCCATGAGTTCGGGACACATATGGGGGAACACAGGGAAGAGAAATCAAACATTTGCAGGGTTGCATTGCTCATAGGATGGCCTTGCACGCCGTGCAGGAACCTGGAGCCTGGACCAGGAGCACGCGCAGGCACATGCATAGATTTAAAACAACTTTAAATTCACACTCAACAAAGTTTACAAAAGCTCCCAAGTCACACCAGGTGAATTAACATAAGAATGAGCCTAGATGCATATCAATTGGCCATTGTGTGACCTGTAGTGTAGGTGTTAAGCTACGTGCGCCTCATGTCATTAAAATAGAGTGCAACCACGTTCCAATTCAGCAATGCAACACTGAACACTTGCCACCGTCACTTCCTTGTGCCATTTGTTGGGTGTATAGTTCCGAAAGTCACGGACAGCCTTCAATATTAATCTCTATAAGCTGGCACTTTTTGTCTGATGTGGCCAAATGTGTCTCATGGAGATTCTGGGAAATGTATGTCATTATCCCACCCATCGTTTGTTGTCTTAAGTAGAACTGACGTTTAAATTGTTGTACAGTCATTGGGAATTTATGGGTAAGAGCCCCATGAGGGAGGGGGCATTAATCATGTGTTCCTCTCTGACATGGTGAAGTCCTACCAAGGGTTGGTCTGCAGCGGTGGAAAAAGTATTACATTTATTTTTACTAAAGTAAAAGTGTCAATACGGCGACGTAGAAACACTTTCAAAATGTACTTGAGTAAAAGTACAAAAGTATTGGCATCAAGATGTACTTAAAGTACCAAAAGAAGAAAGTACTCATTATGCAGAATGTCCCATTTCACAAGTTATCAAATGAGCAGATCTATTGTGAGCTTGTAGATCGGCTATTTTAAAATGGCCGAAATGTATATAGGACTGAAGTGGTTAATGCATGTTTGTAATGATAATCCAAATCTAAAAAAGTACGATATTTGATTCTGAGATGTAGTGGAGTAGAAGTAAAAGTACTGAAAATTGGAAATACTCCAGTAAAGTAAAAAAATACCTCAAAATTGTACTTAAAGCTTTCCTCTTCTACCCCGGATTTGAACCTGGTTTCCTGTGCAAGTGCTGACATTTTTACCATTGAGCTAACAGAGCCTGCCTGCTTGCTCAGGGCATAAATTGAATCTTGACCATCAGGTCAAAATGTGTGTCATATCCTGTCTAGGTGAGACATGACCTTTTACACGATCTAAATGTCTCAATAGAAGAGCAGGGAACAAAATACAACCACCCCAACTGTATAAGTTATATTGTATTAACATACTCTACCATACAGATTGGACAAAATTTAAATGTATTCATAAAAAGAAGTGCTACATAGTGCTGCTTTAATACAGTACTTGAGTAAATGTGCTTAGTTACTTTACACCACTTTTGGTCTGTGTACAACTCCTTGCCTCCCAGTTGCTCCTGGCAGTATAGCCTCACCCTTTTTGTCTTTCTTATTTATCTGAACTGGACTGGAAAATACAGCCTCAAGCGCTCCATACTGGGACATCTACAAGCAGCTTATCAGTGTCGCTAGTGGGCGTTCTTTATTCCAGAGCCCAGGGGTCTCGACGGGTTTAGATTAGGAGGGCTACTGCATTGAACTGGATGTTCATACTGTTTTCCCTCAAAGTAGCTTTCTGTCTCTAAAGTTTTCTCGTTTTCTTTTCCACAAGCTCTGTGAAATTCTCATTTTGTAAAGCCTTTCTGACACGCTTTTACCCCCAGCTCAGTGCCTTCACTCAGTGGTGGAAAAAGTACAATTTCTCTGTTGCAAGTAAAAGTCCGGTATAAAAAAGTACTTGAGTAAAAGTGCAAAAGTAGTGGCATGAAAGTATACTTAAAGTACCAAAAGTAAAAGTACTCATTGTGCAGAATGTCCCATTTCACAAGTTTTCAGATGTATAAAGATCTTTTGAAAATAGCAGATCTACAAGCTCAGTGTGTCGCTTTGCGACACGTTGTGAGCTTGTAGATCGGCTATTTTCAAATAGCCTAAGTATACGTACATAGGGCCTAAGTGATTAATGCATGTTTTGTAACAATATCAAAATCTACAAAGTAACTAGTAACTGAAGTTTTCAAATAACCGTAGAGGAGTAAAAGTATAATATTTGCCTCTGAAATGTAGTGCAGAAGAATAAAGTATTGAGAATTGGATTTTTTTACCAAGTAAAAACACCTCAAACATTTTCCTAAGTACAGCACTTGAGTTGATTAGATACTTAGTTGCTTTCCGCCACTGCCTTCGCTCTTTCCAAATACAACGGCAAAATCCAGAGTGTTGATTTAACTCTGAGAGTGTCAAATGAACATACAGTATGGGTCAATTCTTAACACTTTGAGAGTTAATAAATGAACGCCCAGGATTTTACTGTGCAACACACTCTGAACTGTCCCCCTGTGCTGCACGTGGGGGTCTGTGTGCCATGATGTCAGATTTACAATGGACAATTTACAATGGTAAGGGGAGCTGGCCTTTCCCCTCATGACTTCAGTTAACTTGATTTAAGACTGTCTTGATATTGTGCTGATATTGATATCACCATGTCATCATCATCATTTATTTATTTATTTAAAACCTCGGAAAACACCTTGAGGGCAAGCCAAGGTGCCGAGGTACAGTACAATACAAGCAATGCAGACACAAAAGGCACAAAAATAGACTGCTGTATCTAATTTTAGACTGTTAATGACAATGCATAATAAAAAATAAAATAAATGTAAAAGGTCAAATACATTTAAAAGGTAAATCAAATCAAATCAAATCAATAATTAAAAATGAAAAATAATGGAAATCTGTCAAATCAACAGAATCTGCAATTAATTTGATATAATCCAGTTCCCTGACATGACACCTGACCCTGTCATTCCGAGCTTAGGCAGAGCCCCGCCTGACTTCATGCCCCTTAACTGCTGCGAGCTGTGGCCAGTAGCACATTGTCGTAGAGTAGACTATACTGAACGTAGTGCATATTCCGGACATGGCTCTCCATCAGAGCTTAGGAGAAAGAACCTTTTATTCAGTCGACAAAGTTGCAGGCTAAGTGGAGTAATTTCCCAAACCATTAGCTATCGTATAGCAAATAACGAGCTTCCGTCTTTGACCTAGGGGGAACTTTCAAACATCGCTATAGCGCGCGCGCGTGTGTGTGTGTGTGTGTGCGTGTGTGTGTGTGTGTGTGTGTGTGTGTGTGTGTGTGTGTGTGTGTGTGTGTGTGTGTGTGTGTGTGTGTGTGTGTGTGTGTGTGTGTGTGTGTGTGTGTGTGTGTGTGTGTGTGTACACATGCATGGGTTTTTATGTGCATGCTCTTGTGTTTTCCCTTTTTGATGTGTGGCATATGTTTTCATTACATATGTCTCTACTCTTGTGTTCTCTCTTCGCGCATCATTATGAGAACATTCTTCTGCAGATGCTATCTCCTGGGAGTTTGGCACAACCATACATAGTCAAATCCAGAGTGTTCATGTAACTTGTATGGGTAAATATTTGTTTTAACTCTGTCAGTGTTGAATTAGCGTTCCGGATTTTACTGTGTGCAGCAGCACTAAGCACCACTTCCCCCAGTTCCCCCAGTTTGTGTAAATGTGCATTTGTGACATGCATTACGTCCTTTCTCTGCGTTAAAGCACATCCTTCCCATTGTGTTTGGCAAGGCAGTTAGCTACTAAAACGCCTGTGGCAGACAACACTTTTAGGAGCTCTATTATGGGCGCGTTTGTGAGATAACAAAGCATGCCTTCCTGCTTCAGACATGACTCAGGGGTCCAGCTGCTGAAGGTCAATGACCCTAAGACAGAGATAAGGCAGCTCACGTGCGTACACACACACACACACTCTTGCCCGTGGTCAAGTATGATAGCCCCCAGGAAGAGAGACGCTCCCACGGGAGTTGATTGTCCAACAACAAGTTCGGACCTGACAGGCATCCTTGGATGAAGCACAGGTCCCCAGGACCAATAACACTCACTGATGATAACACACTTAAATGGTTAAAGCTCTATATTCTGATAACAATCATTGCTATATAGAGCGTTTGTTCAGTAATAGGGGTCTCCTAATCAGGAGAGAGAACCCATACAGGATACAGGATAAGCAAGTGAAATTTGAAGTGATGAACCAAAATAAATTGGAACTCTGAGACTATGAAATTTAAGCTGATACATCATCTTTGTTGTGGAGTTCTCGCTCCTGATTGGATAAAATTGGTATCCCGACCGGAAAAAGTATTTTCTGTTTATAAAAAAAACAGTTTCTTACACCCCCATTAACAAGTCATGTTAGTATGCTACGTAGCACTTAGTATGCTAAGTGCTGTAATGCCACTGTTGATTTGTATACTGTTTCCTGCTGTCGCCATAGAGGAGGAGAAACATTTACTGTGAAAGGTTTAAGGCATTCTCCTTTTATTTGTCTCCTGGGTTCCAAAATGTGGGGACGGATTTATGAATTCCTAAATCGTCTTTGGGGCCGGGGCCATTTTGGCACACAGTGACTCATAAAGTCAACACGTGCTGTTAAATGGCTGTGCAGTCATTATGATGTGGGATTGTAATGTAATGAGGGAGGGAGGGGCGAAGGGGGGGGGGGGGGGGCTGTGGTGTCTCAGAAAGAATGGAGGGACACCTGTGACTAAGGAAGGGGTTTCCCATCAGTGTTGCCAGATTTTGCGAGAGAAATAAGCAACCAGGTCTATGAAAACAAGCCCAAAAGAAGCGACTATAATAGGCCACATGAGCACTTTAAGCTATTTGAAAATAGCCGATCAACAAGCTCACAACGCGTTGTGAGCTTTTAGATCTGCTATTTAAAAAAAAATCTTGAAATTAAATATGGAATATTTAGAAGATCTTTGCAACATTCCAACAACTACAAATCTGGTACGGGGCTCTCTGGCACAAAACATTTTCAGATGGGAGTTAGGGGCAAATACATATTAATTTGGGGGTCCGTGACATGAAAATGTTTGAGAACCAATGGTATAAAAAAAAAGAAATTGGAAGCTCAAGCGCAAAATAAGCAACTACACTTAAGAAACAAGCCCAATATTTACAAGCAACTTTACAGAAAAATATGCCCAAAGTCGCTTATAATAAGCAGACATGGCAACACTGTTTCCCACGTCTGCTCCGGATGTACCCCAACTCTCAGTTTCTGGGACCACGGGAACCTCAGCTGCAATAGTTTACAGCTCACCCCTTTAATCACAGACACACACACACACACACACACACACACACACACACACACACACACACACACACACACACACACACACACACACACACACACACACACACACACACAGAGCTTTTACCTCCTCATCTGCCTAGGGACTGGGACTTGGAATCAATTTAGAATCCCACGCTTTGATGAGTGGGGGAAAAAAAATACTGTGGGTCGGGACCCCCAGGGGGGTCCCCACATGATTTTGGGGGGGTCCCCAGATGACAGTGAAGTAACAATCTTCTTCGAAGACCTATAATAATAATACCAAAAAAAGAAAAAGACCATTACTGCATCCAAAGTACAAACTACACTATAAAAACTGGTCCGACATTGGCCAAATTGTCAAATAATATATACAAAAATACAGAACTTTTGAAAATAGCTGATCTACAAGCTTGATCTGTGATCTGTGAGCTTGTATATCACACTTATCTGTGAAACCGAGTCAAACTAAATTGAATGCCTCAACTCCTACATTCCAAGTGCTTATCAGGGTGGGGGGGGGGGTCCGTCCCCTATTCAAATATGATTATTTTGGGGGAGTCGTGGTCTGAAAAGGTTGAGAACCACTGGTGTAGTGCATACATACAGTACCTTTGCATGCAAGGCTGCAAGCTAACAGACACAGGCTATTAAACACACGCACATGTGCAGCACCCCAGAGGAGCGCACATGTAGACTAGACTTATCCCCCCCCCCACCCCCCCTCTGTGATTTATTTTATTTTATTATTTTTACGGTCACCAACTGGTCCCCCTCTCCACACATATATTTAACAGGCAGACTACTTTCTGCTTTTATAGGGAAGGGCCCTTTCCCTTAGGGGTGAGGGACAGTCCGTCTGGTGGACGAATATATGGATATGCCTTGGAATGCTGGTATGCCTTTCATGTGCTCTCCGTCCTTTGGTCCTTTCCTTTTGGGAGGACAGCAGACTCAGCGCTGGGCCCTGCTCTGCTGTCTCGTTCTCAGTGGTGGAAGAAGTACTCACATTTATTACTTATAACTAAAAGTATTAATACCATAATTAATAAATACTCTGTTACAAGTAAACGTCCTGTATTCAAAATGTACTTGAGTAAAAGTACAAAAGTATTGGCATAAAAATATACTAAAGGTTTTTATATAAGTGAAAGTACTCCTTATGCAGAATGTCCTATTTCACAAGTTCAATATGTATAAAAAATATTTTGAAAATAGCAAAAGCAATACCAAAGTACATAAAAATCAACAAAGTAACTAGTAACTACAATTTTCAAATAATTGTAGTGGAGTAAAAAGGACAATATTTGCCTCTGAGATGTAGAGGAGTAGAAGTAAAAGATTTGAGAATTGGAAACACTCAAGTTCAGTAAATAAATACCTCAACATTGTACTTAAGTACAGTACTTGAGTAAATGTACTTTCCACCACTGGAACTCTCTCTCTGTGTCCTCAGCCAAGAGCATTGCTTTGTTGATAAAGACCTGCTGGTGCTGTGTGCTATAAGTCTTCTCAGCTGCGGTTGTCAGGAACGCAGCAATAGTTTAGAGTCGACCGCATCATGATGTGTGATGTTGCAGGGGTCTGTCATTTCCTTTGTTTATGTCCATAATGACAGGCTGGAGTGATTACTTTACTAGTGGTGTGTATCCCTCAACATGTTTATTTTATTTTATAGGTTATTTACTTGCGTAATAATAAAAGATTAAAAAAAACTCTGTGACAAAGAGAATTTTACTTAACCGCCTTATATACGTCGACAAATAATGAAAATATAAATCATATGCAATCATAAAAAAAAGAAAAGAAAAAATAAATTTCTCCAAAATAGGGATGCCAGGATTAATGTTGTTAAAAAGCCTCCTCGTCCCAAAATAAAAGGGAAAAAATAATCTAACAAATCTACACAGTGAGCCCTATGACAGCGCAATGTATTGAACAGAATATTTTTTACTTTAAATGACCGTACACAAGTTTTATGAGTGACCACTATAGCAATATGTTTCAGGATCACCTTAATGAAAGTACTTCTCATTTTCAATATGACATTAAGACAATTTAATTTAAACCAAAACATATTTTTATCTCTAGGGTCTCTAGGACAGAATGTTACTCAACTTTCCAAGTCAATTTGACATGTGACATGAAAAGTTACATAATGACCATTAAAATAAAGGGGAGCCAATTAAGACGTCAGTAAAAGGCTATTCTATACCATTTTGTGGCGTTTCTGTAAAACTACTTCAAACCGTGACACAGTAAATCTTTTCCGAGGAGATTTACAGCTTCAACAAGTGAAAACATTCCCCCCAGGATAAGAAAACGCTGACCTGGACTGTCAGTGAGCAGCTCTCTTTTAACCCATTGAGACCTGAATGTCTTCTGAATGTCAAAATGTCTTCTGAATCCTAACAGTTTTCTGAAAAAGTGTTGCTATATCAGTGGTGCTTAAACTTGTCCATGTGAAATTATAAATATTTGGCCGCCGAGCCCCATCTCAAAATATTTTGTTCCAGGGACCCCCAGAAGCAAAGATTTTAGTTAAAAATGTATATATATTTGTCACAAATGTTCAGGATTTTTCAAAAATAGCAGATCTACAAGCTCCAGAGTGAGCTTGTATATCTGCTATTTTTGAATATCCAACCATATATATATATATATACAGCTAAAATCTAAAATGACACCGATGCTTTCCCGATTTTAATGGGATAATGGCTCACATTTGACCAAAGGGATGTTTCCTCAACAACACCTACTTTGCTGATAATTTAGTGGTTTTAGAAATTGAAACAGAGTAATTGAGGGGCCAGTTTTAAGGAGTCACTATGAAAACAGATGGCTTGTACCACATCTGACCTCAGGACATCTGGCCCGACGTTGGAACTTTCCCACTGACCTGATTCACTCACCCAGACCTCCCATACATTCATCAATCCTCCGTTTTCAGGTGTTCACGTGGCCGCGGGGGACTCGGGGGGTCGGCCCCCGGCGGTGACCACCAAGTTCAAGCCTCAGGAGCCGGCCCCGCCCAAGGTCAACGTCATGGAGGGCCCCCTCCCCGAGCCTGAAGTGATGGAGGTCGGCGAGGCCGGACCCCCAGGGACCATGATTTCATCCAAGCTGCCCAAAGGGACGGATGGCAGCATGGTGCCCGTTCTGGGCTTCGCTGGAGCCCCAGGTGAGAGAGGAAAAAGAGGATATCTGGAGGGTATTCACACACACACACACACACACACACACACACACACACACACACACACACACACACACACACAAAGCAGTTAAAGCAGTAGCGGAGTGGGTCGGTAAGAACAAATTAGTATACTGAACATTGCTAAAGCTAAATGCATGGTGTTTGGATCTAGACATGTTGGACAGTGATCCTCAATTCACTTGCCGGGAAGCCAATGGAACAGGTGAAAGAGGCTAATCTACTTGGAATTGTATTAGGACCCCAGGAGGATTAGATTTTGTCATGGCAAAAGCTAATGGGGATCCTAAAAAGCAAGAAAACAACAAAACACACACACACATGCATCAAAGTCTCATTTAATTTCTCATGTTTTGTCATCCTTCAGCTACTGCACCCAAATCTACGGTCTCCATAAAGCTCAATATGCCAGTGTCTTCAGGTAGATCCACCTTGGACTGTTTCCGATCCCATAAAAAAAAGAAACTGTTCCACTTTAAAGTTAATTAAATTGTTGTTTCTTCCTCAACAGACTTGCACACAACCCAGAAACCATCACCGCAGAAACCTGTCCTGACTTCAGGTTGGAATAAATGTTTTGATTAATCTTTGCAGTTCCCATTTCTATGAATTTTGTATTGATTCCACTGAGCATAATAATTGTTTTCGCTGTGTGGTCAAGGTGACAGGGTGGCGTTCTCAGCCGGTCTCAATCTTCTGCCGTTCCCTGGAGAGGTTGGAATCATTCGCTTCAACAAGGTGCTAGTCAACGATGGAGGACATTATGACTCCCATACAGGTAACCTGTCACCATCCTGTACCAGCAACAAAGTGCGCTGTAAAATCCAGTGTTAAAGGTTCTATGACATTCATTTTCACTTTTTTATTTTTTTATGTTTTTTTCTGGGTTTTATGACCTCAATTACACCCAAAAAATCTGAACTTTGAACATTCAGTGGATTTTCTGTGGTCTGGGGTTTTCTGAATAATTAGGCTGAAAAGTAATCTGAGCTTGGCCCTTCGACAGTGAGGTCACAGCCGATTAATCCCGCCCACTCTCCTCCTCGCCCCTCCCCTCCCCTATCCTTTCCTTTGGGGGGGGGCGGAGCAGAGGTGATGATTGACAGGCAAAATCCCTCACCAGCGACACCCGCAGGCAAAGATTTCTTTTTTCATTGCAGTTGAAAAGGCTTTAGAAATGTGAGCGAAAAACACCTGCCATGGATCATTGGAGTGGAATTTTTTGTTAAAACTTTCTATACACGTTTGAAGGACCATGACAAAGACTTTTAATGTGTGGTAAAACTGAACGTCATGAAACCTTTAATATACATTTAAAGGTATAGGGTTAGTGATTGTATTTGGTTAGAATAAGTGTTAAACAGCTCTATATTCTGATAGTACTCATTGCTATAGTCTCCATGTCTCTCCAGCTCTTTATTAACCAGAAAATGCATTTTCAGGTCAGGATACCAATTTTATCCAATCAGGATAGAGAACTCAGACAGGATACATATTAAACAAGTGAAATTGGAAGTGATGACACAACGAAATGAGCAGACAAAATTGGAACTGGAACACTAAAAATTAAGCTGATAAATGGGTACTCTCTCCTGATTGGCTGAAATGTTGTCACCTTTTCTGTTTATTAAAGATATGGAGAGACAGGGAGACCCATGTTACTGAACAAACACTTTATAGCAATGATTAGCCAGAATATAGTGCTTTAACCTTTTAACAAAAACCTTTTGTTTTAACTTTACCCTCAGTGTGATACTTGACCTTCTAGACTGTTGTATCATAGCATCCACACAGGTGTTTTTTTGTATTTTCTTAGGCGTCTTCACAGCTCCCATGGACGGCCGCTACCTGGTGAGTGCGGTCCTGACAGCCCAGCGTGGTGAGAGGCTGGAGGCGGTTCTCTCGGTGTCCAATCGCAGCGTCCAGAAGTTGGACACGGCGGGATTCTTGTCCGGGTCGGCGCAGAACACGCAGCAGTGCAACTGCGGAGGCTCCACTTCTGTGAGCCTGGTGCTGAAGCTGAGTCGAGGGGACAAGGCGGGACTGGTCATGACTGCGGGGAAACTGGCCATCTCAGATTCCACTGAAGTCCTCTCTACCTTCAGCGTTGTGCTCCTTTACACCAACCCATCAAAGAGATAACCCCACCAGCAACAGACCTCCATGCCCAGCTCCTCAAAACAGTCTCTAGTTCAGTAGTTCTCAAACGTTTTTGTGCCAAGGACCCCTAAATTGATATACTGTATATATATAGCCGCGGACCCCCATCTGAAAATGTTTGAAGAGAAAATGTGTATACAAATATTTTTCTAAAATATAACATTTTCTAATGCTTCAAACATTTTCGATATTTTCTATAAAAATGCAAAAATAGCATATGTACAAGCTTGTGCCGCGTTATGAGCTTGTAGATCTGCTGACCCCCTGGAAACCTCCCCCCGAGGACCCCACTTTGAGAACCACTGATCTAGTTCACAGTTATATAAGTGAAGTATGGAATGCTTCAATTAACTGAAGCAAAAGAGTAATGTTACTGTGTTGCAGAAAAGACATGAAAGGAATACTGTACATTCTTGAGGCAAACTCTTAACCCCGAAGAGATGTATACGTGTGAATGAAAGTGAAAGAAATGACAAATAACAGACTTTATCAAATGGAATAATTCAAGTTCCTTCCATAATGAGTATTAATATATTTAGTAATCATTTACTTGCTACAGTGTATTTTTGTTATTTGTTTAAAAGTTCTCAGTGTATAGTTTTATTTTATATTATAATTTGTTTACCTCTAGATTTTACAAGTGTTAGATTTAGCTATTGACGACATTCTCTGATACAGATGTCATGGTGCTGGTGTTTTGATTGATTGATTGATGTCTTTTATTGATCATGAAATAAAATCATATGTCACATACATACATCTGTAACAAACATCTGACCAACCATAATCAACAGGATAACGCAAAAAAAAGCTTACAGCTTGATAGTTCAAACCTTAAATAAATAAAAGTATAGATAGGTCAGATAGTTTTCTATTTGTCTTGGAGATCTGATGATGCCCGTTACCATGGACACATTACATATCGTTGCGGTCGCGTGGAAACCTTGTCCAAAACTGTTACTTTTCAGGTTTCAAATTCAATAACGGCAAAAGTAGCAGACGCGTTTCGAGCTTGTAGATCTGCTACTTTTGATGTTTCCGTGTGACGCTGTAGTATGGTCAAGTAGGGTGTTAAAAAACACGAAAAAACACAAAAAGATATTGGTTTCTGCCCGACAGCGACGATATTGAACAAAGCCTGTGGCTTGATAACTTACTTCCACTTCTATGTATGACAAGGAAGCTCAGTGTTCCTATACTGTAAATAGGCATGTTCATTCTTCATATTTATATGGTCCTGACTGAAGCCTAATTTTTATATTTAATTCATACTTAATTGTACGTCCCTGTTGAAGATAATTGATTTTCAGTAATCGTACGATGAACATACCTGCCAACCTCAGACCGTCCGATAACAGGAGATGTTTTTCCAGTATTCTGGTGGACTTTGGGAGTTTGACCCTTTTATCAGGCTTTACTTACATAGGATCCATTAAAAAGTTAAAAGTAGCAATAAAAGAGCCATATTTAATAATAACCGCTAATTACTTAAAAATGAGAGAGAGAGAGAGAGAGAGAGATACCACTCACACCTTGCCCACTCACGCCTTCCAACAAAAAGAACAATCAAATACTGCCATTGTGATTTGCATATCCAAAACTCAAGGAACTAGCAAATTAGCATGAATGGCCGTGGCTGCATATCAGTGAGGGGGCACACAAAAAGGGTGGAATCCCCCAAAACAGGATAAGAACAGGAGAAATGGAAGAACAGGAGACGTCCAGGAGATGGGGTCTCCTGGTGAGAACAGAAGGGTTGGCAGGTCTGACAATGAAGTATAAATTGGCCATAAGAATTCTTGGGGAGACTTTTGTATTTTGTTGTCCATTCTATTGAATGGGTTTGAGAGCGTGATCAATAGGTTTTGATTGCTCTTGAATTGTTTTTGTTTTTTTAATGCTGTTTTTTAATGCTGTTTGTAATAAATGTGTCAGACAAATAACATTTTACGGTTTGGATTGTTTATTATGTATTTATAATCAACATTTCTAATTTACATATCTATAATACATATACTGACCAAAAGGACTTTATGAAGTTTCACATGCATCAGAAATAGGGATTATTATGAAAACTCTTTAATGGGTGATGCAAATAAACAAAATGCAATCAAACAATACAACTGGTGGTATTTTTAGAAACTGTATTGATTCTCCAAGTCATCTTCCAAAACATACTTCATGTAAATATAACATCCATTTTTACATCACAATTATGTACATAATATATTAATCTTTTTAAGCAGCACAAAAAGGCATTTTAAGATTGAAATGTGATAGATGATGACAAAGCGTTTATGAGCAGGAAAACGACCACAAAATACTACCGAGATTGGAAATGTGTGGTCTCTTCACACAAAGTGTATCACTTTCATAGAAAGAACGTGATTGAAGGAACAGATTCTGAAAATGACAGACCCACTCTGTCTCATAACCAGTGAAGAAAAAAATAAAAAAATAATCTTAGAGAAAGCAATTGTGCTTTCCATTGCATCTATGTGACAGAACAGCAGAGTAATCTATTCCAAGGGTTCCCAAACTTTTCAGGCCGCGATCTCTGGGGACCCCCCACACTGACAATCACTTGGAATTGTAGGGATTACGTTTAGTTTGACTCGGTTCCACAGATAAATATTGTGAAAATAGACAAACTACAAGCTCACAACGCCTCGCACATTGAAGAGTTGTGAGCTTGTAGATCAACTATTTTCACAATGTTTGCCTCTTTCTTACCTAATATTTGACAATTTGGTATTAAAAAGGTCTTAAAAGTCATTCAATATAAATGTGCAGATACCCTGTATGGGTATACACTTATACTGTATGATGGTTTGTTTACTGTTGAGCGAGAAAACAATGTTGCACATTAAGCCAATCATCTGCGGACCCCCCAAAATAATTTGGGGGTCCCGACCCCCAGTTTGGGAACCACTGATCTATTTTATAAAGTGCTTTCCTTTTTCAGATTTCAAATTGCAGCCATGCTATTTATTTACTAATGAGCCAGCTCATATCGTTTCACTCTTAACTACACTTCATTCAGTGTTTTATTTCCAATGAGATTATAATAGAACAAATCCTACAACTATGAAGCAAACATTCAAAACTTCAATACATAAATGATCATTTTTGTATACTCTTTATATTCGTAATAAAATGAAATGTCTCAATGCCGTCCTAGTACGACACGTTGTGAGCTTGTAGATCTGCTATTTTCAAAAGATTCTTATACATTTGAAACCTGTGAAATGGGACCTTCTGCATAATGAGTACTTTCTACTTTTGGTACTTTAAGTATATTTTGATGCCAACACTTTTGTACTTTTGCTCAAGTACATTTTGAATACCGGACGTTTACTTATAACAGAGTATTTCTACATTGCGATATTGATACTTTTACTAAAGTAAAACATTTGAATACTTTTCCCACCACTGCAAACAAGGGCCGCTCGAGTCAATATGCTTGCATACAATAGAAAGGCTGGAGCACACGTATGTCTACTTTTAGACCATGCCTAAATAGAGACCTATAATGTCTACTACAACAGACTGTGCAATGCAGATGGAGCAATATTGTCTGGGGAGTTACCAGATGCCTACTTTTATATATCGATATTGGAGCTAGGCCAATACTATTGGACGATACTGGCCTATCACAGGCCAAGCACACATATGTCATATTAGTATATCGTGTTGATCGATATGAAAGCTTCTTTTTTTTTTACAGAACATAAAGAAGAAAACAATTCTTGCCTCCATTACATACTCACACACATGCATCAGTCAATGTTGCATTAGTCATGAACAAGAAAAGACAACTGATGCCATTTCAACAGTTCTCTATTGAGTTGAGACTATATGAGTCTCAACTTCACCATTAGTCAGAATGTAGTCTTGCGTAGCCAGACAAATATTCCACTATCTCTGAATGCTATATAGTCTGGAACTACACATCACGAAAGCCGAGAACGGAAGCTGTCACTTGTCAGTCATTTCCATTCACAAAAATATATTTTAAAATAAGTGTACATTTTTATTTTAGAATTTCCATTTCTGCTAAGCAGTAAGCTATAGCTGCTTTGATTATTTTTGTGACAAATTTGTGCGAAACGGAAGCGGGGAGAAGGCGTCACATCCGCTTTATCCTCTGGTCAATGTCAGAGCTTCCGTTGCTTCAGACTGTATGACGGAAGCATTTGAAAAATTGTGGGAGGCAACAGTCTGGCTCACGAGACTAGTCAGAATGTGGCAGTGGTCTCTCTGGGTGCAGCATGTGTATCACAATTCACAACGACAAAATACTGTATTAGGTCAAGTCAAGTGTTGAGGCACAAGCAGTGGGGCTACCGGGCCACCTTTTGCAGAAGCTTCATAAAAGAGCTGATTTCATGTGTGCGTATATCATGGAACAGACTGTATGGTTACAGTGCAATAATCCAAGAAGCTATAGCTAGGGTGACCTCTCAGTTCAAGACTCTCCTCTCGGATAAGGAGGTAATATGAGGATTTCCATCGATAAGACATTACCACCACTATAATGGAATATATGTCTAAAATAATAATATCACACTATACTTAAGGCCTTATACATCTGACTTTGATTAAACAAAACAAAAGAAACGTAGGCAATGTGAAATATTAAGGCAGTGCAAACATTCATCAAGGACAATAACATAAAACAATGTTATACAAAAACTATTACTGCAGACTTTCAAGTGTTGATACAAGATGATACTGGTGTGGTACCAATACCAAATGAGCGGAATCATAGTCGTTGACTACAGGACTAACTACAGTACCACTGACCATAATTACACAGCGGTCATTCTGCTCTTATATGTCATCCTTGTATGACATGTGAATGTGGTCAAATAGCTTACACCTGATAACACCATATATGTTCAGAGTAGCTCCTCCAGACACACCTCAGCTATTGGCTGTCTCCAGAAGCAGAAAGAGCTGAACTCTGGACAACTGAAGGTGGCGCTCTGTTCCTTACTTCGTAAAGGAAATACGTGCTCCACCAGCTCACTCAGCCGACTGTACCTGCAGAGTAAACGCATATATTTCATCTTCATTTAATATTTTTTCAGTAGTAGCATTATGTCTTTGGTTTATCCAAGAAAGAAAAAAATATGTATTTTCTGCTCAGCATGTACTTTTTTGTTGTCTTATTTTACTTTTACTTTATCATCTGTTTATATTGCTTTTTCGATATTTTGTTTTGTTTTTAATATTAATAAATTCGAATTGTATGTGCTGTAATGTAAACGGTGAGGTTCTTGTATAAGCCCCCCTAGGGTTTCTTACCTCACTGGCACAATAGCTATATGTCACCTTTACCATGAAAATATTATGCATATGTGTATACATTCTGTTGTGCAAATCAAATAAATCATATATGGTAATGGCAGGGACGACACAATTTTAACTTGCGAGAAGTAACTCACAAAGACAGGTCATGACAGCATGGCCTGTCTTCATCAGGTCATGACCTGATGAAGCTGTATTGACATCGAAAACGTTGTTACGTTATTTGCCTGCACCCTATTATTAAAAAGGCTTTAATTGTCCGAGTGCCTTCCTTCTTCACAGTAGCTGCATGTATGTTGTCTGGACAATACTTACGATGTCTTATTGCCTTTGGTTTGCTCGAGGATGAGCTCTCCTTTGGGGTTCACTGTGAATATGCGACACACAGGCAAACC
Source organism: Gymnoscopelus braueri (assembly GCF_963280865.1). NCBI lineage: Eukaryota > Metazoa > Chordata > Actinopteri > Myctophiformes > Myctophidae > Gymnoscopelus > Gymnoscopelus braueri. The sequence continues at coordinate 20,208,849 of NC_137623.1, read as the reverse complement.
CACTTGCTTGTAGGCAAACACATCCTTAGAAACAAACAAAAAGATCCAGAATTATTTCAGTGTACTTTCTGTGGGTATTACATTTAACTAGCCAGAGAATCGGAGCAGTGGGAGCGGTGTTGCGCTTCGGTGCAGCCTGCTGACCGTTCCCACCGAGGTCCATGAATATCAGCCCATCCGCTCTCAAGTTATTTTGTTATTTTAAGATACCCTGCCGTGCATCGCTGCAGGCCGGGGTAATAATCATAAATCGTACTCACGTTCTCTCTATTCCCGAAGGCTGCATAGAACGGATGCGTGTTTGGGTGGAAGAGGTTCCTGATGTCTGTGAGACATTCGATCTTGAACTTCTCAGGCTTTTTTTCAATGACCTCCCTAAGCAGAGAAACACAAGGATTGGAGACTTGGTTGACATCTGAACTCTGATCTGTCCTGCTTATTTCTTCGACGCTTGTCCTCACTTCAACCGGAATTAGCAACTGAGTTCACCTGCACTCTCAGCTTGTGTTAATTTCGACGACTAAAACTATGACGAAATATATTGTCAATTTTTGTCAACAAATAAAAACTAGACAAAAATGTTAGGGAGGGAGTAGTGGAGAAGAGATCCAGTAGAATTAAGGTTGCGCACAGGTGTTGCGCACAGGTGTTGCGCTATTTTCAGTAGAAGGTGTACAAATCAGGCATTTCGACGCCATCAAGGCCTGCCAAAATACATTTTAGTCGACTAAATCAAATGTAGATTTAGTTGACTACAATCTTGTGATATTTAGTCAACTAAAACTAAAAAATGTCAGATGATTAAAATATGACTAAAACTCAATCAGAATTTGCTGTCAAAATCAACACTGCTCCCAGCTGAATCCTTGCACTTAGAGCTAATGATTCCCACCACACTTTTGTAAAATAATAAATGTGCATTTGTTAATATGCATTTGCTGATATCTAACAATTTCTCTAGGTCTAGTATTCTAGACTGCATAACATTTCATCTTGTTTTGTTTTTGTTGCTATTGATTTGCTCTGCTTTTCTTTTTTTTTGTACATTTTTGTACAGGGTGGGGGTGCAGCATAATAATTCTACGACTACAAATTCGCACTAGAGCTCAAAGGGCAACGTTGACGATTTTGCACCCAAACCCTATTTTAATGAAGTTGAGGAAATAACAAACATAATGTTGGAGTGAGTGTTTTGACATTTTGAACATGATTTTGGTGACTGTGACATCATCATACAGAATTTCAGTTCTTCCTGGACTCAAACCATGTTTCCTGTGGTTCCAGTCAGACCGTCTCCTCCAGAATTTACAAATACATTTGATTGAAAGAAAACCAACCAAAGTATTGCTGGTTGCTACTGTACTCAGTAAAAACAGAGAGCATTAACTACAGCCATTGAGTGAGAAGTGGCCTGGTATGCTTCTAACACCATAATGAATACAGTACATGTCATGCATCCCTGAACACATGTCTTGGATGAGTAAGGTATCGATCCTTAACTCATTCAGTGCCAGAATTATATCTGGTTGTGTTGTCCCAGTGCCAGAGCCAAAAATACATTGTAAAAAAAAAGTGTTTAGGAAGCGAGATACAGCCTTTTTCAGTAAGATGTTAAACAAGAAGTGAATGGAGCAGCAAATCTTCAAATCATGATATCTTGGGTTCTGAAAAAAAAAGAAAAAAAAAAGACGTCTTTCATGACGTCATTGGCACTCTGGGCTTATGAAAAATGTGACGTTGGCGACGTCATTGGCACTGAATGAGTTAAAAGTGGTTCTCAAGCTTTTCAGGCGGCGACCCACCAAAATAATCATATTTTGAACTGGGGTTCCTTGGTTGGGGAACTTTGGTTGAGAACCACTGACTTAAGCACGGTCGCGCAACAAAGTATAAATTAGGCTTTACCTGTGAAAGGCAGAGAAAAGGCTGCTAGGGGACAACATGAGTGGTCCTTGTGGCAGGAGTGTTCCTCGGTCATTCACCCAGTGAAGGTAGCCTCTGGTCATGTCAGCCATGCCAATGGCTCGGGCTGAACAGTAGAGGAATTTGTAACCGTTCCTGCAGTTGTCAAGAGATTCAGCGGTAAATCAAAATGTACACTTAAATAAGAGTACCGATGTCCTGACGTCACTGCCGCTAGAGGGCACTATATCCCCCTGGGTCACAGATTATTTTCCCATAGAAATTCCCCATATAGAGAAATCTTCGTGTCATATAAGAACTGTGTTCCAAAAATAAACAAGTCAGCAAATCAGGTATGTGACTCTGTTTTGTTTATGATATTGGGGATATTGGAGAAAATGTTTTAAAATATTCTTACTCTTCATATCCATATGAGTCAAATCGCTGGGGTGATTTGTTTATTTTTGGAACACAGTTCTTATGTGACGCAATCGAAGATTTCTCTATGGGGAATTTCTATGGGGGAAATAATCTGTGACCCAGGGGGATAGCACCCTCTAGTGGCAGTGATGTCAGACTTCGGTGCTCTATTGCTAAGACTCAATTTGTTTTTTTCCCCTCGTGATTATGACATCAAACCATGACGTTGATGGACGCAGTTACGCCGAAAAACTAAATTGCCGTTTATTTTACAATGAGACTTACTCGTGCACCGAGTGGTAGAGTTTAGCAATGCCTTGATGAGTCCAGTCCTTCCCGAGCTGCGGAAGAATCTGACCAAACACATCAGACCTTTGGGAGAGGAAAAAAAGGAGCAATGATAGATTTGCAATTGCAAGTTAGTGCCACTGTCCATGATGCTTAAATTAGCCAAAGAAAGAAAAGATTAATTATGAAGAACAGCTTCAGCTGTCTCTAATTAGCTGACTCAGACCTCCTTCAGTACTTCAAACAGCAGATGTCGGATTAAAGCCCAAATTTATAAATGTATTTCATTTTTGTGAGCGGGTTGGGTGGGAGGGTTTATTTGTTGTGTTTGTCTGTTTTTGGGGGTTTTTTTAACTAGAAGAACTTTTTATGACTGGTTATCTTATCCTATAATAAGCTGTGACAATCCTTCAAAAAAACTTAATAGAAAGCCCAAATGTATGCCTCTGCGGAAAAAGTGTCATGCAACTCGTCGCACGACACGTTTTTCGCCGAAGCATGAAAGCATAATTCTGGGCTTTGTAGTGGTTGAGAGACTAGAGATGGGACGATATGCAAATTATGATTACGATTATTGTGGCAAAAATAATTGCAATTAACGATATTATCGCGATAACCAAAATATGCTTAAAACTTGAAATACCACTTGAACCCCCAGCATCCCTATTCTGGGGGGAACGTTTGCCAAAAATAAAGTTGTGAGCTTGTAGATCTACTATTTTTGGCGAATCGATTTGTGTAGAGTGAAATAAGAGCGTACCAAGTGCACTCTTTACGGGTCTGTTTTATCAAGCATGGATGGTTTAAGTGGTACTGATTTTGCAGCTCAACAAAAGCTAATTCATCCTAGTGTATGACGGAGGGCAATTTCACAATAAATTCAAATCTCTGCGATATGATTATTGTGAGCGTTTTTTTATCACGATAAACGACAATAACGATTATCCCATCCCATCCCTAGTTGATACAACAGAGATCCTAGAATAGAACATTAAAAGAGGCACTGATGGGACTCCTCCGTACTTGGTAATGGTGCCGTCAATATCGGAGATGATGACTTTGTCGTCCCAGTTCCACAGGTAGATGGTGCCCTCACATCGACACGTCCCTTGGTACTGTGTAGTGATGCTGAAGCTGACGCTGTTAGGCCCCTCCCTGAGCTTTAGGCTCGACTGAGACAAAGAGGAGAGATGCAGATAGCATTTAGCTGGCAATGCTAATCCACACAGTAGTTTAGAATAAGTGCAGCAGTGGACAAAACAAGCCATGTTCCCTGGAATAATGTTTTACAGACAAGTGGTAGATAAGAAGACAAAAGCTGAGGGGTAAATATGGTAGCCTGGGATCAAGACTGCTCCGCTACGGCGGGTTTCTTTTTCACACTCGCGAGTAAGAAACAAAAATCAGCCGAACGTAGTGAATCAGGCTGGATCCCAGGCTATAAATATTGAGCATTAAGCTCATATTAGAGCAAGGAGAAGAGCAAATTATGGCAGAGACTCAGGGACACTTAAAGAGATAAGTTTGTGGGTTACAGATGAAAAGGGGGAAGAGTCACATTAGCAGGGACACAAGACAGTAGTATTTAGCTAGTAGCTCATTCTGGTACAGTGCATCTTTTCTCTTTGCTTGAGATGAACCCATTCAATCCGGGAACGCATCTACAAATGTATTCTAAATCCTAACGGTTTTCTGAAAAACGTATCTTACTATATCAGTGGTGCTCAAACTTTTTCATGTCAAGGCCCCCAAAATTATATGTGTTTGGCCACAGACCCACATCTCAAAATATTTTGTTCCAGGGACCCCTCAGAAGCAAAGATTTGAGTTACAAATGTTGCTTTAAAAAATATATATATATTCAAAGATTTGCACAAATGTTCACGATTAAATAAAAATAGCAGATCTGCAAGCTCATAGCGCGGCACTCTGTGCCTATGAGCTTGAGCTTGTATATCAGCTTTTTTTGAATAGCCCAAAGAAATCTTAAATGACACAGATGCATTCCCGGTCTTAATGGCTTCATGTATTTTTGTTCCAATAAATGACATGAAATGTCACTGAACCGGGACTCTCTTACGATCTGGTCAGACGAGAGGCGGAGGGACTTCCTGTAGGAAGGACAGGGCAACGGCCCTGGGCCTGCTGTCTGCACACGCTCAGTATGTGGCACAATGGGTGGCATGTCGTTCAGTTCTTTAGACTCATCATCGCTGGAGGACTCCTCTGTTTTATGTCTGGAAGACACACACATATACGCACTGAAATACTGCATGTGTGTCACCTGAATATAATGATTGAATGATAATTAATCACATTCACTGAAGTTGGGTGTAGTAGGGTAACAAATGTGCACATTTATAGCCACAAGAGGGCAGTAGAGCAGGGGTCTTCAACGTTTTTTAGGCCAAGGACCCCTTAGCTGAGAGATGAAGCAGGGACCCCCACATATTGTTTAAAATTATGTTGCAAATTAAACTTTTTCATAGATTTCATAGATAGCTTCAGACTTTCTTCATCCATCAGTGTTGGATTCATGTATTTTAAGACATAACATAGCTCTTTTCCCCTCTCTACACCAAACCTCTTCGCAAAAAATTGACGACCTACAAGCTCACAATGCATTGTGAACTTGTAGATAGATTTTTCTAATTTCTTTTTTTTTGTTTCTATCACACAAACATTTGGCGGTCCCCCTGTAGTAACTCTGAGGACCCCCTAGTATATCATTACATCTGCTTGCTAATTTACACAAGTGAAGACAGATTGCTTTGGTTACAGATATTAACTTATTTTTTATTTTTAAAGCAAATGAATACATGCACAGACTATAAATACAGTTTTACCCCATTTGGGAATTTCGAGTTTGTACAGAGATTTTATGTCATATGGTGGGATGACATCACTGCTAGCTGACTAATAATGCTGGTGTGACAAAGTGTTGTGTTGCTGACTCACTGTGTAGCTGCAGCCACTGGGAGGGGAGAGCTCTCACTGCTCAGAGACTGCTGTCTCTCTAGCTTGGTCTCTGAGGACTGACAAAGAGAGACTGAGTCATTGACAGGCGGCATCTATGACCTTATATTTCTAGTATTAAAAGTCTGTATAATACGGAATGGAAAACTCCTTTCAGTGCTACAAAAACTCGATGGTAAGACATTATATTAAGGTTGGGTCTATAATGCATTTTAATCACATTTATAGTGAATTATAATGCATCATAATGCACTTATAATGATTCATAACACTTATAATGTTATACATGTTTATAATTATGCATAACAACTTACACTTTATAACTAGCTAAGTTAAGGCAGCTATAATGTGCTGTTCCACTGAGCTTCTAATGCATTATTTATGACCAGCACTTATAATACATTATAAACGTTGTTATAAGTTGTCATAGATGTTGTATAATAATACAACATATAATAATACATGTTATAATGCCTTATAAGCACATTATAATGCATTATAAATGTGATTATAATGCATTATAGAGCCGACCTTTAAGTAAAGTGTTCCCGACTCGATCAATAATATATGTCTTTGAGGCTATTTCTCATTTCCATAGACTGATTTACAATGCAAACCTACACAAATAGCATGGGACTCCAATGGACTTTCCATATTATGTACATTGTGAGAAACAGTGAGGGTGCCAAAGAGAATAACCACTGTAAGCAATACCTGCTTCGCACTGCTCTTTCTCCAGAACCACCAACGCCCAGACTTCTTAGGCATTCTCTCTTTCACCCAGGCCTCTTCTGTAGCCTATTCAAATAATACAGGTCATTTGAAAAAACATCTATGTTTACAGAAATGTGTTAAAAAGAAATACACGATTTGAGGGAATGAACAGCATCATAGCCAGATTTAGCATTGTACAGATATATAAAAAAAAGTGTACCTTTGGCAAGTTCTTCTGAAATGCCAGCATGCAGAGTATCAATGGGGCTGCCAACGTCCAGTTGTAATACCTGTGAAAGAAATTGTTCTGTTATTCGTTGATGGTAATAATCAGTGATATTTCTCTCTGAGAATGAGTGTTTTGTCATAGTGCATTGAGGGGAACCATAAGCCTGATGATGATGATGATGATGATGATGATGATGATGATGATGACTAACCGGTTTGCAATTCGAACCACCAAGTTGGGATTGTCGATCATCGCTGGATTGTCGGCAAATTCCTGATATGTGATGATGTGCTCCATGAATTTCTCTGGAACAGATATTACAAAAACTGTTTAATTATCATGCCATCCGTTTCTTCCATTTTCCTCATTGTTAGATGTTTAGCATTATGACTTAAAGGGGAATTCTGGACTACGGTTTTCTTACATTTTCTATGATGTTATGATATCTTAGGATGAATGGTACAGTAGAACTCCATCCCGGGTCCGCCACAGCTTAAAACGTATTTTAATAGCTTTTTTTCAGTTTTTGTTTGGTGAGATCTGACGTTCATAGTGACAGAACACTGTCAAAAAAACAAAACAAACAGAAGTCTCGCTAGACAAGATCGAAATCTCAAGATTTCAATCTCGTCTAGCGAGACTTCAGTTTTTTTTTGTGTTGCATAGTCTCAATCTCACCAAAAAACAAACAAAAAAAAGCTATTAAAATACGCGATCTAGCGCAAGGCCTATTGGCGCACGCTTTAAGCAGTGGCGGACCCGGGATGGAGTTATGACATTTTTCTACTGTACCATTCATCCTAAGATATCATAACGTCATAGAAAAGGTAAGAAAACCTTAGTCCAAAATTCCCCTTTAAGAGCAATGAAGGACAGAGAGAGAGGGGATATTCAAAAATAGGTCATCCTAATTGTTTTCCATATGCCAGACTATCAAACCGTGGCCATAGTAACATCTAACATCTATCAGGAGACCACAAGGGGAGGTAAATGCATATTCCCATAGAAAGGAGGTGTCATTCACACCTTTTCCTCCTTTGTACATATAGTGTTTTGTATTTGTTGATGACATTTTTTTGTGTTATCCTTTTAGCCCTAATGTCTGACTGTACCTCGTGCTGTTTACATGTCTGACTAATAAAGTATTCAATCAATAAAAAAGTACCTTTGGAGATCTCCGAGTTCTCTCCAACGCCCCCACAGAGTGACAGCGTGACGTCGGGCAGGTCACCGGCAGAGTCCGACAGACACTCTGTGCCGCTGTCGGCGGCCGCGCTCCCTACAGACTGGGGGGACTGGGAACCAGAGCGCCTCCCCACCTCCACCCAGTGCTTAGGTACCTGACCTGACTCACTGAAACACACACACACAGGCCAATAGTCATATGCCATCATCCATAAGTGTATATGGTCACATCACAAGATATTTTATTTATTTTTAACCACAAGTGATAGTTTTCGTTAAAATAAGTGTTAAATAACTCTACATTCTGAAAGTAATCATTGCTATTAAGTGTTTGTTCAGTAACAGTGGTCTCCCCTTATCTCCAGCTGTTCAGTAAACAGAAAATTTATATCTGACCTGAAAATGCAATAATGCAATTTTCTCTGTGTCTTGAAATTCGCAGTGCAATTCACAATTCGCAGTGCAACGAAACCGTTGCAATACATTGCAGAGAAGAATTGCAGCGTTCTGCATTTCCACATTGAAGGTCACCGCAGTTTCTGTTGCAAGTTGCAACTAGTTGCATTGCGAATCATTGGTGTGGACTGGGCTTTAAAGGAGTACTGTAGTTCACCCAAAAAATTACTTATTTTCTATCATTTACACATGCCATGAAGCCTTGAATTCATGGAGATTTTTTTGTTTTTGTTGAATTCCTAAGCCAATAATTTGATGACGGCAGAGTCTCTGGTAGGTGAGCAGCCACCCGATCATCAAATTACTGTCTTAGGAATGCGACAGAAACTAAAACATCTATTCAATTCAAGGCTTCATGGGGTGTGTAATTGATAGAAAATAAGTCAATTGTTGGGTGAACTACTCCTTTAAGCCTTAAACTTAGTCAAACAATCATTTCACGTTGCAAAAATAGCTGACAATAAAAATACAAACGCTTTAAATCTTTGAAAAATGTGAAAGATTCTTAAAAATCATTGGGATTGTAGACTTTTAGCCCATAATGACAAAATAGGGATGCCAGTGTGGAAGTGGTTAACTCTGTAGGTTTTGAGAGAGAGAGAAAGACAAAATGAGAAAAAACACAGACTAGGTTGTGAAGATCCTTGGCCAGAAAGGGGCTCACAGGTTATCCAAAGACATGGATTCATAACCACTACACAATCACGTTGCATATTTTGTACCTTTTAGGAAAGTAGCGAGCCACAACATCAGGTTCAAGTACATTCAAATCGTCCAGGTAAATGTCCTCTGGTCCCTGATGTTGGCTCCTCTTTCTTACACCTTCAAGTCAAAGGAAATCAAGTCATTACTATTTCCAAACAGCTGACTATACCTTCTCACTTCCCTTTCCTTTAACTGTCGCGTGTGATTGAACGGCCTCAGACTCTAAACATGAACGCGAAAGGAAGCCACATCCTTCCTGTTAACATAAGCAGACAAACAGGCTGGGTGTGGATTATCATCACATACACTGTACATGTTTCCTGTTTAGGGCATTCTGGAGATATCTGTTTTGTAAAAAGAAAAAGAAAGAAAGAAAGAAGCAAATCTTCATTGGCATTTATCTACAATACCGATTAATTCAAGCCACCAAATAATAGTGCAGAGCCCTTGTAGGTTTATTTGTCAACAACACACACACTAGCAATTCGCTGCTTGTATGAGTAGTGAGTAGTGACAAATAAACCTTCTTGATTCTTGCTTCTTGAGAGATAACTTGTAGAGGTCCCCACCCCCATACCACACAAATAGTTTTTGGTGTTATCCTTAACGTCTGACTGTACCACGTGCTGTTTACATGTCTGACTAATAAAGTATTCAATCAATCAATAAAAAAAGGACTGTCTAAAGTCTTTATGTAGGATGAATGCACATGTGGATTTCTACGATGGATAACATTTTATGACACGCATTGTCCTTAACCCAGTCAATCCGGGAACACATCTCTGTCATTTTAGACTTTTTTGGCTATTCAAAAATCAGATATTACAAGCTTATAGCGCGGCATGAGCTTGTAGATCTGCTATTTTATTTGTGAAAATCTTTGAATATATATATACATTTTCAACTCAAATCTTTGCTTCTGGGGGTGCCTGGAACAAAATATTTTGAGAGGGAGGGGTCCTTGACATGAAAAAGGTTTGACGCTCTGAGCTTGTGTATCTGCTATTTTTGAATAGCCAAAAGTATACAATAATGGTTATAGCTAAAAACTAAAATGGCGCAGTATGCGCTCCCGGATTGAATGGCTTAAATAAGGAAGTGAAGAATCAAACACTAAAGCTCCTTACACACCGGGGGCGATTTTTTCATGCGAATAATGCCTTTTTTTTAAAAACCTTATAAAGTCAATGCAAGCTTCCACGGAGCGAAAAGGCGCAGAATTTTGCGTATATTCGCATAATCGCCGGTGTGTAATGACCTTACCTTTGCTGTCGGAGGGTGAGTCAGTGGCTTTGGTGCTGGATCTTCTATGAGGACTTGCAGACGCCTCCGAGTCTTCAGCCATGTGGCTGGTGGCCCCAGAGACCAGAGGGGCGCTGTCGCTGCGGCCGGGCGGCGAGGACGTCCACCTGGCCTTACGGGCGCGTTTGGAAGGGCCGGCGAGGTCAGGTTTAGGCTCAGATAATACCGGGCGGTCAGATAATACCGGGCAGTCAGATAATACCGGGCGGTCAGATAATACCGGGCAGTCAGATAATACCGGGCGGTCAGATAATACCGGCGGCGGCGCCGAGGGACTTGGCTCAGGCTGAGGAACACTGTGAGGGACGAGGCACGCGTCGTGCACAGAGGCTTCCGATAGGTCGGGTTTGGCGGGCCGAGGCATTGGTTTGACGATGGTGCACACGGGGTCGGCGGATCTCTCCTGCTCCCTCGACTCCGCCTCCATGGCTTCCGAGCTGAGGATGACCCTGAAATGTGTACTCTCCGATGGAGTGATGGTCAACGTCTTTGGCTCTGATCTGTCCTTCTTGCAGACCTGGGTTTAAAGCAAAAAGCAAAAAAAAAAAAAGTCTTTATCCCATTAAGATCAGTGATTTGGTGAGCTTGTAGATCTGCTATTTTTGAATAGCCAAAGCTAAAATCTAAAATGACAGAGGCTTTCCCTGTTTCAATGGGTTAAGAGTTGCACTTGTTTGTAAATAAGAACTTGAATGTCATAGTCACATGGTTGGCATGTTGTTCTTAGTTTATACTCAGGTTTTTTTTTCTTTTTTTCTTTTCTTTTTTCTGCCACCAGACAAAAGCAAATCATATTATATTCTATTCTACTCTGGTAAAGATTATCACCCTTCCAAACAAATTCCCAAACGGCCTTACCCTGGTGGATTCTGGGAACTCTCCCCAGGTCCACTGCATGTGGGAGTCTGCCCTGAGGAGACTCTTTGTTGGATGGATCATCAGCTCTGAGTCGCTCTTCGGAGTCGGAGACATGGGTGCTGACAGTTCCCTGTAAGAAAACAGCACCACATTGGAACATTAGTGGCTATAGAGACAGCTAGAGTCTAACCACACTGATGTGCACAGAATTCATTTTAACCCAATAAAACCGGGAAAGCAAATGTGTATTTCTTTGTCACTTCTTTCCTATTATTTTAATGTTGTATAAAGCTTTTGCTTTTCTTTTTTTTGCTTTATTGCTAAATTATTTGTACTTTTTCTGTAAAGCACTTATGCTTTATTCTTGCTCTGTAAAGCACTTTGAGCTGCATTTCATGTCATGAAAGGTGCTATACAAGTAAAGTTTATTATTATTTTTGATTTTAGATATATAGCAACAGAAGTTTTTCTGAAAACTCTTAGGATTTAGATCAGTGATTTAGAACAGTGGTTCTCAAAAATAGCGCATATACAAGCTCACAGCGCGGCACAAACAAGCTTCTACATCTGCTATTTTTGAACATTTTTTAAAAATCTTGAAAGTGTTTGAAAAAAAAAAGAATTCCTGTAGCACAAATCTTCTCTTCTGGGGGTTCCTGGCACAACACATTTTCATCAGTTGGGAAGGGGGGGGTCTGTGGCTAAATTCATATCATTTTGGGAGGGTCCTTGGCACGGAAAAGTTTGAGAACTACAGATCTAGAAGGCATTTGTAGAATCGGCCTCAAGTCTTAATGGGTTAATTCATTTTGGCAGCACTATATTTTACAGCATTTTTCCACTGTTTGTTTTAGTTAAGAGACAGACATTAAATCTTAATGGCCTGGAATGATGGAAACATTTGGATGGACCGTTAAGTGGCACAATGAGTGGAACAACATACCTAGTGGAGGCAGGGGGCCATTCTCCATCGGAGAAAGGGTAGCTGTCCCACGACAGGCCACCGACAGGAGCGGAATGCTTGGTTTCCATAGTGTTGTCCTTCACGGTAGAGACTGAGGACACCCTGGGGAAGGGAACGTCATCAAATCAACAATGAGCTTGCAGAAACTGATCAAAACAAAGGCAACCAAGTCAACCAACAACAAATAACTGGGACCAGGCTAAATATCGCCTACACGTGCAAACGGTTATGTCACACATGACGTGAGTATAATTAGACTAAAGAAGTGAAGGTTCATTAACCCATTCAATCCGGGAACGCATCTCTGTCACTTTAGATTTGTTTGGCTATTCAAAAATAGCAGATATACAAGCTCATAGTATTAGCGCGGCGCCGAGTGCCGCAATATGAACTTGTAGATCTGCATTTTTTTTTTTACATCGTGAACATTTTTGCAAAAATATATATATTTTTATAGCAAACATTTGTAACTCAAATCTGTGCCTCTGGGGATTCTACAAATGTCTTCTAAATCCTAACAGTTTTTTTGAAAAAACTTATGTTGCTATAATCAGTGATTCTCAAACTTTTTAATGTCAAGGACCCCCAAAATGACCCCCATCTCAAAATATGTTGTTCCAGGGACCCCCAAGAAGATTTGAGTTAAAAATGTTTGTTTTAAAAATATATATATATTCAAAGATTTTCAAAAATAGCTATTTTTGAATAGCCAAAGTATAAAAATAATGGTTAAAGTGGTTACACAGATGCGTTCCCGGTTTGAATGGGTTAACCAAATGATACTATCAAGTCTTACCATCATGTGCAGGATTAGTCTGGATGTTTTCAGGCTTTGGAAAAAAGATTACTTCCCCTTTTGGGAACGCCTTTTTGTGTGTGTGTCTTTCCATCTGCCCAATATTAACATCATAAATATTTCATGATCTAGTGTGTGGAGTGATAAACTTGATTGCTGATTGAGACCATGTTAAAGATAATTATATCAAGCCCATATCCGAAACTCATCAGCCCGATGTTTGGACCAGCCCTATAATTATGTAACATGAAGTCACATAGATTTCAAACAATGTTCCCATAATCAGACCATCATTACTATGTCACATACTGTAAGCCTGCTTTGTATCGCACCTTTCTGTGAAATGTAATCAAATGTAATAGAAGACAACGGCCCGGACCGCTGGCGTAGCGGTCCGGGCACCTAGGCTACAAAGTAGCCTGACAGCGTGCCGTGGGTTCGAGTCCCGATCCCAGCGGCCTTTGCTGTGTCACTCCCCATCTCTCTCTCCCCATTTCCTGTCAGCCTACTGTCCTATCAATAATAAAGGCATAAAAAGCCCCAAAATATATATATATGTTTTTTTTAAATGAAGAAAACAGGATTTATCGTCTCTGGAAACCTGTCCAAAACCGTTACTTTTCAGGATTGAAATTCAAAAGTAGCAGATCGACAAGCTCAAAAGTTTAGAACTTGCAGATCTGCTATTTTGTGAGAAACTGTAGTATGATCAAGTAGGGCCGATAATTTACGGGGGGAAAAAACACAAAAACTTAAAATATGGAGATAAGAGGTTTCTGCCCACGACAGCAACGTTATAGTGAATGAGTTTTTACCTTCCATTCTGGCTGTTGTTGTTGTTGTGCTCCTCGTCTGAGCTGTGCTCACAGAGCTCCAGCTCACTGACCACGGGGTTGTTCTGCTCGTCCCTGCGAGGGTCCGCCTTGTGCTTCCTCCTGCGTCTCTTCTTCTTCTTGACCAAGGGCTGGTGGGCGCTACCTGAGGCGCCCGCTTCTTCAGGACCGTGCGGAGGAGGAGGTCCGCTCTTCGTTGCTGCTGCTGACCCGTCAGCTGCTCTGGGCTCTCGGCTCCAGATCAAAGACTCTTCTGTGGGGATCGGTGAGGTGACCAGGTGGGCTGGGACAATCTCCTGTGCAGAGATGTACCGATATGACTTTTTTCCTTCCCGACACCGATTCCGATAACTTGCGTATCGGTCGATACCGAGTACCGATCCGATACCAGTGTGTAATTTAATTAAATCTAGGGACAGTGGTTCTCAAAGTGGGGTCCAGGGACCATCTGGGTTCCTTGAAGGGGTTCTAAATGGACCCTTACAGGTCTGTAACTCTGAAAGTGTACAGATGGAACCAAATGGACCCGTAAGGGGGTCCTTGAAATTAAAAGGTTTGAGAACCACTGATCTAGGAATAAATACAAATTCCATTAATAATTGCTAAAGTGCAGCAACAAGTTAGTAAAATAATAATGTAAATAGTACAGTAAGAGTATAAAACAGTTGTGCAACATCAACTGAAACATTCACAATGTTACTGTAAATGAAATATCATCATGTGGTAAATTACGTGGTATCGGAATGGCATAGACTGGCATACTCTGCGATAACGAAACCAGCATTTTGGGCAGTATCGGCAGCTTTTCCGATACTGGTATCGTTATCGGAACAACTCTACTCCTGTGTTTGGTTAAAACTAATCAATATGTTTTCCTAGTCACAGCTCTGAGTCTGTTATCACAGCGGCAAAGATAAGACATGACCTCGTTTTAAACTGTAGTGGAAGATAAGGTCACAGCCTTTCGTGGAAATATTGATACTGATATTTCAGTTCCTCTTCTTGTCTCAGATCATGTGACAAGTCAGATACTCACATTGTTCTGCTCTGTTTCCTGAACAAAGAAGGCCTCTCCATTGTCTCCGAGCTTCATGTGTAGCTCTACTGGTTCCCCATTGATCTCGATGTCAATCTGCAGTCAAACAACACAAATGTATCTAATTAGTATTATGCATTGCACAGTAGTAAACAAACAAAAACAAAAGCCTCACACCAAGGCATTTCAACATAAAGGCCATCATCAGATTCCACCCAGGTGCTTATTAACAAAGGGGAACAGCTGATGTATTTGCATAACATGAGTCATGGATTAAGAATCCATGACTGCAGTATTAGAGATTAGACCAGAACTGAGCAACACAAGGAAGGCTGCTGCTATTGTTTTGTGACTCCTACATAATACACATTCTGGTGGCAGTATTTAACAAGTTGGCTTTAACAAGTTTAACAAGTTTTCAACACATTGAAAACTTGTAGAAGGCAGGCAACGCTGTCAGATGCAGGCTTGAGCTCTGTGAGGCCCTCTCTGAGCAAGGCAATAGCCGACCAAGTGTCCACGCCAAACGAATGCCTGCGGCAAGTGAATGACCGTGCCAAGCGAATGCCCGTGCTGAGCGGTGCGAAGCTTGCATCTATCGTTTCATCGCCGTTCGAGTCAGAGAATGGTAAATGGTCATTCCCTCTGCGTCAATGTGATTTACGCGAAAGGGCGCCCTCAATGTCGGCATCGGACGCAAAAGGTAAGGAGCCAAGCGGCGAAATATGACCCCTTGGGAGTGACGATGGCCTGGTATAGATTTTCAGTTATAATCCACCTTTCACACTCCGGTATTTCTTCTGTTTTATGATGTCATGGACATACTGTAGCATGAGCTGTGATTGAATTGTTTCGGAGGGGACATAAATTCATAGACACCTAATTACAGTACATACAAACCCTGTTTGATTTATGTACACATAAACAAGCCTCCTTTCATCTCGACATTAACCAAGGGTTTGGTCTTTTTATCTGCACCTCTATCTCAACGCTGAAAGATATCCTTACATTACTCACAAAATCACTGTGTCACCTAAGGCCGTCTGGTATGCCTGAGAAAGATTAACAACAACCCTGGTTGTTGACGGGGACCAAGCTGCTCAAGCTGGAGAGGGCAGGCTAAATTTAGCCACTGAGTATGCTGCTCCACCTTGGTCTTCAGCGACAGACTATACTGAAGCTATTAATAGAGAGAAAGGACAATCCGTTCTTCTGACAAAATGATAATGTGTGCTGAAGTGGAGTCAAAGAGTGGGCTACTGCAGTGGTTCTTAACCTTTTCAGGCCGTGACCCCCCAAAATAATCATCTTTGAACTGGGGACCCCCAAAAATAATAATATTTATTTGAACTAGAGACCCCCCAAAATAATCAAATTTTAACTGGGGACCCTGACAAGCACTTGGAATGTAAGAGTTGAGGCATTCAAATTTGTTAAACTGAATATAGCAGAAAATAGCCGATCTGCAAGCTCACACACAAGGCGTTGTGAGTTTGTAGATCGGCTAATTTTTAATAAAATCCCTCTTTCTTATATTATTTGACAATTTGGCCAATGTTTGACCAGTTTTTATAGTATAGCTTGTTGATTACTTCTGATGCAGTAATGGTCTGTTTCTTTTTTGAGGTATTGAAAAGGTCTTAAAAGTCTTTAAATTGTCACTTTACTGTCCCCGACCCACAGGTTGAGAACCACTTGCCTACAGGACAATACTACAGCAGAAGACAGGAGATGTATTGTCTGGCTGGTTTATCATTGCATGTCGTAATTATTCATCAACATCCCATTGAGTTACCTCACATTAATTTGCTCCAAGTCTCAACACCGGAATCTCTTTGTTTAGTCAAGTGTCGGTGGAGAAATGTATTAGAATCTGCTCTAAGCGAGCTCTGTTTTTCCAGTTTTCTGTTGGATTGGTGATATACATGTGGCACATGGACATTGTCACGTATGGCCCCGTATATCAAACATTGCGTCTCGCCCACTCACCACTTTCTCCTTGGAGCGCAGCACGCCCAGTTTTCCGAAGCGCACGTGGAAAGGAGAGCACTGGAAGGTTCCGTCGGGCTGTCGGACCACGATCACGTCGATGCAGCCCGATAGAGTAGCCTGGTTGATGCCTTTATAGAGCTCCTTCACTGTGACCAGCACCTGGCCAGCCAGCTGCCCCACGTAGTTCATAGTGTCTACCTGTGGACACAACACAGGCAAAAAGAACTACCATCAACATATATATATAGAAGCATTACATTATCCATCAATGTACGAGGACGTTTTATTAGTCTCTTCTTGAAGACTGTGTTTATCACTTAAAAAGGAGTAGTTCCCGCCAAAAAGTACTTATTTTCTATCAATTACACACACCATGAAGCCTTGAATTCATGGAGATTTTTTTTGTTTATCTCCACAAATTCAAGGCTTCATGAGGTGTGTAATTGATAGAAAATAAGTCATACTACTTTAAAGAAAATTACTTTCTGGAACAAATAATGGACATTCAAACACAGAAAACAAAACAGAATTGGTCTCCCTTGGATTATTCCCAGCATAAGGCCACACTGTGGTTTTCACGTGTTACTAGGGCACCTGTCCCCATGCCTCACACACTCACACACACACACACACACACACACACACACACACACACAAAAAGCACTCCTGTTGTTCAGAAAAGTCTGCAACGGAAAATGCAAGCTGGTCCCTAAACACAGGGGCTCTGCTCTGTCCCATTTTCCTGAAGAGTTCCAGGCAGATCGAGTCTAATTAAGGACTCTATTACAGGCTACTGCTGCAGAGCAGAGCAGAGCGGAACAGAGCGGAAGAGAGGGGAGCAGAACACTGTGGTTGTGGTGCTTGTCCTCTTTTCCTGTCTGAGTCCCTATAAGATACAGTCACTAGAAAGTGCAGAGTGCAGACTCCACTCTGTAAGTCCATGCGGTGCTGATCTCTGTCTGTAATTCAGATGACAGGGCATGATACCACAAGGGAGGCAGGGGGATAAGGATGGTACCTGGAAGACTCCACCATGACAAAGCTGTTTATATGTACACATAAGAATTCGGACAGTGGTGGAAAAGTACTAAAATAAATGTTACTTAAGTAAAAGTATCAATACTGGCAATGTAGAAACACTCTGTTACAGTTACAAGTAAAAGTCTGGAAATAAAAAATTAAAGCAACAAAATGTACTTTAAAGTACCAAAAGTAGAAAGTACTCATTATGCAGAATGTTTCACAAGTTTTCGAATGTAAAAAAATATTTTATACATTTAAATATCTACAAGCAGATCTACAAGCTCACAATGCGTCGCATAACGACGCATGGTGAGCTTGTAGATCGGCTATTTTCAAATGGCCGAAATATATACAGGGCTGAAGTGGGTAATGTATGTTTCGTAATAATAATAAAAATCTACAAAGTAACTAAAGTTGTCAAATAATTGTCGTGGATTAAAAAGTACAATATTTGCCTCTGAGATGTAGTGGAGTAGAAGTAAAAATATTGAAAATTGGAAATACTCCAGTAACGTAAAACATTATTCAAAAGTGTACAGTACTTTAGTACATGTACTTAGTTACTTTCCACCACTGGTAATCAGGTAAGTACCGTGTTCTGCACATGGCAGTCTCTGGAATGCATCAATCAATTATGATTAACTCAAGGTAGAATCTGAATACATGGACATGTGAACAGTTATGTCAACACCGGAATCTCTTTGTTTAGTCAAGTGTCGGTGGAGAAATGCATTAGAATCTGCTCTAAGCGAGCTCTGTTTTTCCAGTTTTCTGTTGGATTGGTGATATACATGTCATTGTGGCACATGGACATTGTCACGTATGGCCCCATATATCAAACATTGCGTAATCAGGTAAGTACCGTGTTCTGCACATGGCAGTCTCTGGAATGCATCAATCAATTATGATTAACTCAAGGTAGAATCTGAATACACGGGCATGTGAACAGTTACAAAAGGTAGACATTTTATAAAAATCACACCCTGTGTGAAGTGGGCGGTGTCTTGCTAGCTAATCACAATACTGAATGGAGTCAACCAATCATGTACAAAAAATAAATACATTTATTGAAACACTCTTTATGATGGACGAAACCATAACTTAAAAAAAACAAATTTATGTTTTTTTTTAAGTTATGGTTTCTTATATAGGGCTATGCACATGTGTCATGTGACACTGGCCAATCACAGTCCTGAATAGACTGTGATTGGCCAATCACGGTGCAGGGTTAGGCGGGGTACTTTTTGGCCAATCACAGCGCAGGATAATTGTACAAATATCCAAACCTCACTTATAGGGGCGGTTTCACCGCCCAAAAATACAATAGTAAGTCCATAATTGAGGCTTGCCATACATGAAAAACAATGCAGTCAGCATTTTACAAAATAAATGCATGCACATAAGTCATAATCAGTGCAAAAAGTAGTGTGATAGTTTGGCAACAATAAAGATCTGATAAGGAATGATGAAAGGACTGTAGTATATTAATGACTAACCAACAATAGTGTGATAGTTTGGCACAACAAAGACCCGATAAGGAATGCTGAAGTACTGTAGTATATTACAGACTAACCAACAATCATCCTTGTATATAAAAACTGGGACATTCAAAAGATTACCTTACCTTAATCCCCTCTTAACCTAATAAATGGCCACAAAAGCAGCTTCTTAAAAGCAGGAATTAGACAGTACAATGATCCATGCAAGTATACAAGAACTCTGCTGTAGTTAGTCTACTCTGCAATTTATTCCATTTCGATTTGGGTCACACAAAGTAAGCAAACTCGTTATGTATGTCAATCTTTGCAACAGTGTTTACATATTAGCTTATAATAATCAGCAACAAAGTAATAACAAGTAAATAGGTTATCAGGACACAGTAAATGTTAGGCCATCTTGAGAGAGCAGTTTATCAACAATTTGTACAGTATGTAGCAGTGGTTCCCAAACATTTTAGCTCAAGACCCAAAAGAGAAATTAGATGTTTGCCTTGGACCCAAACTATTGAAAATAGTAGATCTACAAGCTCACTATGCTACGCTTCACACCGCGATGTATGCTTGTAGATCTTCTATTTTCACCACTTCTTAAACGTTTTTAAATTTTTCATTTATGAAAAATATTGGAATTCGTTTTTAATTGATGAAACATTTTGATTTGTTTTGTTTAAAGTCTTTTTAAATAATACATTTTTTTAAATGTAGGAAACAAAAAAAGGGGATATTTACTCACGACCCATAAAAATTGCTCCGCTACCCAAACATGGGTCCCGACCCAGTGTTTGGGAAACAGTGGTACAGTATATACAGTACTAAACAGTGGAACAGACTGGAGCTAAGCAACGTAGCGGCCATTAAGTGAAAGAGGCCAGCCTAAACAGCATGAAAAAAGATAGCTATCATAGGCTATCTTGCCTTGTAAATAATAGATGACATGCTCAGAAGGCTGGATAAACTTTTTGTTACCACAGTGCTCTGACTCCTCTGGTGCGCTATCCTCTTAGAACAATGACATTTAAACAAGTGACGGGTCGCACTCAGAGTGACAAGAGTGAGTTCGTTTTTAAGGTTTCAGCTATCCAGCCTTCGTCACACTGACGAAGGCTGGATAGCTGAGACCGAAACCTTTGTCCTTTCTTGTGAAGACATGGAGAAATAAAAGAAACTCACTTCTGTCACTCCGAGTGCGACCCGTAGACAGGGTTAATTTAGGAGACTACTCGGCGCAAATGGCACATTTGGCACTTCACAGCAAGAGGATTTGATTTCAGCTACAACATCTAGAATTACTGTGATTTGACTGCAGTGGCACAATTTCATAGAAAAAAAACACTTTTTGGAATGGTAATGTGACGGCACACAATACAAATTGAGGGCCGCAAGAAGCCTGGAGCCTTTGCCTCTGTGAATCTCAAGTGATTTTTTTATTAGAAAATGAATTTCCTATATCATCTACTTTTCCACTCTTCGTTCTTAGTGGAACATTTGTCATTTATTACAAGTTGTAAAGTACCTCCAAGTGAAAATAAATAAATAAATCAAATGTTTCATTTGATTTATAAAGCACCTTTCAAAACAAAGTTACAAGGTACTGTACAATGTACTCATGCATGATTGCGGTAATACACACTCACTGTGCAATTTGGAGTCACATACAGTAACTTGCTGCAATGGTGGTGACACTACTATCCTGACTTGACTTCACTTCCATATTTCAATAAGCAAAATATTGTACTGGTTCATCAGGAATAAAAACTAGGACAAAGGCAAATCGATCAAATTTACATTTCACATTTACTGCACTTAAATGACGCTTCACTTAGAAGTTACAACACGCTTTCACAATCAGAGTCAGAGCAACGGACAGAAACATATAGACAGACAGACAGACAGACAGACAGACAGACAGACAGACAGACAGACAGACAGATTGTTGGGTACTGTAGTGTAAATCAGGTCAAGTTGTGCACAGACAAGATCAAGAGCACAAAGGATAGAAGAACCACAACGCGCAGATGAATTGAGATGATTGCTTTGTTGTCTCAAGATCTGCTTACCACCAGCTCATTTCCTTTTTATGTGTACAATTGCAACGAATCAACACCAGCAACAACTAGCCTATCAAGATCATGGAGGAACTTTTCTTGATAAAACAGAAAAATGTTCCTCCATTACAGTATCGTACATCAGTGGTTCTCAAAGTGGGGTCTGGGGACCCCCAGGGGTCCGGGGACCCCCAGGGGTCCTCAGGGGGGGGGGGGGTTCAAGGGGGTCTCCAGCTAAATTTGGTATTAAAGCATCACAATCATTTTAACCACTTTATCCATTTATACGTTGGCTATTCAAAAATAGCAGATGCACAAGCTCACAGCGCGACACACTGCAAGCTTGTACATCTGCTATTTTTGAAAAATGTTTGAAAGATTTTGAATTATATGTGCATTTTTTTTAACACAAATCGTCTCCTCTGGGGGTGCCAGGCACAAAACATTTACACATGGGGGTCCGCAGCCAGATACATATCAATTGGGGGGTGAGAACACAAGTTAGTATAAGTACTGCATCACCTTGTCTTCTTGTGTTCTTTTTATTATTGGAGCACCTTGCTGGCAATAACCTAATGAAGCTGCCGAGTACTTTGTCATTTTAACAAAGGCTTTAATAATCACATGCTGCTAGTGGTTAACAATGGCCCCAGCAGATATCTAGTTTCATGGGCTGCCTCATACAGTATGGACACAAAGGGCTTAGCAGCACACTTGTGTCTGCTATTCACATGTTACTGCTACAATGCAGGGCTTGTTGGGCTTGTTACCGTATCAGAAACTGTACTATTGAGGTCAGGTCACGTATGTACAGTATACTGTGGTATTTAGATTTGTTGTCCTGAACTTAATACTTTTCAGGCCTTTCCAGTTGGCTTACTGTTACAACATAGACTGATGTTTCTCCACAAACAGTTATGATGAATTATAGGATATAGGCAAGTCAAAATAAAGCTTAGGTTAACCTAAAACGACTCAAGCATTTAGCTCTTAGACACAGACACTGTGCGACGCAGGAGTTGGCCTACTTTCACTTTCACATTGCACTTTTATTTTGGTCATCAGTTCAACAATGAAAACAATACATTCCATGTTGTTCATAGAACTTAGCAGTACTAAAACAAAACAACAACAATAATACAATATATTACATGGTTATGACCAAAAAAGGTATAGGCTGAAGCTAATAAGCTTATTCTGCCTAGTGCCTACCCTTTCCACATACTGTACAATGGCAACGCATTTTCTCCTGCCTACTGACCAAGTGCCTTGGTCCAGGACAAGACAAGTTTTAGCTACCGGTATGCTGGACTCAAATCTGTGACATGCATGTCATAGTGCAGGGGTCTTAAAGGTTTTTCAGTCCAAAGACCACTTAGGTGAGAGAGAGATGAAGCAGGGACCCCCACTACATATTGTATAAAATTATGTTGCAGATGATTAAACTGAGGCATTGTGAGCTTGTAAATCGGCTATTTTCGGCTAACCTTTCCCTCAGAATAGGGATGCTAGGGTTCAAGTGGTTAATGTACCAAAAAAAGTTCCTAACACACAAAGATTTGGTGGCCCCCCTGTAGTAACTCTAAGGACCCCCTAGGGGTCCCGTACCCCCTGTTGAAGACCCATTTCCAAGTGCTTATTGGACATTCTGTCTGACTCTGACCACAAGTTCACCTAGCCAGGGAACGATTCCTCATGTTCATTGTAGTGTAGATAGAATAGTTCAGAATTGTTCCATTCCCAATGCAATTTTCTCTTCCAGAGCACAGGGTCACTTGCTAATCTCTATCAGCAGCAGTCTTCATCTTTAATCTCCTATCTCCGTTGTACATGCCCTTTCAAGGTAAGAGACTGTTTTGCCATTGTGAAGAACTAGGTATGTGGCCATTGTGAAGAACTAGGTATGTGGACACACACACACACACACACACACACACACACACACACACACACACACACACACACACACACACACACACACACACACACACACACACACACACACACACACACACACACACACACACACACACACACACACACACACACACACACACACACACACACACAAGCAGTACTAGGCCAGAAAAGTCAAATAGAATCGCTCCTCTACTTCTAGTATACAGTAACTGTACATTAAGAATGCATTAAGCACCTTAGAAAGGCTTGGACAACTCCTTTTCATTCGCTGAACTGCATACCAATTGGCTGGACTTTAACCCCTCAAGCCCACTCAATCTCCAAGACTGAGATCAAATAACAGTAGCTAAATGCATAATATTCTGCAAACAAAGCACACAATATTCTATCCTGTAAACATATCAATTATTTAACAGCTGGGTATATAAATAAATGTTGGGGGGGGGGGTTGATAACAATAAAATAAACCCTTAATAACTTTTATGAGCTCAGGATAATCAAAATGTTAACCCACTAAGACCTGAGGCCGATTCTACAAATGCCTTCTAAAACTACAAGATTTTTCAAAAAAGGTTAAAAAAATAGCAGATGTACAGTACGAGCTCGCAGCGCGGCAAAAAGTGACGCGCTGTGAGCTTGTATATCTGCTATTTTTGAATAGCCAATTGAAAAAAGGGGTTTTAAAAGGGTTGAATCCCAACTTACCAGAGTCCAGGAGGACTTCAGGTGTGAGTGCTGCTTTCCCCCCTGCTCTACAATAGCTCTGGCCTGAGGATGGTCATGGTTCCCTGAAACCTCCATGTCATCCAGGGAACCCAGCCTGTGAACACCTGCTACTGCTGGGTCTCACTGGGTCTGCAATCTCAGCCTGGTTGCTGCTGCGTTGGCCCTTTCTTTCTCCCCAAATCCATCTCCTCCTCCTGGTCTGTACCATGCACCATATAGCTGCTGCTATGGCCTCTAGTCTGCCCCGCCATCCATCCGATCCAAGTGAACACAAAACACTAGAAGCCCCTGACCCCGACCTACCGCCTTATACACTGTTACATCACCCACCTCAGAGCCTTTCCTGCACCCCCCACCTGACCTCCACTTCCTCCCCCTCGGTCCCTCAGCCTGAGGAATGGGTAGATTCAAACTTAAGTAACGTAATTATTATGTAGTGCAGGTTGCAGGCAATCAGGCCACAGGGTATATATTGGTGTATCTAATTTAGTACTGTAAACATCATCAAGTATTCTTCCCGGCAACAACAAATGCCTTTTTTGTGATGATGTTAAAAAACAGGCAAGGTAGCCTTTAAATGTCTGGTGGTGGTTACTTGTTATTGTGGTTAAATGTCTGCAAGTTCCAGACAGTGTGCAAAGATGCCTTTAAAAAAGTGAAAGTGAAATTGAATACAAAATGCATATGTTTTTTAGAAATTGAACTTAATCATATAATTTAAGTGTAACTACATGATAATGCCCCCCCCCCCTGAATGTGTCGTCGTAGGCTACTGTAAGCCATAGTACACAGTAACTGGTTTTATGAACAAAGCAGAAGTTTCCAGTCAGATGAAAGGGCATCAGCCACGATAAAACAGCCTTGTACAACTGATCTCTCTTTAGTGAGAGGATTCAGCTGACTACACACTGCTGTGTGCTCTGGGCTGCAGACCATGCACTGCACTGTGCACATCACACCAAATTTGGTTTTAAAAAAAAACCACATACAAGATCTAAGTAGGCCTGTCACAATTATTACATAATCGCCTCGTCGCAATTGTTTTTACATAATAGCAGTTATTTTTGCATAATTGGCATGATCGTCATAATAGTTTTTTTCCAGGTTGAAAAATGTTTCATACATTTACAAATATTCTCAGAAAATAGCCGATAATTTTCCCTAACTTGGCGTGGAAATATGTAAAAAACATTCAATCACTAGTTTCTTTCAAAACGACCCTGAAAACCTATTATTTTTTGTGTTATCCTTTTAGCCTTAATGTCTGACTGTACCTCGCGCTGTTTACATTTCTGACTAACAAAGTATTCAATCAATCAATCAAAGTACTATATGATAGTAGGCTAGGCCTATATGTTCTCCCATTGTAGGAAAATAAAGGGACATCATTGTCTGGTTTCAAAATAATGTTTTTTTTTATGCTGATAGAGGCAAAGGGGATTTAGAATGTGTATTCATTCAACTCATAATGTTACGCTGTACTATACAGCGTAACATTATAGGGCTGTGAATCGTCTGCTATCTCACGATTCGATTCGATTCCGATTCTTGGGGTCACGATTCCGATTTTTAAAAATGTTTTCAAAACAAACAATTCTCGATTCAAAAGCGTTTTTTTTCCGATTCAAGCGATTCTCGATTCAAAACGATTCTCGATTCAAAGCGATTCTTGATTCAAAACATAGGATTTCAGGATCTACTCCAATCTGCTGGCATGAGAACAAGAGAGTCGATTCTGAATCGTCCAACAGTAGAATCGCGATTCGTATTCGAATCGATTTTTTCCAACACCCCTATAACATTATGAGTGTGAAGTGTGAAGTGTGACATTTACAACCAGCAAGTTTCACTTTCCTTTTTGAACAAGTGGTGCCTCTGGGGACAGTTGAAATCATTACAAGTTTTCCAAACATGTCCCTGCAGGCAATATTCATATTCAAGTTTAAGTGTACTATTTTGATCTTGTACTGTTAGGTCTGTCAGTCACTACTAATTACATTTACTCTGTAGTACTGTAAAATGTTGAGGTACTTTTACTTTACTTGAGTATTTCCAATGTTCAATACTTTCACTTCTACTCCACTACATCTCAGAGGCAAATATTGTACTTTTTATTCCACTGCAATTATTTGA
This sequence comes from Gymnoscopelus braueri, assembly GCF_963280865.1. NCBI lineage: Eukaryota > Metazoa > Chordata > Actinopteri > Myctophiformes > Myctophidae > Gymnoscopelus > Gymnoscopelus braueri. The sequence goes on along the minus strand of NC_137623.1, from coordinate 20,182,847 downwards.
AAACTTTAGTTACTAGTGACTTTGTAGATTTGAATTAATTATAACCAAACATAACCACTTCAGTCCTATTTAAACTTTGGCTATTTGAAAATAGCTGATCTACAAGCTCATGCATTGTGAGCTTGTAGATCCACTATTTTCAAAAGATTGTAATATATTTTATACATATGATACCTTGTGAAACGGGGCATTCTGCACGATGAGTACTTTTACTTTTAGTACTTTAAGTATATTTTGATGCAGCCAACACACAGCCAACAGCCAACACTTTCGTACTTTTACTTGCACATTTTGAATACCAGACTTTTACTTGTAACAGAGTATTTCTACCTTGTGTTAGATTAATAAATGTGAGTACTTCTTCCAACACTGCCTCAGACCAGCAATCAACAACACTGATGTGTCAGGTATAGTAGTGTAAATGTTACACAGCATAACCAGTTATCAACCATGACTCTCTCCCTTGGAGGAGACTATAGAGCACCTTGAGAGAGAGCGGTGATAATCCTGTTTACAAGCTTAAGACAGATCTGGTTGTACCTGGCACATGTCCAGTGTGATACTATGACCCTGGTTTCTACCTGGCTGCATGGCACCGTGTCCAGTGTGATACTATGAACCCTGGGTTCTATACCTGGTTGCATGGCACCAGAGTGCTACTCTATGACCTCTTGTTTATCAACCAGGCTGTGTTCAGCTTTGATAACATAATAGAATCTCTCAACTGTCTACAGCTGCTGCTGCACTGAATGTTTGGGGAAAACAAGACATTACATCACAATCACACAGCCTACAGTACACACTACAGTACAAAAAAAAAACTACAGTACACCTGTACTGTACAGGCTATAATATATATGTGCGACATTACTGTGTAAAATAGTCATGAATGTTGTCCTATAATGACAACGCTCTGCAGTGGCCACTCGAAACCAGCACTGATACTGTCGGTGTTCCGAGGATGATGTTGAGTGAGTGCCAAGTTTAAACGGCAACTCAATGGCTCCTCCAAATAAAGCTTTAATATGATGCCATAGGCTACATGATGCGATGCTCTTCGCATATTCAAATATTATATGGGATTAGCCTTGGATCAAGACTATCTATCATAGATGTATGTATTTAATCGATTTTGACATTTTTATATCTGCGATAGTCTTGGGTTGCACAACCCGAGCGTCCAGGACTTTCACCAATAAATCCCATATACAAATGTACAAATGCAAAATATATGGTACTTACCCAGTTGCTACAAATGTTAACTCGGCATTCGGAATCTTTGTGCAATGTATTAGTCCATAGTTTTCAATAGATGTGTTTTAATCCCGTCGTGGCCGAACGCCATTTGCCCCCTCGTTTACTTCCTGTTTACATTGAGTGTAATGCCGACTTTCACCGGATGCGCCCCATCACAATCGCCCATTAAGGAATACAGTGAATTTCCGACAGAATCCGACACAGTCGGGATTAAAACACATATCTATTGGAAAATACGGACTAATACAGTGAACACAGGTTCCGAATGCCGAGTTAACATCCGTGGCTACAGGGTCAGCACTTTATGTGATTTTTGTGTACATGTACGGAAAGGTACGGGCTTTCCGCGCGGATGTTCAGTGACTATTAGAGGGTAGAGACCAAGGCTATCATAGATACGAAAGTAAAAGTCAGCCTCGATAAAATACATCCTATGATAGTCTTGATCCAAGGCTATCCCTCTGCCATTTCAGGGGAGTTATTGTACATTTAAATCGGGTGAGAACGTACCTTTTAGTTGCAGACAGACATTTACCGGTCCTCTCCCTGAGGTAGGCAGACTGTTGTGTTGACGCCTTCAGTCCACTTTGCGTTTCATCGATAGTAGTTTAGACCATGTGACCCTGAACAGCAGCTCTGCTCTCTGACACTATCTGCACGTGATTGCAATCTAGTCAGCATAACATCCGCAGCAAAAAGACAATGATGATGGTGCTGCTGCTGCTTGGTTGGGTTCCTCTGGGACAGTGGTTCTCAACCTGCCTGTGGGTTGGGTCCCCACATGATTTGGGGGGTGGGGGTTGGGGAGGGGGGGGGGGGCGGTCCCCAGATGACAGTAAAGTGACAATTTAAGGACTCTTAACTTCTTAAGACCTTTATAATATGAAATGAAAAAATACTATTACTGCATCAAAAGTAATCAAACAAACTGGTCAAACATTGGCCAGTTGTCAAATAATGTAAGAAAGAGGCAAAAATTTTGAACATAGTCGATCTAAGCTCACAACGCCTCGCAACACGATTATGATTGATACTAATGTATACACTAAATGTACTATTTATCTGTGGAACCAAGTCACACAAATTGTAATGCCTCAACTCCTACAATTCCAAGTGCTTGTCAGGGTGGGGGGTCCCTAGCCTGGTAAACCCTCCCTCCGGAAATCTCAATTCCATTTCATTTCAGGAATCAAATAGAAATTAGATTTCCGGAGGGAGGGTTTACCAGGCTAGGGGGTCCCCAGTTCAAATATGAAACACTGTTCTTCTATGACAGTGGATGGGGGTCCTTGAGATGAACTGAATTGATTGATTGATTGATTGATTGAAACCTTTATTTCAGGGAAATCCATTGAGACCAGGGTCTCTTTTACAATGGCACCCTGTGTACAAAATTACACTTAACAATGATTTTACAGACATGACATAGACAACATGGTACAACAAGGTACACATTAAATATAATACAATAAAAAGGTTTAAAACATATTAAAACCAAATATTACACCAAGCAGGTGCATATGCCTTCTTCCAATGTAAGGTCAGCTAAGAAATATTTTAAAAATAGCAAAAGAAACTAGGACATCTAACTTTTCTTGACATTTGTTCCAGCCTACATATGGAGCATACACACTGAATCTCCCAGCTTATGGGCACCTTCAGCATAACCTTATCTTGAGATCTGGTACCATGAATTGATGTATTGAGTTCTAATAGTTCTGTCAAATACAGAGGTAGTTTGCCAAGTAATGTCTTGTACGTAAACAGGGTGACATGTTGCTTCCTTCTAAGAGTCAGGGAAGCCATCTTACTGAGGTGCAAGTATATTGCATTGCACTTCATAATGGACATAAAATGCATACAGAGAGGAATCTTTTTGTATAACCTATTGTTATAGCCAAAATTAAGATGACCAAACATTTGAATGAGCTGTATGCCTCTCAACTGTTAATCCTAGCTGTGCATTAATTCAGCCCTGCTTCATCTCAAGAATGTCTCATGTTTATGCTCAACGTACTGTAGCAACTTCAAAGTCCTTAGTTCCTTTGCAACTTCTGTGTCTGTAAGTGAACTTCCCAATAGCTACTGAGTTATAATGACGCAAGTCAAAGGGTATGTGAACAGCATTTTATTCAAGCACAAGGTTACAGCAAAACATTAAAACTTAAAAGCAAACAGTAGAAGATCGCTATAGGCTTGCTTGTATTATTAACAGACAGAAAACAAAATGTGATGTACATATTTTTGTGTCATGCACCAAAGGTGCCCAGCCCACATGGACTTATAGGACACAACATATAAATCATTGCATAAGTGTACAATATAGAAAATAATAAATACCTATCCTAAAACATAACTCAAGTATTTCATAATCATCTAGCCAAACTAAAAAATATATATCTTAATTCCTCATATAATGGACAGTAAAACAAAAAAATTAATGATGTAAGATTATTATTCCACTCTCTGTGCCATAAGTACACATGTTAGATATTGTCATCACATCATATTATGATAAATGAAGTGGACAATGCAAGTTCAGGGGTTAAGACCACCCTCTTGACACCCATTCGCAATCACCACTGCACGAATATACCTGTGTGTGATTGCATGACTCGGCAGGATTTTCTGCTTCACAACCTCCTTTCTCCCCACTCTCCTCATTTCTTCTCAATCCCTCTCTCTCTCTACCCCTCCACTCTCGCCAGAAACCCACGAGGGCGGAGGACAATAGCTCCAGAGCAGAGCCACGATCAGTGGTGGAAAGTAACTAAGTACATTAACTCAACTCAACTTAAGTACAATTTTGAGGTATTTTTACAATTTTGGAGTATTTCCAATTTTCAATACTTATACTTCTACTCCACTAAATCTCAGAGGAAATTGTACTTTTACTCCACTACAGTTATTTGGAAACTTTAGTTACTAGTTACTTTGTAGATACAAAACATAAGCTACATTAACCTCTTCAGCCATCTTTAAAATTTGAAAATGTATTTATTGAAAATAGCCGATCTACAAGCTCACAAAGCGTCGCTATGCGACGCGCTGTGAGCTTGTAAATCTGCTATTTTCAAAGAATTTTTTTATCCATTTGGAAACTTGTGAAATGGGACATTCTGCATAATGAGTACTTTTACTTTTTGTACTTTAAGTATGTTTTAATGCCAATACTTTTGTACTTTTACTCAAGTACATTTTGAATACCAGACTTTTACTTGTAACAGAGTATTTCTACAAAGTGGTATTGATACTACCCTGAGTCTTGTCTCTTCCTCGGGTCCCTCACCTCACCTGCACTTACACATTCCATTCATGTGTTAATAAATAATTTCGTATTCAGCAGAGATGTGGTCTCTTACTAGTGAAACTAAACAACTAAACAACTATTCTCAGCCCAAGCTAAATGATTTCAAAACCAAAACACATCAATCTCACACAAACACAGCTGGTATAATTGCTTGGATTGGAATCATGGCACTGCCAAGATCACTCTTTTGGGGAAACTCTCCATTTTCGTTCTTGCCCATTTCTAAAGGCTAATTTATACTTCATACTGTAGTAGAGCGAGTGTCACAGTCAACATGATAAAGTATTGTAGTGTCCCCAGCTGAGACAGGGTTTCCCAGCCATATATCATGCCTGTGTCCATCATTGTTCTGTTATTGTGTTATTATTTGCCACAAGGAATGCGTTGGGGTGATTTATTTGTTATTGTGATTAATGTTGTTAATTGATGTTCATGTAGCCATTTCCTTTGTGTGTGCATTGGGGAAACAATAACTGGTTTTGGTGATTTGTGTGTTGTTTGCCACAACTAAAAGAGCATTCCTATTAAAGTTGTTGTGTTATTGAATCCACAGTTCCATTACGTTGGTGCCGGAAGTGGGATGTCAAACCTCGAAGAAATCACTGGTGTCCTCCAGCATCTTGGCCAGCATGTCAGTAAAGAGGCAGGGAGAGAGAGAGCAAGTTGGAAATATAGTATTTGCTGCTGTGCCTGTGATGGTCCTGGATCAGTCCACTGAGGTTGCCAGCCTCTCCTACTGGCCAGAAGGCACCAGAGCAACTTGTAACCCAAGAGTACCAGCAAGAGCAGCCGACAGGCAGTGATGACCAGTGGTGGAAAGTAACTAAGTACACATGTACTCAAGTACTCTACTTCAGTAACATTTTGAGGTACTTTTACTTTACTGGAGAATTTCCCATTTTCAATACTTTTACTTCTCCTCCACTACATCTCAGAGGTAAATATTGTACTTTTACTCCACTATAATTATTTGCAAACTTTACATTAACCACTACAGCTCAGCCCTATGTGCTTTGGCTATTTGAAAATAGCCGATCTACAAGCTCACAACGTGTCGTGACGCGATGCATTGTGAGCTTGTAGATGTGCTATTTTAAAGGATTTTCATACATTTAAAAAACTTGTGAAATGGGACATTCTGCACAATGAGTACTTTTACTTTTGGTACTTTAAGCACATTTTGATGCCAACACCTTTGTACTTTTACTCAAGCAAATTTTGAATAGAGGACTTTTACTTGTGTTTCTACATTGTGGTATTGATACTTTTACTTAAGTAAAGAATGTGAAAATGTGAATGAGTAGGCTACTTCTTCCACCACTGGCGATGACTCCTCGTTGGGAATCACGCTGCTGACTTCCTGGCTCATTTTTTTCTTTTCTTTTCTTTTTTCCCCCTTTCTACTTTTTACCAATTGTCCAATATCGTATCGCAAATGTGTATCGATATGTTCCTACAGATGTCCAGTAAAACGAGTAGAAGCAGACCTGTGTGGCCACTGTATGAATGACAGCTGGACGCAAGCTCAAACAGCAGCCATCTCCAAGCTACAGTCGAGTTCAACTGCAACCACATACTATATTAGGCTCCAGCTGGTTCAGCTCACTGGTGCTTGCACAGCATGGATACTGTCAGGTCGAGCTACCCCCTGAGAGGTTTGGGCCCACAAATGGATTGGACCTCGTACTGTGTTATCCAAACTGTTGTTGGGCCATAAGGTGGTCATACGGTTGACATCTTTCTGGCCCCTAAGTTGTCATACAGAAGAGGACCGGGTGGAGGGCAGGCAGAGAGCATCACCAGAGCTGGGACTTTGTTAGGGTTACTGGGACAGTGAAAGCCCTTAAGCGGGGCATGCCTCGGGGTGCATGTGTGTCCATTATGTGTTATTATTATGCCATGGGGAAAGTGTTGGGGGATTTATGTGTTATTGTGTTTATTGTTGTTAGTTTATCGTTGCTATCGGGCAGAAACCTGCTATCCCCATATTTAAATTGTTTGTGTGTTTTCGTAAATTAATGTATTACACTAAAACATCAAAAGTAGCACACACAAAAGTATGTGTGTGTGTGTGTGTGTGTGTGTGTGTGTGTGTGTGTGTGTGTGTGTGTGTGTGTGTGTGTGTGTGTGTGTGTGTGTGTGTGTGTGTGTGTGTGTGTGTGTGTGTGTGTGTGTGTGTGTGTGTGTGTGTGTGTGTGTGTGTGTGTGTGTGTGTGCGTGCGCGCGCGTGTGTGTGTGCGTGCGTGCGTGTGCGTGTGTGTGCGTAAGTGCGTGTGTGTGTTTTGGGGAACACTGTGATCAATAGAGGAATTTGTATGGGGCACCCGTGTTTGGTGTGCTGGTGTATGGTGCCGTTTGCTACGAGTATTTCTATTGAACCCACGGTTCAATAGAGTATGAATTAGCCTTAAGTCTGTGTTCCCTGTTTATGCCTGTGTCTCAGTTGTCTCCTCAGCATCTAGTAGGAGCATCTCTGTGGTCTCCTGCATCACGCCAGAAACAACTAATATGTCCTCCTCCCCAACTTCCGAGGTGTTGGGTGCAGCAGCTTCACCTTCAGCTTCATGTATCACATATTCCTGATCCTTTTTCTCGCCAACTTTCGAGGCGTTGGGTACAGCTTCATCTTCAGCCTCATGTGTCACATCATCTTGCGGGTCCTTTTTCTCTACTTGCTCCTTGTTGCCCTTTCTTTCTGCTTTGTCCTCCACTTTCGCCATGGGAGGAATCGCCAGAATGACGGATCCTACAGTACAGTGCAACACAATGGTTTGAAAGTGACTCTATAACATCTTAATCAAAAAGTTAACATCTGTAGTAGAATTATTCATCATGTAGACAGGAAGGAGACAATTCCATGTATATTATCATACACAATTATATGTTTGATATGTAAACACACGCATGCACACGTGCACACAAGCAAGCACGCACGCACGCACGCACGCACGCACGCACGATGCTTGAGCTCTATCATCTCATCACTCACCCTTCCGTTTCTGCACTTTCTTTCCTGTAACTGGGGTTCTCTTCTTTTCTATTGGGGTATTTGGGCCATAGTGTACATTCCCATCGTCATCAGTCAAATATGAAGTCACTCCCAAGTCATCTGAGCCCTCTGTAACGATCAGCTGACAAGGAACAATTAGATTTTTAGATGTGATCACATAATGCAGGGGACTTCAAATGTAATGTGAATGATACATAACATACCTCATTTCTTCAGATCTCTCTGTTGTAATAATAATGATATCCATTAATAGATATATTATGTAGCCTCTCTAAATTCCTGTCTCTCTATACTGTAGTGTATACTGTACTGTATATCTCTTGACACATCTTGACGTTATACACGCTTCATATGTTTGAGACACTGCTTAACGTCCCTTATTGCAATCACAACCATCGGTCAGACGATCTTTATATAATACATCACATATCGCAAACATGTTTGAGTGATCTATTTAGTACTGTGACTTTCTAATAATGTAAGTGAAATAATGTAATTATCTATATGAATTCATCTAAAACAATGGTGTTCATTTCCTGTGATTTCTATTATGAATGCTCCCCAACGACAATGAACTTTGGTAATGTGACTTGAAATTTGAAACTTCATTAGTTTGGTAAACCACCTGTCTATTATTGAAACTCGTCGCATCGTGAATCATTGGTGTGAGCTTGGCTTTAATCCCTACTTGGACCATAGGAAGGCGATCTTTTAAATTCCTCCAATACATTGTATAACTACGTATCTGACACCATTCTGCATTATTGCAGATTGAGCTATTGATAGACTGTGAGTGTACAAGATCTGTCAGACACAATCCTGTCCTCTGTGTCATACTTTTCAATTAGTTGCTGCTGACTTAATCCTTTGTTTGCTTTAATACCATTCTAACCACATTCATACACACCCATTAACCTTTCTGGTCAATGACTCTGAAAAGAAATGGGGTCACAAACATAACTGCTGCCTGCTCAAGTGAGTTCAGCTCAGCATTCCTCACCTAGAAGTTTTGATGTATAGATACTAATAGTCGTGCAAAATCCAGTGCTGTACCGTTTCCATAAGAGTGTCAACATTAGACACATGAAAATACTTCAGTCTCCATTGTGAGTCCTGTGGTGCCATCTGATGAGGTTGAACTGAGCAGGTTTATACCTGACTTTGTATGCTTTGACCACTCTGCGTAAGCGTGATAAGCGGGTAGGGCTTATCATAAATGACTGGGAGCTATTGAGTGTCATTTAACGTTGGTGTTCAGACAAGACCAGAGATGAAATAAGATTAGTTTTCTTTCAGTTATTTCATTAGGTGAGCTACATTTAGTTTGCTCTATTTGCAAAGGACAGGAAGCTAACTGTGGAGTCTTGGGGTTGACTTTCACTTTTGTTTCTTTCTTTTTTCTTATTTTCTGTGTGAAACATAATAAATCAAGTACACCTTCAGTAATTGCAAGCAAACAAATGTAATTTCAAGCAGGGTGCACAGCTACTGTACATCTGGAGTTACAATTTAATTCTGAGAGTGTAATAATGGATCCACACTCTCAGAGTTAAATGAACGCTGTGTGTTGGCCATCGATGTCAACAGAAATTGCAACACATCAGGGGAATACCACTCATTTTCAACAATCAATTCTCCAGTTCCAGGGAACACAGAAGGGGAGGACCTTTGTCTTTGTCTAGAGTGTAATAATGGATCCACACTCTCAGAGTTAAATGAACGCTGTGTGTTGGCCATCGATGTCAACAGAAATTGCAACACATCAGGGGAATACCACTCATTTTCAACAATCAATTCTGCAACACATCAGGGGAAATGATTAAATGAATTAAATGAAGAGTTAAATGAACGCTGTGTGTTGGCCATCGATGTCAACAGAAATTCCAACACATCAGGGGAATACCACTCATTTTCAACAATCAATTCTCCAGTTCCAGGGAACACAGAAGGGGAGGACCTTTGTCTTTGTCTAGAGTGTAATAATGGATCCACACTCTCAGAGTTAAATGAACGCTGTGTGTTGGCCATCGATGTCAACAGAAATTGCAACACATCAGGGGAATACCACTCATTTTCAACAATCAATTCTCCAGTTCCAGGGAACACAGAAGGGGAGGACCTTTGTCTTATTTCCACACAACAGCTCTAAGGTATATAAATGACATAGTTGAATGTTGAAAATGAGTGGTAATTCCTCTTTAGTGAATATGGAGAAGTTGATTGCAGCTATGAGGACTTGGGTCTGCAACTGGAACCACAGATCCCAGTGACAAAAATGCTAATAAACAGCTTACATTTCAGACACGCAACTGTGGGTTGTTGTTGCCAGACACCAAGACTATTTTGGAATTAAGGCTTCCCCATTGTCGTCGTCCCCCCCCCCCCCCCCACACACACACACACACACACACACACACACCTAACTAGTAGCTAAAAGGGACAGCTTTAGCTACTAGTTAGCCTACTTTGTAGATTTGAATTATTATTGCAAAACATTAATTAACCACTTCAGCCCTATTTAAACTTTGGCTATTTGAAAATAGCCAATCTTCAAGCTCACAACGTGTCGCGTTGTGAGCTTGTAGATCTGCTATTTTCAAATGATTTTAATACATTTTATTTTATACCTGTGATAGGCCTTCCTTGTGAAACGGGACATTGTGCATAATGAGTACTTTTACTTGTGGTACTCTAAGTACATTTTGAATTCCAGACTTTTACTTGTAACAGTATTTACATTTCTACATTGCAGTATTGATAATTTTTACTTGAGTAAATAAATGTACTTTTTCACCACTGAAGCTAAGTGTAGCCCAGCATGGCTGGATGTGCTGCCTGATATCCAAACAGGAGAGCACAATTAGACTATTGGAAACACTGGCCAATCAATTAACCCTGGCACTGCTTACAATCCCATGATTCAACCCCCCCCCCCTCCCCGTCAGAGTTCACAGAACAACTGAAATTGCACAAAAGTGAAGAATCTGTTTCCTCACTAGACCCTTCATATACCATTGGTCCATGCCCATGTGCAAGTTCAGATCGATTCAACCCACTGAGAAGAAAAACTCATAAGGACAGACAGACAGAAGGAAGGAAGGAAGGACAGACAGACAGACAGACAGACAGACAGACAGACAGACAGACAGACAGACAGACAGACAGACAGACAGACAGACAGACAGACAGACAGACAGACAGACAGACAGACAGACAGACAGACAGACAGACAGACAGACAGACAGACAGACAGAGGTTTCCTAATTTAATAGTAAAGATAGTAGAATGACAGTTATATGGGTACTAGAGGGTTCAAAACACAGTGAAAGAACTCGAGAGGAGGTGGTGAGGGAATACATGCTCTTTTATTAGTGTTTTCCAGAGACAGGGGGCAAATGAAGTGATAGCAGTGAACAGTGATGTCCAATTGCTAAATAAATCACAGAGGAAGAGGCATCATAATCACTTTAAATGAGAGGGAAGGTGACAAAGCAGCAGAATCATGAACACAAATATATGTGAAGCCAGGTGATGTCACGAACCAAACAGTGATAGTGAACAACATAGTCACTAAATGAGAGTGGGGAGGGAGGGTGTAGGGTGGTGATCACAACAGACAGAAACAGTGCAGGTGATATCACAATCGTCCGTGGTCATTGTGAAGGAAATGGGACACACAAGAAACACTGGTAGAATCCATTCAAAAATTGCACATTACAGGAGTCCTCAGTTTACACTTGGTTCATTATCTTTCTTATGACCCCCAGTACTACTGTATCAGTACGTTCTTTGGGCAGTTTAACCTCTCGCTTCGCATATTGCAGCAAATTAATACAAACATTCACATCTCGGCCTGCCCCTTTGAAACTTCACACAAACAACAACATTGTAACAATCACATTTTTTGGTGGGCATAATGTTACAAAGTGCCATTGCTTTAAAGCAGACAGTGAATTTGACACTAATGGACAAATAAATAGTGTACACAAAGGCTACATTCTGTTTGAATAGTCTAATCTTGGCCACTCTTTGGATGCCTCTCTGAACTCTTTGGACATTTCATTTAATTTCAGTTCAGATTCGAAATGTACATCGCCCCCAGAGTTACTGCACCCTTACGGGTAAATCTTTTACACTTACAGAGTTAAATTGACAGTCAGGACTTTGCAGTGTACACAAACAAAATGGTGTTTCTTAAGTTGTTCTTTGGGGTGGTTGAGCTACTAATAGGTTTCCCTATGATTATGAGCCAAATAACCACTTTTGGTGCTATTTAGCACCATTTTAGCTTAGCGTGTACACTATCCAAACACCTCTTATCAAATCCTCAAGTTTCCTTTTCTTCTTCTTGATTTTATACATATTTACGTCAACGATTTTTGGACCGCCTTTTATTTTTTCTTGGCGGGGGCCTGCTCTCCTTAGGTGGAGAAGACACTTACGGTGAATTCACTGCTCTCTGTGCCGTACTTGTTCTTCACCAGGATGCTGTACTTGCCAGAGTCTCCCTGGTTCACCTTGGTGATGGTGTAGCTGGCGAACTTGCCTGACTCAAACTTCAAGAGGTAGTGGTCGTCGGACACCATCTCCCTGTCGTTCTTCAGCCAGGTGACCTCTGGCACGGGCTCACCCGAAATGTTACAAGTGAGGTTCAGGGCCTGAGGAGATAGAAACCGCATGATAATACCCCGTAATATTTTTATAGTAACGATGGCTATGTTTCCATGTTGTTGGGCATTTCCCTGTAGACTAACAGTGAGACAAGGATTGATTATGGGTACAATTGCATGCAGGGAGCAAATCTGTGAACTTCAGGTCACAAGATCGACTGCCCTGCTACCTCCATTTATAAACAAAAACTGAAGTTAACCACTTAAACCGTCTAGACTAATACTTCAGACCGGTAACTCAAATGTGATTTCCTAATCAAACCAAAACACGCTCGCCCCGGGTCAAATCCGGCGACCTCGGAATGGTCGCCACCAGGGTATTCCTAAAAGTAACCTCAGTAAAACTATGCCTTATTCCTAAACGTAACCTCAGTAAAATATGCCTAAACCTAACTCGGTGCTCGCGCTATAAGCTTGTATATCTGCTATTTTTGAATAGCCAAAGAAATCTTAAAATGACACAGATGCGTTCCCGGTCTTAATGGGTTAAGTGATGTTTCTCTCAGCTGAAGCAGCATACCTTGCCCTCCTGTATGGTGACCACATCAGGCAGGCCTCCAGCAACTCGAGCACGATCTGAAAGAAACAGCAGACAGTAACTCAACACAAATCTAGAGTAGAAATGCAATGAACAATAAATTAAGCTCAAGAAGGAGGGCTTTTTTTCCCTGTGATTTAATATATAGTCGCTGTCGGGCAGAAACCTTGTATCTCCATATTTAAACTTTATTTTTCCGTAACTTTATGCCCTATTTTGACATAGGAGTGTCACACAAAAGTAGCAAAAATAGCCGATCTACGAGCTCACAACACATCGCATGTATTTTTTGTTTTCTTGTTTGTTTGTTTAGTCAAAGTGAAAGTGCTTCATTCCTTCTATAGATTTTATAACTACATTGGATCCATTGGAACACAGGTTATTTCTTTCCATTTTCTGAAAAGTTTTGGACATACATACATACAACTATATTGTTGCTGTCGGGCAGAAACCTCCTATCTCCATATTCTGACTTTTTGTGTTTTTTCGTGAATTAACGTCCTACTTGATCACACTACAGCGTCACACAAAAGCTTCAAAAGTAGCAGATCTACAAGCTTGAAACACATTTTGAGCTTGTAGATCTGCTACTTTCGCTACTTTTTAATTTGAATCGTGAAAGGTAACAGTTTCCACCCGACAGAGACGATATACACACAGAGCTGGAAAGGAGACCATAGTGTTAGACACAAATCTGAGCTCAGAGAGTTAAATGCAGAAGTACTTACTTCTCTCTGCCATAGCAGCAGCTCTGATGATGGGGGGAAAAGACAGACAGAACAAGAAATACAGTTAAGAGTCAGGATTTGCATTCCTACTTCTCTGTATACTTCCTCAAGGGCAATACAATAATAACACTCATAGAGAACGACGGTGATAAAGTAACAACACCATAACTCCACTAAAATGATGGACAACTCACTTGAGTCTTTGGAATTCTGCGAACGCGTCATCATACGCTGCAACGCAAAAACAGAACATTGAGTGATTATCGGTTCGAAAATGGCATCATGGTTACCCTTGGTTCAAGAGTTCAAGGTGTTCCTTCTTGTTACATCTTGTGTACACGTACATAAGAGTAATATTATTGTTCTGGTACCAGTGGTTCTCAAAGTGGGGTCCGGGGACCCCCAGGTGTCGATGGGGTCGGTTCCAGGGGGTCCCCAGCAAAACTAGTTAACACATCATCACAATAATTTTAACCACTTGGCATGTTGGCGATTTAAAAATTGCAGATGTACAAGCTCACGGCGCGTCACTTTGTGCAAGAAATACAGTCTTGTGAGCTTGTACATCTGCTATTTTTGAAAGATTTTGATTAATTTTTTACACAAATCTTCTCTTCTGAAGGTCCCTGAAACAAAACCTTTTCAGATGAGGGTCCACGGACAAATACATATCAATTTGGTGGTCCTTGATACAAAAAAGTTTGAGAACCACTGCTGTATTATACAACAAGAGGAAAAGGGGGGTGGGTAATGAATAAAGTTTGTAGAAGTCCACCATGATGCCTTGTGCATCCATCCGTGCAGCAGACTAATGGAGATGTCTCACCTTGGCCTGACAACTCAACTGTCCTCTTCAAACCACCCTTTCCATCATGGAACTCGATGGCATATTTGCCCGTGTCTTTCTCTGTGGGCTCTGTGATCTGCAGCCACAGCTGCTCTCCCACCACGCCACTCTTGATGCGATCGGAGAAAGCTATGGCGGAGTCCCTGCAACAATGCAAACAATACAGACATATTATGTGATGTGGCAAACACATTATGACAAGCACACAAACAAATCGTCTCTGTCGGGTGGAAACCTCATAAAAAATAGCAAAAGTAGCAGATCGTGCCACGTTTCGAGCTTGTAGATCTGCTACTTTTGATACTTTTGTGTGACGCAGTAGTATGATTAAGTAGGGCGTTCATTTAAAAACAAAAAAACACAAAAAGTTAGAATATGGAGATAGGAGGTTTCTGCCCGACAAATAGCATACAGCCATACACTCTAAAGTCCTGACTGCTCTGGGATGAACATTCGGCAAAAACAATGCACATCTACAAGCTTGAAGGAGAAAGAAACATTAAATGCTCTCACACTTTCATTTTTCTTTCTTCTTTTGTTTCATCATTAAGATGGTTATGGTCAGGGTGTCACATTGGCACTTTCAATGTGAAGTAACTGTTACTCAGTGTATTCAACAGTGGTGGAAAAAGTACTCAAATTCTCTACTTAAGTAAAAGTACCAATACTGCAATATAAAAATACTCTGCTACAAGTAAAAGTCCAGAATTCAAAATGTACTTGAGTAAAAGTACAAAAGTATTGGCATCAAAATGTACTTAAAGTACCAAAAGTAAAAGTACTAAATATTTGAAAATAGCAGATCTACAAGCTCACAACGCGTCGCGATGCGACGCGTTGTGAGCTTGTAGATCGGCTATTTTCAAATAGCCTATGTATAAAATAGGGTTAAAGTGGTTAATGTATGTTTTATTATATCATAATTTATATCTGAAAAGTAACTAGTAACTAAAGTTGTCAAGTAAATGTAGTGGAGTAAAAGTACAATATTTGCCTCTGAGATGTAGTGGAGTAGAAGTAAAAGTATTGGAAATTGGAAATACTCAAGTAAAGTACAAATACCTCAAACTTTTACTTAAGTACAGTACTTAAGTAAATGTACTTAGTTACTTTCCACCACTGGTATTCAAGTTCAAAATAGTGACTTTCTTTAGTACTATTACTTAATAATATTTAAGTAAAGTAACAGTAATTCTACTTGAGTAGGATATTCTATAGTGCTCTTCTATAGGCTAATTTCGGCAAAGAGATTTTGGTGTAGTAGACAGAAAAAAAGTGATTCAAGTACAGAGACAACTCAGTCTATTGGGTTTAATTGGTTAACATACTTGGATTGCCAGGTCACTTGGAGTAAATCATTATAGTAGCTGACAAAGGTGTAGAGTCGAATGCCATGTTCTGTACTTGTGATCTTCAGTGGGGTGGAGGAATTGGCTGGAAAAACACGTAGGGAATTACAGTTTTGTTATGGATTAGAGAAACATCACGCTGTAATGAACAAACGGTGTTGTAGTAATGGATATTTGTCATTCTTACCGATGACACTGAAAACTTCGTTCATCAAGTCTTTGAAGCCTTGAAAAGAACAACATTTTTGATCATTATTAATAATACATGCGCTATATTAATGTAAATACTGACTTGTACTAGTGCAATATATGGTTGACATGGTTACCTTGATCTGTCAAATTCAACGTGGATTTGTCCGTTCCTCTGTCGTCCTTCAAAATAACCTCGTATACACCAGCATCTTTCTTGGTAATCTGGAAACAATAGCAACATAGTGAACATACAGTAGAGAGTCAACCAACCAACACTAAACCTAGTCTCGAAAATATTATTTGAATTCTACAGAAAAGACAAAGCTTTTCTATCCTGCTATGAGTGCTGCAGGACGACACATATATAGGACTCAAAAGGCAAAAAAGCTTGACAGACAAAACAAACAAAACTAAAAGCACTCTCAGGCAAAACCAACAAATGGCCACATGGCCAAACACTTATGGTAACAAAAAGATTGATAGAACGGATCCCAACTTTAATTATTCTCCGGTTTATGGCGTCGTCGTCGTCTGTGGCAGTGGCTGCGGCAGAGCCACGCTGTGAAATGGAACAAGATTATGTGATGTTATGTTATGTTCACAGGAACAAATAGGCTGGAAGGCTAGAATGTCATATCACTGCCGACGTTGACAGACATTTGGTGACACTGGCACACTGAGATGACGATGAGTTTTGAGGGACAGGATAGGAACAGAAATACAACGACACTAAAAAAAAGGACAGATTAGACAGAAAAGATAGAGCATTGACATATAGATGTTGACACTGTGTTTTAAATCAGTTGGGTTGGTTTGATTTAGATGTAGCTTAGGACATTCTTAGGTCCTATAAAAAAATGATAAAATTAATATTAAATATAGTTAATTAATAAAAAAATAAAACACTGTCACTATGTATTCAAAAGAGCCTTTCTTGTGATTCCTTAATAGTGTAATGTAAATTTGAACACAAGATCATTTTCCTCTTTAACTTACACCAGCAAGGTCACTTATGGACTAGAGGGGCAGGGTGGAGTATAGAATCCGTAGTGATAACAACACTACGATTTTACTGTGTGGATGGATGCCCATGATATGTGAAGAACATGACACAAACACGTGTGAAAAGAAGATGGCACAGTTCACACTTATCCCATTTAGACCTGGAACCCCATTACATAACTATACCTTTCAAGCCGGGAACCCCTTTTGGGGTTCTTGTTGCTATGTACAGTACTGTATATAGCAACATAATTTTTTTTTGGTGTAATTTTTGAATAAATATTTGATGTTTTTCAGAAAACTTGCGTTTCAGAAAACTTGCGTTTTTAAAATCGGCCTCAGGTCTAAATGGGTTATATAAGCAAATGAATTCACATCTTTGTACGGTTGTACAAAACAGATATATATACAGGTATATACACAGTTTCACACAAAACCTTCTTCTCCTCATGTCCCTTACCTGAGCAATCTCCAGTTTCAGCACGCCCTCTGTGAAACCAAGTGTCTCATCTGCCTTGATCTCACGGCCATCTTTGTACCACAGGGCAACGGTCTCCTTCTTGATGTTGCCAACCTTTAAGAAAGGCAGTAATGTCACTTAAACTTAAACATTATTATTATTATCTGGGTCTTGTGACCATGTCTAATGTCTATGTTCTTGTTTATGTATGTTTAATGTGTTTTAGAGTTCTTATTATCTACTGTAGCATAAATTGCCCTGTTTGGGACATATTAATAAACTTTACCTTGACCTAAGGTGTATGACAGAATAATAGTATACTATTTATAAATGATATATTGATTTTAAAGTATTATACAGCCCAAAACATTTAGCTTCTCACCTTGCATTTCAGAATTACACAGCATTCTGCGGTCACCTCGTAACTCAAGTACTCGACAAAGTGTGGCCCTGTGACGCGAAAGGCAGTCATTACCACCCGAAACTGACAATCAAAAGTGGTTGTACACTTAATTCTATGGCACATACATAAATGCCATTGTGATTGTCATACCTTGCTTCCTGTGCCATTCTTTCCTCTGGAAGTCTGATTCCTTCTGCAGTTGCTTGAACACTGGAAGTCAAAAAAACAGTTGATGATGTTTGGTGCTTGTGATGAATTGTAACTCATTTGTAGTGTGGCCATTTGGCTAATATTTGTAATGGAATCCTAGGGGGACAGTTGTACTGTTTACACAGAGTGCTTTTACTGCCCTCTAGTGCTGAACTGTAAGTTCACCGCAACAGTCAGTTGTGTTGAGGTCTGTTTTACTAAATACTGTATACATTACGGTACTAAACTTAACAAACTTAAAAGTGCATGGAAAAAAACTATTAACACAAACATTACACTTCAAAGTGTAGTAAGGTTATATACTCCAAGTCACATGGTGTCCTGATAGACTATTCAGGAGGTTTTTAAGGGCAAGGACCCCTTATTTGAGATGAAGATTATAAAGATGAAGCAAGGACCCCATGACTCATTGACTATTATTTAGTTTATTTCAGACTTTTAACCATTTACTGTAAACCCTCAATACTTAGTAAACTTGACCGTTGGCTCTGTACATGGTCTGCTCCTTTTCCCCTCTACACCAAACCTCTTTGCCGAAAATAGCCGATCTACAGTATGACCCGATCTACATCTCGTAGATCTGCTATTTCGGCTAATGTTCCCCTCAGAATAGGGATACTAGGGTTCAAGCTATTAATGTAAAAAAGATATATATAGTTCAAATCACACAAAGATTTGGCGCCTGTTGAAGACCCCTGGATTATATACCACACATAGACAGCAGAATAAATGGTCAACTAGCAGCATGGTGAGTTGGAGTGTGAGATTGTGACAGATGAACTTACCATCTCCAATCA
Source organism: Gymnoscopelus braueri (assembly GCF_963280865.1). Lineage (NCBI taxonomy): Eukaryota > Metazoa > Chordata > Actinopteri > Myctophiformes > Myctophidae > Gymnoscopelus > Gymnoscopelus braueri. The sequence continues at coordinate 20,164,074 of NC_137623.1, read as the reverse complement.
GCACCAAGCTGGACTGGTTGGTGGCTTTCCCGTCCTGCATCTGGAAGGTGAAGGTTCCCTCGTCTGCTGCGGTCAGAGTCTCCATGATCAACTCAATCACACCTGTGTTTTTGTCAAAGTTCATCTTGTATTTCTGCAAAAAACAACAACATCAACAAACACGTTTACAGATTTCACTCTCATATTATCTGCAATACTTAGATCAGGAGTCTTCAACGTTTTTCAGGCCAAGGACCCCTTAGCTGAGAGAGATTACATATTGTGTAAAATTGTGTCAGCTTTCGTAGATAGTTCATAGACTTGTTTGACAGCACTGTCATCAGTGTTGGATTCATGTTAATGTGAATTTTCAGACCACTTAAGACCCTCAATTACTTAGTAAACTTGACCTTTTGCTCTGTACTTGGTCTGCTCTTGTTTCCCTCTACACACCAAACCTCTTCCCCGAAAATAGGCGATCTACAAGCTCACAACGCCTCACAGCTATTTTCGGGTAATGTTCCCCTCAGAATAGGGGATGCCTAGGGTTCCTGGACCCCCTGTTGAAGACCCCTGGCTTAGATATTGAATGCAGTAGGTTATGGATTGATAGGATCATTTTTTCATAATATTCCTTTGATGCTCTCGGACCTCTCCCTGGGAGATAAGGTTGTCGTTGAACACGTAGTCAACTTTGCCGTTGGCCGATATCTTCTCTGCCTGGAGCCAGAAACGAACTCTGCCCTTCTCCTGTAGTTCCACCGCCAGCTCTGTCTTCAAGGGAATAACTGGAAAGAAGATGGAGGAGAGGGGATTGGAGACCAAACAATGAAGAAAAGTTAGACCCGGGACTAGGGATTGGACGTTAATCGTTATTATCGTTTATCGTGATAAAAAAACACTCACAATAATCGTATCGCAGAGATTTAAAAGAGTGTATTTACAAGCTCACAACGCATCACGTTGCAACACGCTGTGAGCCTGTAGACTACTATTAGGCTATTTTTGGTGATCGTTCCCCCCCAGAATAGGGATGCTGGGGGTTCAAGTGGTTAATGAAAGTGGCATTTTAAGTTTTAAAATCGATAATATAGACAATTGCAATTATTTTTGCCACAATAATTGTGACATGTAATTTTCATAATGTCCCATCCCTACCCGGGACACATTCTAGGAAAGGAGAAGCTGATGGAACTCATCATACTCACTGGGGAATTTGTGGTCATGACTGATCTCCAGCAACTTTTTCAACTCTGTAAAAGATGGTAAAATATGAAAAAATAAGGGTGTGGAAATCATCAGGTCAAGAATACAAGTACAAGAATGTTTAAGTAGAACGTGTTACCTGATAATTACCTAATTTCTCAATATTTAACAAGAATAAGTGCTGTAAGTTAAAGACTTGATGCTGCAGATAAAATATGCATGTAATGTATTACTTGTGTCACATTTTGTGAAGTGCAGATAATTGTGCTTTGTACCATAACACCCCAGTAACTACTAGCTGTACTACCTGATTTGGTTGGTGGTGGGTGGCAAGTTTCAATACCACATTAGTACTAACACTAGTGTACATACCCTCATCTGACAAGAGTATCAATACCACATTACCCTAGTCGTTAACACTTACTTACTTAAAGATCAGGTCTATAATGCATTATAATCATATTTATAATGCATTATAAGGCATTATAACAATTTTTTTATAATCATGTATGACAACTTATAACAAGGTTTATGAAGTATTATAAGTGCTGGTCATAATGCATTATAAGCTCAGTGGAACAGCACATTATAACTACATTAACTTAGTCAGTTATAAAGTGTCTTGTTATAATGCATTATAGACCTGACCTTTAAGTAAAGTGTTATTTGGTAATTATAACTCAGTTTACAATGCATTATGACCAGCACTTACCAGCACAGTAAATTATATTATTCTAGGTTATAATACTTCATAAACCTTGTTATAAGTTGTTATGCATAATTATAAACATTCGTGACAAGTGTGATAATCCTTATAAGTGCAATATAATGCATGTAACGCATTATAGAACCGACCTTAATATAAAGTCTTACCGACTAAGTCCTACTAACACTACAGTACAGTACATACCCTCATCTGACAGAGAGTAGCTGGCGGAAGAACCATCGGTGTGAGTAACGAAACACGCGTAAATTCCAATGTCCTCTACATCAGGAGACGTAAAAGCCAGTTTGGACCTATGGGGGTAATAACCACGTTAGTTTGAACCTATGAGAATAATAATATCACAGTGATTAACCACGTTAGTTTGAACCTATGAGAATAATAATATCACAGTGATTAACCACGTTAGTTTGGACCTATGGGGATAATAACATCACAGTGATTAACCACGTTAGTTTGGACCTATGAGTATAATAGTATCACAGTGATTAACCACGTTAGTTTGGACCTATGGGGTAATAATATCACAGTGATTAACCACGTTAGTTTGAACCTATGAGTATAATAATATCACAGTTATTAACCACGTTAGTTTGAACCTATGAGAATAATAATATCACAGTGATTAACCACGTTAGTTTGGACCTATGGGGGTAATAAAATATCACAGTGATTAACCACGTTAGTTTGAACCTATGGGGATAATAATAATATCACAGTGATTAACCACGTTAGTTTGGACCTATGGGGATAATAATATCACAGTGATTAACCACGTTAGTTTGGACCTATGGGGATAATAATATCACAGTGATTAACCACGTTAGTTTGGACCTATGGGGGTAATAATATCACAGTGATTAACCATGTTAGTTTGAACCTATGAAAATAATAATATCACAGTGATTAACCACGTTAGTTTGGACCTATGAGAATAATAATATCACAGTGATTAACCATGTTAGTTTGAACCTGTGAGAATAATAATATCACAGTGATTAAACACGTTAGTTTGGACCTATGGGGATAATAATATCACAGTGATTAACCACGTTAACCCTATTTTGGGCATGACATTATAGGTAAATATTTTCAGTAACAATAGTTTTTTCCCCCCTAAAATAGCAGATCTACTGTACAAGCTGCACAGTTTGTAGATTTGCTACTTTCGCTATTTGTATGACAAAGTAGGCTATATTGTTGCAGAAACCTCTTATCCCCATATTTTTAAATGGCACATTTACAAGCTCACAATCAGCTATTTCCAAATAATAGCTGATGTATATGGTGGTTCAACTGATTTTGCTGGGGACCCTTAGGGGTCCCTGAACCCCACTTTTAGAGCCACTGTTCTCTGATGCAGTGGTTCCCAAACGTTTTAGCTCGAGACCCAAAAGAGAAATGTGATGTCTCAGTTTTTTTGTGTTTTTTTCACGCAAATTAACGCCCTAATTGATCATACTACAGCGTCACACAAAAGCATCAAAAGTAGCAGATCTGCAAGCTCGAAACGCGGCGCAAAGCGACACGTTGCGAGCTTGCAGATCTGCTACTTTTGCTGTTTTTGAGTAACAGTTTTGGACATATGAGGTTTCCACCCAACAGAGACGATATGAGGTCCAATGCTGAGCAAAGGACTGATTGAAGAGTCTCCATGAATACTACCAAGTAGTAAATAAACTCACGTGTTTCCCTTGGTCGTGACAGCGACTCTGGTTGATTCTGTGATATCCACATACTCTTTAGACCACACAAATGCAGAGTCTGGGGTGATCGCGCCGCACTCAAAGTTCAGAGATATCACGCCGTCGTCATCGACTACCACAACGATCTCCTTGGTGCCTGAAAATGCCAAGAAAGTGATGTTGACTCTAGAAATAAAGTCACTGACAAAGTTGTAAATACATACTGTATACATGTCCATATATTTAATAATAGCTTAATAGAATTTAGCTGTATAGCATTACATCTATTCCTGCAATTAATACCAGTACTACTGCTACCACAATGAAACGGTAACCGGAACGCTCGCCCCAAAACACACTCGCCCACATTTATTTCCCGCGGACTGCTCCCCCCCATCGCCCTTGTATTTGTTCTATTGTGGTTAAGGTTAGGAATACGTTTAGGGTTAGGCATAGTTTTACTGAGGTTACGTTTAGCAATAAGGTTAGGTTTAGGCATAGTTTTACTGAGGTTACGTTTAGCAATAAGGTTAGGTTTAGGCATAGTTTTACTGAGGTTACGTTTAGCAATAAGGTTAGGTTTAGGCATAGTTTTACTGAGGTTACGTTTAGCAATAAGGTTAGGTTTAGGCATAGTTTTACTGACGTTAAGTTTAGGAATACTTGGTGTCGACCGTTCCCAGGTCGCCGGATTTGACCCGGGGTGAGCGTGTTTTGGGACGAGCGTTCTCGTATTCAATACTACTACTACTACTACTGCTGCTACTACTACCATGTATAATAATAATAATAATAATAGTAATAATAATAGTGACTTGTCACACATTTTCTGAGCCAGTCTCTTCATACCTGGTTTGGTCTGGGCCAGGACTGCCTCTGTGGCTTCAGAGGTCTTTCCTACACCAGCCTTATTCTGAGCACGCACACGGAACACATACGATACTCCCTCCTTCAGATTCTTAACCTGTGGATGAAAGATAACACAGTTTAGATCAGTGGTTCTCAAAGAGGGTTCAGGTGACCCCCAGGGGGTCCTTGAGGGGGGTTCCAGCTCCATATTTTAGTATAGGTAAATGATTGATAGTTATTAGGAACCAAATAAGGGGTCCATTTCCTGTCACTGAGGATTTTACAGAGCAGATTAGGGTCCCAGTCTCAGAGATAGAATTCGTATCAAATGGGGGTCTGTGGCCCTAATGAATATCAAACTGGGGGTCCTTATAATGAAAAGGTTTGAGAACCACTGGTTTAGATGACACATGCTGTTGTTGCTGTAGAGGACAATGGATGTTAGAGTTGGAGGTGGACAGTGACCTTCAGGAAGCTCTTCTCTGTAGCCTTGTCGTTGACTCCTCTCCAGGACTCAAACGGTGCCTCCGCCTCCTTGATGTCAATGTAGAACCCGTTGACGGGGTCGCGACCCTGGTACACAGGGGGTTTCCACAGCAACGCCACGGAGTCTCCGCGCACCTCCCTGACCTGCAGATCATGAGGAGGTCCTGTGTGTGTTCCAATCACAGAGACAGAGCAGAACGCATGGTGTTGAGATAAATGCTAACATTGCAGATCATTCATATACTGTATATTATATATCTTCTCGTCTCTGTCGGGTTCAAAACTGTTACTTTTTAGGATTCAAATTCAAAAACAGCAAAAGTAGCAGATCTACAAGCTAGAAACAGGTCGCTTCGCGCCATGTTTCCAGCTTGTAGATCTGCTACTTTTGAACACATTTGTGTAACCACTTTAACCATTATACATTTTTTAAAAATTACTCAAATCTTTGCTTCTGGGGGTCCTTGGAACAAAATGTTTTGAGATGGGGGTCCGCGGCCAAATACATATCATTCTGGGTGGCCCTTGACATGAAAAAGTTTGAGAACCACTGATATTACAGCAACTTAAGTTTTTTCAGAAAACTGTTTAGAATTTAGAATTTATAGAATCCCCAGAAGCAAAGATTTGAGTTACAAATGTCCGCTTTAAAATATATATTTCAAAGATTTGCACAAATAAGAAAATAACAGATCTACAAGCTCATAGCTCTATGAGCTTGTATATCTGCTATTTATTAATAGCCAAAGTATAAGATAATGGTTAAAGTGGTTAAAATCTAAAATGACAGATGCTTTCCTGGTCTTAATGGGATAAACCAAAGACAACTGCCACTGGTACTACCCACCTGGCACAGCGATGGTCCACTCCTCACAGAGGAAGGTGTCACTGGGCATAGACGGGATGCCCACACCTGCCATGTTGGCGGCTCTCACTTGGAACTGATACTTGCGGTTCTCCTTCAGGTCAGACACCTGGCCGGACGGACAGACGCAGGCGTCAGAACATCAAAGTATCATTTTTTATTTTCTCTCTGACTTCCAACCTTCTGAATGGATCAGCGTGACGCTGACACACATCAGAGGGTACATCAGGACAGTCCTCAAAGTCAGTCACCATGTCGTCGCTGTCGGGCAGAAACCTCCATAATCTCCTTATTTTAACTTTTTGTGTTTTTTCGTACGGTATGGTACTTGATCATACTACAGCGTCACACAAAAGCATCAAAAGCAGCAGATCCACAACCTCGAAACGTGGCACGAAGTGACGCGCTTCGAGCTTGTAGATCTACAACTTTTGCTACTTTTGAATTTGACAGTCTTGGACAAATGAAGGTTCTACCCAACAGAGACGATATACATCAGCTATTTTGAAAATAGCTGATTGTGAGCTTGTAAATCTGCTATCTCAAAGAAATCTAGAAAATAATTGAATTTGTTTTAAAATATTTTTGTATGGGTTTTGTATGGGTGTCCCCCTGACACAAAATATTTTCTCCAGCTAAATACATATTAATTTGGAGGGTCCTCCTTGGTATGAAAACGCATTAGAACGCGTGACTCACTCTGTAGGCTCTGTCGCTGACGGACTTGATGTTGGCCTCGTGCCACTTCCCTGTCACCCCGTCGATGACCTCGCGGTAATCCACAAAGTACCCGGTGATGTCGGCGCCACCGATGAACTGCGGCTGCTTCCACGCCAGCACCATGGAGTCCCTCACACACTCCAGCACACTGATGCCGTAGGGAGGTGTAGGAGTGGCTGGAGTATACAGTGGAGAGGACTCACGTTAACACCACGATGATACAATTATGACATCAGTATTGAACGTAATGGGAGACGGAAGCTTTAATCATAGTTTTAATACTGTAATAATGCATTTCATGAGTAGCGCTGGGCGTTATGGACTAAATCATATCACATGTTTGTTTTTTAATACCTTCATATCGATATTGTGACAATATATTGTGGGGATGACTGTTGGTGGTGCTTTCACAAACTATTTTCATAATGACATTTTATTAAATAAATAATCATCAGTAATAAAACACTCAGAATGCAACCTTTAAAACCAGGAAAAGACAATATTTATGCCATATCATGATATTATAACAATATCCAACATCTGGTGACTGATGAGCTTCAGTGTTCCATTAACTTTCCCATTTCACTGTAACTCTTGCATCTAGTATGACCACGGTCACAGTATTTCTCATATGTATTATGAATTTTAAAGACAGTAATACATAGGCAATACTTGCTGTAACCTGCTATAATCAAACCACATAATTGAACTGCTTCGTATAAACCTTTGACCTTTTTTATTCCACTGTAATTCATAGTAAAGCAGCACTATGTAACAATTATTTTATGAATAAAATATAATTTTGTCCAATCTGTATGGTATGTAGAGTATGTTAATACAATATAACTTCATAATACAATTGGGGTGGTTGTATTGTGTCTCCCTGCTCTTCTATTGAGACATCGTGTCAAAGGTCATGTCTGACCTAGACACAGGATCTGACAAAGATTCAATTTATTTCCTGAGCAAGCAGTCCGGCTCCATTAGCTCAATGGTAAAAATGTCAACACTTGCACAGGAAACCGAGTTCAGAAAGTTACATAGTGCAGCTTAATGCTATGCTAATATCGTAATGATTGAAGTGATGATAATTATTATAAGTAATCAAAATGTTTTCTGACTGGTGCAAAATGATCTCTGCATGGGGACTGGACTGAAGGTGTGAATTGGAGGGAGAGTTCTTTCAGCAGGACGTATAGTGTTACATGGTGATAATAAATTTGCCTGTCGGGTGCGAACAGAACAGTCACGTGTCGCTGATATTCGCCCCTATTTAGGGAAAGGGGCGTGGCCTAAGGTTCCACGAGGAAGGGCGGGGAGGAAATAGAGTAGCCTACATCACCAAAAAGGTTCAGGTCTCACGTCCTCAGTTCATGTTGTGGTTGGATGACCCACTTTTCAAGGGCAGGGTTGTGATTGGCTGGCTCCTGCAGCGTGTCATAGCTCTACATGTGTATTAATGTGCTCTGACGTGGTCGTGGGCTCTAAAGGAGCCAGCCTTAAGTTAAGGGATAGTTGATTGATTGATTGATTGAATACTTTATTAACAGTTTGCAAATAGTACAGGTACGATTTTACAATGATTGTTAAAAGGATAACACAAAAAGCCCTATAGGCCTAGGGGCTTGTTTCTATTGTGGTCCTGTGTATTCAATTCATCAAGAAAGTTAATAAAAAGTCTTCAACAGTGAGGTTGTGCAGCAAATGCATCCCCCTGGTGTGTGTGTTTTTGTGTGTGTGCCAGCACTGTGATGGTGGCCAGCGATATTATCTAAAGGATGTGACTGTTGAGTTAATCTTAACTGGTGTTTTAGAGTTACTTACCTTTGAACAACAGGCCTACAGTACCAGTGCTTAATTACATTATATTTTAGGCAGTGGATATTAAGCTGTCGGACGGCATTGGTGAAGCAAACATTATGAGTTGTTGGGCGCTCTCCCGAGAGATCCTATTCCTCACATTGACATCACCAAACCCATGTCTACACATAACCATATAATTAATTGATCAGTTAAACCACACCAAATCCAAGACTCAACTTAACTAAATTATTTTAGACTGGTCCAACTGCAAGTGTGATTGCCTAAGAAACCAGGACAATCAATTGGTGTAATTTGCAGAGGGTCCAATGGCTGAATATCCACTACCTATATTTTATGCAACTTCCTTGTGAATATGAAAGTCGGACTTCCCAAATTGGTACAAGATCTCTTAGAAGAAAAAAAGATGAAGGAAAAAACATGTGAAGAAAGATTTCTCACAAGTAGGGAAATACAGAGCAATTACATTTGAAGTAGTATTTTTGTTTTCTCAGATTTGATGAAGGGGGTTGACGTCTGACCAGTGCTCACCTTCAGAGACTTCGGGGTCTCTCCCGGGCCTCTCTTTCCCCCGTTTAGCAGAACCGTCTACAGGCAACTTACGTGCTTGGCCGCCGCCGGTCAGCGGCTCTGCAGCCTGATCCTTAACCTGGGCTAAGGGTGCTTTGTCCCTGACAGTGCGGCTAAGCGGGTCAGAAATAGAGCCTGACATGGAGTCTGTGACCGAGTCATTCACCACCACCACCAGGTCGGGGGCGAAGGTCACACTGCCTCTCTTGGCCCCCTTGCTTTTACCCTCCACCGCGGTCACAGACTCTGAGAGGCCTGGACCACCAGAAGCCCCAGCCTGGGCCTTCGTGGGCCTGGCCCCTGCCCATGTCACAGTGTCAGTATGAGCGTTGGGCTTGTTGCGCATAGTGTCAGGGGGGTACTGGACGGTCGCATGCTTGCCCGTCCAGCAGTGTGGCCTGTGCTCGGTTAGTCCACCCACGTAAACCCCCGGCCCCATCTCCGGCAACACACCGTGACGAATACCGCCCCCTACAGGAGTTATAGCGGAGAAAAAAGCAAAAAGAGGCTATTTTAGACAGGCACTGGATCCGTTCACCAAGACAGCTTCATTTGTCAATCACACACCATTCAAGAGCTACATTAGGAAAGAGAACAAGCAGAAAGAAGTAAGAAAATATTATCCTTCATAGCAATACATCGTTGGTGTCGGGCAGAAACCTCATATCTCCATATTTTATAGTTTTTTTCGTAGATTAATGTCCTACTTCATCGTACATAAGTGTCACACAAAAGTAGTGAAAATAGCAGATCTACAAGCTCACAACGCCTCGCGACGTGAGGCGGTGTGAGCTTGTAGATCGGCTATTTTAAGTCGTTTGCAAAAATAATAACAACAAAGGAATGCTTTTGGACATATGAGGTTTCCACCCGACAGTGACGATATCAAATACAATACAATGTCTTCATCTGATGAAGTGGGACATGAAGACAAGATGATCAACAAGTGACATTTGTGGGAGGATGTCGCTTGGCACCATCCATAGACTACACGGCAGCCATTTGTCTCTTACATCATGCTCAGTGGATTTACCCCCTCCACTTTATGAGATGAGGGTTTTCCACCCTTCCAGTATAACGTAAGAGCAAAATGGCTGCCATGTGACTATGGACAATTAGGGTTTATGACACGGCAAGGGCATATGAAGCAGGAAAGTTAGTTAATGTGTGTGTGCGTGCGTGCGTGCGTGCGTGCGTGCGTGCGTGTGTGCGTGCGTGCGTGCGTGCGTAAAAAGCTAACCATAGCCTAGTTTAGGAATCATAGATTTCATTACATCTGAGGGTTAAACTAAAAAAATGAACCTATTACATATTAGTGTAATAGTCCAAAAAGATGCTTAATAGTTAACATATCAGCATTTGCTAAAAACAAGTTAAAATCTGTTACTATTTTGACGGAGTTGTGTGAAGAAAATAGCCAATCTGCAAACAATCTACAACGCGCCGCATTGTGAGCTTGTAGATTGGCATGCGACTAGTATAAGTTAAGCATTAGCTGTTTTAGTCACAGTGCAGAGAGACAAAATGGAGCAACTGGGAAGCAGGGATCAGTTGGAATGCAGACGTAAGAGAGCATGCAGGCCAGAGACATACTAACAGTAACATTGCTCTGTTTCATGCAGTATCTATCTATGTCTATTATCACTGACTACTGTCTGGAGGATTGATTACCCATTATAAATACTGTTGTATGATATAAAAATGCATAAATGCACAATCTTCTATATAAAATTCTAATAGTCTTGTCTGTCTGTGAGTCTGTCATATAGTGCCAATGCCTGATGCATAGCCCATATATGGCCATGCCTGACGTCACAGTATACTGACGTATGTGTGTCAAATATGGACATGCCTGACGTACGCAAATCTCCGTTTGTTGGCAATGGTTTCTGTTGTGTGTGACGTCAACACAGAGCTCGATCAGTGCAAGAGAGAGTGCGAGAGAGAGAGACAAGTACAGAGAGAGAGACAAGTACAGAGAGAGAGAGAGAGAGAGAGAGAGAGAGAGAGAGAGAGAGAGAGAGAGAGAGAGAGAGAGAGAGAGAGAGAGAGGGAGAGAAAGGAAGAGAAAAGGGAGAAAGATAGCCTATTTTATCCACTTCATATCCCAGCCAATGGTGTGCACTGAAACCTGAACACACTGATTTGTGACTTGTTGTCAGTGTAATAACTGCGAGAATTTTCTGCTTGTGATTAATACATTTGAGTGGTTTCATTTAAACACAGTTCTGTGAATGAAAGTTTCAACAGAGCAATACTACTTGGTTAGTGTTCCCAGGTGAACATAGAAAACAAACAATGCAAAATCCAAGGCACTATAGGGGGATTGGTGTAAGACTATCTGTGGGTGGGGGGGGTACCTTTAACACCAGCTGAGGGTTGCCGACACGGCTCGTGTCCAGGATAGGAGAGGGAAATGGGGTGTGTGGGTGGGTGGTGCACGTGACAGGGGAACGGACGCAAGGTAGGGTTGGTTGGTTTGCAACAACCACTGAGTTGGATCGCACTGACCCAAATTAGAGGAAGTCTACAAGTCCTGACCCTGATCCCACCTCAGGTTGTGCAGGGAGGAGGGGGGATAGAGGTGGCTGCGAGGGTGGGTGGGTGGGGTCGGCGGGTGGGGCACATGACAGGTGCACAATAACGTGACGTGACGAGGTAGCGTAGTGGACACCATGTGAAACAACAACATATAAAAGTGTAGATGGTACAAAGAGTTGAAGACATACTGTATCTCAATGGCCATTAAAAGACATTGGCAGCCCACGTAAAGACATACTGTACAATATGGAGTATGGAAACATCTGCAGAGTTCCAGGTCTGTTTCCAGAAATCAAACTTTCCTTAAGCAATATAGCAAAACATAAAACATAATTGGCATAAATATAGGTGTATACTATTACTACTAGCCTTATTCCAATGTATGAAACTCTGGATTCAACTATTGTAAATAATGTAACAATTGATTTTTTTTTAACAAAAAACAAGAAAAGAATAAGAATAATTATTCTATTTTGTATTACATATTATATATTATGTATTTAAACAATTACTATTGTGTATTTACAGCACTTGTTCTGGTCAACAACACACTGGCCAGAGGTCATTTTTGAGTGCTGCTGAAAGTGGATTATGGGTCTCATTATCTCTGCATATCTGATCCTATCACCTCTTACCCTCTTGTCTGAAGCTGTCCAGACCTTTTCACTTTACTCACCGATAGCAGCCTTGACCTCAACAGGCTCAGACTCCGGGGAACAACCACTGATCCCGGCGGCATTCAGCGCTCTCACCCTGAACACATAGGTCTGTCCCGTCACCAGACCATGGCAGATAAATCTGAACACAAGGGAACACAAGTTGACACGGAGAGCAAACATTCTGTTCAATCACTTTTTTTTTAAAGACACTTTTTGAAGGTCTTATTGTAGTTTCCAAGAAGTCATTCAAGGACACATCAAATCAGACTGAAAGTGAAAACATATTTCATGAGTCCAATAATTGCAAATTTAAAAATGCTGTTTTGTATTTATTTCCCCCACATGAAAGGCAACACGTTATTGTGATGTCTTGAGAGACTAGACAAATGTTCACAGATACTCTAAAGGCTGTAATGCTATCATCGTACTTCATTTTCCTTCGGCTTTGAGGCATTGGTATCTCGGGCGCCATTTTCGCGTAGGCAAGCTGTAGGCAAGCTTCCGCGTGTGTCACAGAAGGGGGCGTTCGGTAGGCCAATCAGAGGCAGGTGGGGGCGGGACAACTAGATTCTGACAAGTCTTAGAAAAGACGCACAGTGATTGGCCAGTAGTCAACGCGCTGTGAGCGCTGTGATTGGCCAGTAGTCACTTTGAGTGTCCGTTTGCCTACGCGAAAATGGCGGCCGCGATACGAGTTGCTCCAACGAACTGCAGAGGCCAATGAGGTATCTAAATTTCTATATCTATGGACCAAAACCCCGGTTTCCTTGCGTGCGTGTGCTACGTCGACTTCCTCCCAGAGCCAAGTGAGATAGTAAAAAACAGCAGAGGGCGCTGTTTTTCCTTTTCATTTGGCGATGGGTTCCCAGATTGGTGATTTCTTAATGGAATTTAACCCTAACCCTAACCCTCTGGATATGGTTTTGGGTACATTTTTACAATGTATCCATTTACCTGGTGCTCTTAACAGGTTTGTTGTTGCAGGGCTCCCAGGCGTCACTGCCCACGATGCTGCACTCAATGTAGTATCCAACCAGCTCCTGGGCATCTTGGGACTTCTCCCAGGAAACGACCACTGATGTGTCTGTGTTTCTGGTTGGAACCACGCGGCCCGGTGCAGATGGGATATCTGTGGACGGGAAGAAGACGGGTGTGCGAAAGAAAAACCAGAGTGAACCGTGTGCAACGTGCCTCGGAGCGAGATCATTCCATCCATGCTCTGATTACCAGTGGTGGGAAAAGTACTCCAATTATTTACTTAAGTAAAAGTATCAATAGCCCAATGTAGACGTACTCTGTTACAAGTAAAAGTACTGTATTAAAAATGTACTTGAGTACCAAAAGTAATACTACTGATTATGCAGAATGTACCATTTCACAAGTTTTCATATGTATAAAAATGTTTGAAAATAGCAGATCTACAAGCGCACAACGCACCGCATTGCAACGCGTTGTGAGCTTGTAGATCGGCTATTTTCAAATAGCCAAATGATACATATGGCTGAAGTGGTTAAAGTATGGTTTGTAATAATAATCAAAATCTACAAAGTAACTAAAGTTTTCAAATAATTGTAGTGGAGTAAAAAGTACAACATTTGCCTCTGAGATATAGTGGAGTAGAAGTAAATGTATTGAAAATTGGAAATACTCCAGTAAAGTAACAGTACTTGAGTAAATGTACTTAGTTACTTTCCACCACTGCTCTGATTACATGGATGGTTCACCGTTTACGTCTTAAACAAATGATGCAAATGATGACTCCTCCTCACCAAGTTTGTCACCAACGGTGGTGGGCTCGGTGGGAGCCGAGGGCTCCCCGACACCGGCAGAGTTACAGCAGCGCACCCGGAAGCTGTAGGACTTGCCCTCTGCGAGGTCGAACAGAGCGAAGCGAGGAGATTTAACCGGCAGCTCTGTGTTCACTCTCTGCCAGGTGTCTGTGCCAGCGACACACTGAAAGAACACAGGATCGAAGCGTCAACCATCATGTACATTCACATATATAATCGTTTTGATCAGGTCCACACTGTATAGGTAATTTCTGTAATTTCTGTAAGTTGATGTTAAAACTCTTTGACTGCCAGAGTATTTTCATAAAGTACTCCCCCAGTGCCAGCGATTTTCGTGTTTTTTTGTTTTGTTATTTTGTTATTTAATTTTCATATAGATTGTCTAGCTGGGCTTTTCAACTCATACGATCGTTCCACCACTAGAGAGCAGCAAATAGCCAGCTTGATCAGCTCGCTGACTCACTCGCCCCCCCCCACACCCAGTCAAACAGTCAAATACGTCAAACCGGATGTGACGTGGTCTCAGATTCTCTGATCGGCGAAAATTACCGTGATACACGACGGCGATGACTGTTCGTCACCCAGACCATAGATTATAGAAGGGGAGGTCTCCGTTCGTTTTTTATACCGTGTGAAAAACCGTGTGTTTCCCTATTCTGGCCGAAAATGACCGTGGAAAAAAAAAGAAAACCGGAAACGGAATTTGCGTCATAAAACCGGATGCAGTGGTGGGTGAAGTAAGTGGAACCTGAAATCTAGAGTGAAACATTGCAGAATAGCGTGATCAGAGATTAAACAATGAACGCGCGTCCAACGCGTCTAACGCGTCGACGGCCAACTGGACAAAGTAGCAATTGACGCGTTATCGCGTCGTCCGCAGTCAAAGAGTTAACTAGGCATATTTTTACCTTTTCCACATAGTACATGATGCCCTCGTTGCCTTTCTCACCCGGTGGCTTCCAGCTCAGCACCACATAGTTTTTGGTGGCCTCTGTCACCTGCAGCTCGTGTGGCTTGCTAGGAACCACGCCCTCTGACAGGGACAAGAGAGACACATCAAGAATTAGGGTACCTTATTTTTTAGCTTTAATAGAAACAAGGATAGAAATATATCACAGAAATCATTCAAAAGTCTTTGGGGTTCCTACCTGCAGGCTCCTCCTCTGTGACAATGATCTGACCAGTCCAAGGAGCAGACGTACCTTCAGGGCAAGACACAGTGTAAGAAGATGCCTAATATATTATCATAATATCGTGCAAAAAACATGAAAGATTGAGACATTTACGTATATAAAATAATAGAATGACTACAATAGATAATGGGGTCACTTAAAATGGATTTATCATGTTTAACCTTTACTTAATCAGATTTACTGCTTTGGGATTGAGAATAACATTTTCAGGGGCGACATACAGCAGGCTAGTCAGCCAAGCGAGCGTCGTCCAAACAAAATATAAAACTTGGAGACAAACAACATGCAGAAACAACTGGACATTATTAGGCAGTGTGGGTGGTTCAACACTACACTACACATCGTCTCTGTCGGGTGGAAATCTGTCCAAAACTGTTACCTTCAAATTCAAAAACAGCAAAAGTAGCAGATCTACAAGCTCAAAACGTGTCGCGTTTTGATCAAGTAGGGTAGGGGCATTAATTTAAAAAACAAAACACAAATAGTTAGAATATGGAGCTACGACATAAAGATAAGGCCTGCCACCGGTACCTTTCATGCGGGCCTTGTCAGCAGGGTCCATGGCTGCCACTGGCTCAGAGGCTCTGGAGGGCCGGCTCATGCCGCTGCTGTTGACAGCGCGCACGCGGAACATATACGAGCGTCCTTCCACCAGGCTCGTCACCGGGAAACGGGCAAATTTGATCGGGGTGTCATTGCACTGGATCCAGTGGTTGGTGCCAACCTCACATCTGAGCACAAAGAGGGAAAAAAAGATTGCACACATTCAACAGACGTTAAGCATAGTATGTTCCTACATTCTCAGTCGAGGGGATTAGAGTAGGGCAGGCAAAGGATTCTGTCCAGTTGTATTAGCCTTGGACTTTCCCCATTGTCTGAGTATAATAGTTGTCTCAGTAGGCATCTCTTTTGTATAGTGTTTGTATTTGTTGTTGTTATTGTCAATCAATCAATCAATCAATCAATCAATCAATCAATCAATCAATCAATCAATCAATCAATCAATCAATCAATCAATCAATCAATCAATCAATCAATCAATCAATCAAACAAACAAACAATCAAAGGCATACTGTATGTTTCAGGCATTTTAGTGAGTGAGCAGGTAGTAACATCAGTGCCTCAAGACTAAGAGATAGGTACACTTCAACAAAACACTCCTGTGGAGGGGTTCCTAACAGAGAAGGACCAACGGGATTGACGGCGTTATGGTCCTTTAACTCTTTGACCAACATGCTATCCCGACCGTTCCTCAACTCAATGAGGGCTCTCATTTCTCAGAGGATCGGAGGGGAGAGGGGCGGGACTATTATGGTAGTGTTAGAAACCAGAGTGCAGGCAGTGACATACAGTAATGAGTAGTGACTGACCTGTCCACAAAGTAGCCCAGGATGGAGTTGCCGCGGTCAATCGCTGGCTGCTTCCAGCTCACAATGATGTAGTCC
The DNA here is from genome assembly GCF_963280865.1 of Gymnoscopelus braueri. NCBI lineage: Eukaryota > Metazoa > Chordata > Actinopteri > Myctophiformes > Myctophidae > Gymnoscopelus > Gymnoscopelus braueri. The sequence goes on along the minus strand of NC_137623.1, from coordinate 20,147,541 downwards.
TTATTGCCCTCCAGACAGCGCACATCCAGAGGGGCGCCTGGGGCCCCTTCCACCTCAGCCTCAGAATCTGATGGATACAGAAGCAAACACATTAGTGTTGTTTTGACTTTATTTATTGTTATTCCTTGTCTTTATTCAGGGCTCTAACAGCTTCAGAGGGAAAAAAACTATTCTTGAGTCTTGAGCTCTGCATACTATGCATAGTATTTTTTGGCCCTGTATTTTGGTCTTTGACACTTTCTTGGTCTTTTTTCTTTCACCTGTAAATTATAGTAGTAGACAATGTAAATAGTTCACATTTATAAATGTATAAATATTTATATTTCTTAAAAACCCAGAACATATTTGTCACCACTAAGTACTTAATGTGCACATACATTTGTATTTGACTGTATGGCTCTTCAACCCACAGTATAAGAACTGTTTTGTACTGTGTCAGATAAGACCCATCTGGTCTTATCAACTTATGTTTGCTATGCTATTCAATGTACAGGTAGTGTGATTTTCTATATTCATATTGTAAACCCTGATTGCAAACAAGATGACCCCCTATTTGAAACAATACAATTTGAATCAACTTAAAGCCCAAATGCACGGCTTTCACGTGAAGGTGTATCGATAGTGCTTTAATTCCAGCTGGGTTGTTTTAAAGTGTGCTTGGCCCTTCCCGAACCCATAGGGGGCTCAAAGGGCTCGGTGCCAGGAATGTCACTGGTCTTAAGCACAAGCCCAGAGCAAAGAGAGAGTGGCAGCAGGGACAGAATTAGCAGCAGCCAGACCCTGAGTGAAAGGGGATAAGAGCGGAGCACATGCTAGCACATACTAGCAATAAAGTGTGTTGGAGTTCTGAGTTTTTTCCTGTTGGTTTGGAGTGTGATGAGGTTATCCATCACCCATTTAATTCCCAGTTTTGTTTGCACTACATACAGTAAAGTAACATTTGACTATAAAATTCAAAGTTGAGAAGGAAAACTTGCTTACAGAAAAAGAAGCTGGCTGAAATGACAGACAGACAGACAGACAGACAGACAGACAGACAGACAGGTGAGGGAGACGCACAGAGATTCTATTACATATAAGGAAGCCAAGTAGCCTATTGTCTCTCCTTGAGGCAGATATACACATCCGTATGGTGTTCACAGCCAAAACTCTTCCCATAGCTGAGCTCTCTGTGAATAACCCCCTACCGTAGGTCTGGCTAAACTGGGCCCAGATAGGTCAGCAACATTAAGGAAACAGTTGACTAATACCTGGCCTCTGTTTTATTGGGTGACCCTGAAGCGTGCCAGATGGAGCAGGTGTCTATTCTTCTCGCCAACATGTGAAGGTCACCTCATCATTCTGTACGAGCCACAATAATTTAGATAAGCTCCACTGCTCAGCTTTTCCATGTTAGTTATTCATACCGATGCCAGGTAGCTGCCACTCTGTGGTCTTTATTACCAGCAGTCTATAGAAACAGTCCGCACTCACAAGGTGAATTTTCTTTGAACACGTTTCGGCTACTCAGGCCTTCATCAGTATATAAAAATAAAAAAACGCTGATGAAGGCCTTAGTAGCCGAAACGTGTCCGTTTGTCATGACTGCTCCTGCGGTAAATTAGAAAGGTAAAAGAAAATTAACCTTGTGAGTGCGGACTGTTTCTATAGAGTCTGCACCCATCTGTCCTTCTCTTAATCAATTGACAGTAGAGCAGGCTCAGCTCGGGATGTCTATCCCTATAGTATTTTGATACTTGATTACCTGCATCCATGTAAGACCACATGCACCCACATCTAAACTCTGAGAGTATTCATTGTTATCTTGTGTTAGAGGAAGTGACGGGGTGACAGGTGACCTTGATCAGCCACCAGGCCAACGGAAACATTGCGGCAGGCCATAAACAAGAGGCTGTGTCTATTATAACTATACTACCTATGAATAATATGAAAATGGTGACATATTGGTAACTCCCTTCATATTTGTATCTATAATCACAGCTAAGATCACTGTTTTCTTATCCCTCCCAACTGATGACGAACTGAAAAGATTGTGACTTCAATAACAGCATATAAGCAAATAAATCATATAATTTAGTATATACAGACAGCAAGGAAGGCAAAGTTATAATGGACAACGCCCCCACCTGTCACGAAGACATACGCAGAGTAGGTCTCGTATCCAGATTTGGTGATGACACGCAGGGTGTAGAGCCCTTCGTCCTCCTTGTTGAGGTGTGTGAGGGTCAGCGTGGCCTTGTCTCCACTGAAGTGCATGTGGGTCCACTTACTCGAACTGAGCAGAACGTCTGGAAGATAGGACAGATACCACTTAAACATTTCCACTGTATGTGTAGAGAAGTTCTGTGTGATCTCATTCCCCCCAGATTCGGCACAAACATGGGGATGAATTCATTCTACTATTATGCCACCAAAATGTGGAATGCCCTACCACCAGCCATCAAAAAGTGCGACTCCCTACCCTCCTTCCAAAACGAAAAAAAAAGAGCACCCAATTTGTAACTGGACCTAGACAAGTCTTCTATAGCTTGCCAAAATAAATAACCCCCCACTGTTTTTCGGTAAATATACTTTTACTGCTCCTAATATTGATGATTTCTTGTATAGTACTGTATTGCAGGTCTTTATATGCCTTGATGAATTGAATACATAGGGACCACAATGTATTCAAAAAGCCCTCAGAGCTGTTTTGCGTTATCCTTTTAGCATTATTGTATAACTGTACCTCTGTACTTTTAGCAAACTGTTAATAAAGCATTCACCAATCAATCAGGTTTTAATGTTGTTTTTGCTTTTGCTCTCCTTTTTGCGTTATTGTTAAAGTATTTTGCTTTTCTGTAAAGCACTTCTGCTTTAGTTTTTTGCTCTGTAAAGCACTTTGAGCTGCATTCATGCTATATAAATAAAGTGTATTATTATAAGTATTATTATTAATGCCCAGAAGCCTTCCTTGGCCAGGGGGTAGGGGGTGAGGGGGAGATAATCCCCTTTAGCTGTGTGCGGGACATGCTGGTTTCCCATGCAGCAGACCACTGTACAGTATGTGCAGCAGAGTAGCTCTGTCTGAAGCCAAGCAGCCTATAATGTCTTTCTTGGCCAAGAGAGGATTTCTCTTTGTAAGAGCAGTGGTTGTAAACACATAAGATTAATATAGATTGTATAATAGGAAAATCATAGTTAATTCATAAATAATTACACTCATTTAATGGGATTTAATTATTGTTTGTCCTTTGCAAACTTGGCACAAACAAGATTAAATGTACAGTATATGATATCATTATGGAATGATATAGGTCACATATTCCACACTCCTCTGTGTAATGAGATTATATTTCAATGTGCTGTGTCTGTCAGCGGTGAGTGAAACTCGGGTGTACAGTAGAGCGAGCCAGATTTAATACAGATCACAAGCCTCGACAGGTGAGCCAAGAAGGCTTCTAGTGATCTGCCAGTCTTCCTATTCTGGTCACCAGACAAACCAATGGTAGACCAGAGAGGTTAGAGAAGTCAGGCTTGTGACCGGAAGGTCACTACATTGGACCCCTGGACCGGTGCAGGGAAATCTGAAGGGAGAATATAGGAATGAGAAACCTCCTCAACTCCCTAAGGTGCCCTAAGGGCTCGGCCTCGGAGATCATTTGTCCCCACAAGCACAGGACTTCTGAACAAACAGGCCCTATCTCAGTTCTGCCCATACAATGTGTAATGTGATATGTGATGCCTCTCGAACTATGACTGGTAGTCTAATCAATTTTTCTCTCTGTATTAAGAGAGGAGCTGTGTAGTATTGTCAATTTATTGTGTGATCTGTCCATGTATTGTGTATTCATGTTTCGCGATTTTTGTGTCCTGATGGCTGCTTGGCGTAAAATGAATTTCCCCAATGACAAATAAAGCATCTATCTATCTATCTATCTATCTATCTATCTATCTATCTAGCGATGTATACTGTATACTGTATTTTGATTATTTGAACTGTTCCTTTCTTGTGTCCTGTTTTCTCATTGATCTTCCTCTATCTCTAGCCTCCCTTTCCTGAAAACTACAAATGATGGAGCTTGCACAAAAGAAACAAATTTCATACACTGATTCTGGTTTCAATTCTCTCCATACTTTTTCCTTGATTAATAAAAAAAAAAAAAAAAAAAAAAAATTATATATATATATATATATATATATATATGTGAGCATTTTACTTACCATCTCTGTACCACTGGATCTCTGGTTGGTAGCGTTGTAGGACAGGATAGACGATGACCGTGCATCCCAGACTCATGGTCTCCCCTTCCCTTCCGAACGACACGCCGAACGTGTCCACGATGTGAGTTTGGAAGGTGATGCCATACTCAGAAACCAGTCCCTCTATAAGACAGTACACCAGAGTCAGAGCATGGACTGGTGTCGTGCTAAACATCATGCAATATATTTGCATGGGACGAATGGGATGAATTATGATCAAGGGTGTTGGACTGTAAGACAAGTGACAGAGAGATTGAACAGAAAGACGTTGACAGAATATCAACCCCCTTGCTTCACAGGAGAGAGATGCAGTGCTATTCAGGCAGACAGGGATGAAGAGGATATAAGAACATTAATATAAAGAGAATGTGTAAAGTCAGAGGAGGACAACAGAGATAATACACCATACAGACCAAAAGAGTGATCACAAACATATCTTTGACGGTGAAGATGGCCAGCACACTTTATAGTCATGCACTTATATTAAGAGTGATATACACACGTGATTACACACATGTTCAAGACTTGAGGATTAAAATCAATTTAATCCCACATCTTCAGTGGTATTAGTTGCATTGCATATTAATATCAATGTGTCATAAGGGTCCAAATGGCTCTTTTCAGCAATAATCACCATAATTGCCATTTTGAAAACCTTTGTCAACTAGGCCTACAAGTGCATGTAAAAACAACAAAAATATTCTTTGAGTAATCAAAGACTATTTTGTGAAATGGAAAATCTACTTGTCTTTGAAACACTATACAACATGATAGCATCTTTTTTCACAGCATCCCGCTCTAAAAGCCTCGTCATGAAAGGTTCCAGGAAAGTATTCCAAAACACTAGATTTGCAAACAAGTGCACAAGAGTGATCATGCACAGACACATAGTGGATACACCCAAAGGAACAACGGCATGGTCAAACCAGACTCCAGCGGCCCCTGTTACCTGCAGAACTTGGCCCTGCATCGCATCATTAAAGGAACAGAAAAGCTGTCAGTAGTGCAGTAGTGTTTTCCCACCCACACCCCCTTCCCTTCCCTTCCCTCCCCAGCTGTCTATTTCCATCCCTATCCCACTCAGCCTGCCTCCCTTCCCCATTCCATTTAGGCATTTAGCAGACGCTCTTAGTCCAGAGTGATTTACAGTAAGCAAGGAAAACACGAGGTAATACATCAAATGCATAGAAATAGTCATCTAGGATCATGCAGTAGGTAAACCAAGAACCTATCATCAGTCTAAACAGTATAATATCAAAAAAATCTATAATCTGTACAATTGAAACTATACACACTATAGGATGCCAGGTCTACAAACTAACCTGGCATCTGTCTACATAACATGCTATCTAAATGACATTTTAACCTTTGCATTAGTCTGCAAGGTCGTCAAGGCTAGGGGCAAGTGCTACGGGCTGAGGTGGAATCTGAAGAGGTGAGTCTTCAGATTACGGCGGAAGATTGGGAGTGAGTCTATTCGCAAGTGGGCCCCCAAATAATTGTCAAAACACAAAGATTTAACCCTTTAAGACCTGAGGCGATTCTTAAAAAAAATCTAAATCCTAACAGTTTTTTGAAAAAAATATTTTAAAAAAATGTTCACGTTTTTTCAAAAATAGCAGATCTACAAGCTCGTAGCGCGGCACTCGGTGCCGCGCTATGAGCTTGTATATCTGCTATTTTTGAATAGCCAAGGAAACCTAAAGTGACACAGATGCGTTCCAGGTCTTATAACAACAGTAAAATTCTAAAGAAATTATGTAGAAACAAGTGTTGTGATATTAAAATTAAACACGTCAAAAACACATCAAATCATCCATGTGCCAGGCAGCATGGGTAATGTTAATAAGATATTATATTATATAGCAATATATCGTTGCTGTCGGGCAGAAACCTCTTATCTCCATATTTTAACTGTTTGTGTTTTTTCGTAAATTAACCCCTACTTGATCATATAAAAAATTGCAGATCGACAAGCTCAAAACGCGTTGCTTCGCGTTTTGAGCTTGTCGATCTGCTATTTTTGATACTTTTGAATTTGAATCCTGAAAAGTAACCGTTTTGGACTTTTCAGGAGGTTTCCACCTGACATGACGTAGACGATATATGATTAATTCTGACAATACCAGATACATGAACAAGTTAATATATAAAATAGGGGATTTTTTATTATTATTTATTATATTATTATATCAATTATATTATTTATTATATTCACAATAAATGATATTATTTATTATAGTCATAATATTATTTATTCATAATAAATAATACAAAATTACAAGTGACAAATGAAACTCAAACCTACGTCTGGGTGCAGGCAGTGACTCATCGACTTCACCCCTGAATCCTGAGAGGAAGAAGAACATATTTTCGTTACTATATATTTCTGGAATATAAAACGTTGTACCACCTGGGGATATAAAGCCCATAATGGATTGAGTACAGCCTCTGAGAAACATGCATGCTTAAACGACTGTATATTGTGTAAATGTATGTACAGTATGTAGGCCATATGTGCTTGTCTGATTCTTACTCAAAGAGTAACAATACTGTAAGACATCATCCTTAATGAGTGTCACATTGTTGTGTTTTAAAGAAGTAGTTCACACAAAAAAATGACTTATCAATTACACACCCCATGAAGCATTGAATTCATGGAGATTTTTTAGTTTTTGTCACATTCTTGAGCCAATAATTTGGTGACCGTCTAGGCCTACTACCAATTGAGTCTCCTAGTACTGACCAGTCATCCAGTCATCAAATTATTGGCTCAGGAATGCGACAAAAACTAAAAAAATCTCCATGAATTCAAGGCTTCATGGGGTGTGTAATTGATAGAAAATAAGATTTTTTGGGGGTGAACTACTCCTTTAAACACAATTAACTCTTTTGAGACAGTCTAATAAGGGTGTGGCCTCTGTATGCGTGCAGTTTGTGAAAATAGCCACACAAATCACAATGCAATGTTCAGGGGTGAATTAGCATTACACAGACAACTACTTGTACAGTGACTATAATAAGTATATAAGTGCTTCACAAGAACAAACAAATCCTGTTTAGTGAAAACAGGCCACATGAACCTATAGAGATGCATAACACCCATATCTACAAGTGTTTCCCCGACCCCTTGGTGCAATGAGAGTACAGTACAGTAAACAATCAAATCTGGAAAGTTGATCGTGAATTCTTCTGTGTAGTGATGATGATAGTAGGGATGGGACAATATGAAAATTACACGTCACAATTATTGTGGCAAAAAGTATTGCGATTAACGATAGTATTGCGATAGTCAACATATGCTTAAAACTTAAAATGCCACTGTTGTTAATCACTTGAACCCCCAGCATCCCTATTCTGCGGGGAACGTAGCCATTTTAGCTCTTTTTGGTGAATCGATTTGTGTAGAGTGAAATAAGATCACCAAATGCACCCTTTACAGGTGCATTTTTATTTAAGTAGAGGGTGGTTCAAGTGGTACTGAATTTGCAGCTCAACAAAAGCTAATTCATCCTAGTGTATGACGGAGGACAATTTCCCGATAAATTTAAATCTCTGCGATACGATTATTGTGAGCGTTTTTTTATCACGACAAACGATAATAACGATTATCGTCCCATCCCTAGATGATAGACTTATCAAAACATACTCTTGACGACGACGGAGGCATATGCGTCCAGCTCTCCCTGGGCGTTCATGGCGGAGACGCGATACTGTGCCGTGTCATCAAAATCACATCTGAAAGAAGAGAGCCTGATGTTATAGCAATGTCCCATGGGCTCACGTGGCCATGGCACCACAACCCTCTCAAACATGTAAATAATATATCAACGATGTGAGCCCCCTACTGTAAAGAGTCTCATAACCTCATGCCAAGGATACATAAATAGATTGATGATGTCATACGTATCAGATACTGTCCCAACTCAATATGAAAGTTACTCGTGTTTGTAAGCCACCGTGAAACCAGCAGTGGAACGCTTCTCAAACTTTTCCGTACCAAGGACCCCCAAATTGATATGAATTTGGCTGCGGAGCCCCTTCTGAAAAGGTTTTGTGCCAGGGACCCCCAGAAGAGAAGATTTGCGTAAAAAATTATCACTTTTAAAAATAAAATAAAAAAAGTGGTTAAAATGTGTGACACTATATTAACTAATTTGGCTGGGGACCCCCTGGTACTGTTGTCATGGATGTAGACTGAGCACCTGGATCAAATAGAGCATCTGGATCATCTCAATCAATTTGACAGGACTTAACTTGCATAATCTAACACACTATTACACACTATCTAACACGCTTAAATCACGCTTAAATCAATATAATATATTTTTGTGGTTATATCTTGTGTACAGTTATTGATCATTTCAGGGTGATTCAAGACCCCGCTGTAGGGTTTATTTAAGCAAACCAAGCAAACAAAGAATTCCATAGTTCCCAATAAAAAACATACTAAAGACAAAACAAACCTCCCTCACTATATATTTAAAACATTATAGTTTTATCGCTTCCTTCCTTCTTGAGGCACTTGAGTACTGACTCTTTATTGACACGGTCAAAAAATAAACCATGAGATGAGCCCATATTTCGAGACTATTTTTAGATGACCATGTTGTTATCAATGGCAAGCTCAGAAATGACTGGAGTCTTCTTGTCTAACTCATAACTCATGGTGGGCCTCTGGAATGTCTTTCTTTGTTTGACAGATCATAAAGAGTCAAGGACAGACGCATATTGGTCTTAAACACCAATTACCCTCTCACCCAAAATACAAATGCTAATTATTATAACTATGACAAAGATCATGAGACATGACATGACATGATCTGCTCATGATGAGCAGAGCCACCTGCCAATTCTCTGAGCTCCAAGGTTTCAAAGGTTTCCTCCTCAGAGTAAGATTGTATTACAAAACAAAAGCTGTTAAGATGATCCAGTAAGACTATGTTGAATGACAGATGATGACAGTGGCTCGCTGGTAAGGAGTTGCAACAATAACCGGCCCAGTCAATGTAGTTGAAGAACTCTCCCAACAAAAGAGTATTATACAACTATTATTTGTTTATTGTAAATGCGAACGGCCAGTGACTGGGGTTTAATTTTCAGAAATATAAAAGTGATGCCATATGAAATAATACTATACTGTCCACTTATGTATAAACAGTGCTGTAAAGTAACTAAGTACATTTACTCAAATACTGTACATTTTGAGGTATTTTTACTTTACTGGAGTATTTCCAATTTTCAGTACTTTTACTTCTAAACTTTAGTTACTATTTAGGCTACTTTGTAGATTTTGATTAGTATTACAAAACATACATTAACCACTTCAGCCCTATATACATTTCGGCCATTTGAAAATAGCCGATCTACAAGCTCACAATGTGTCGCAATGCAACGCATTGTGAGCTTTTTTATTACAATTTATACATTTGAAAAAGAGTACTTTTTTGGTACTTTAAGTACATTTTGATTGATGACTCAAGTACGTTTTGAATTCCGGACTTTTACTTTAAGGTACTTAAGTATTTCTACATTGCAGTATTGATACTTTTACTGAAGTAAGAGTAAGAGTACTTTTTCCACCACAGTGTAATAATGATGATTGGGCAAGTCATAAACTTTTAGGTCGTTTTTTTCTCTTTTCTCAGTTTCAGCGCTAAACCAGTGACTGCACCGTGGCAGTGCTGCTGTGGTGGTGCAGAGCGCTCAGGCCTACCTGCAGGCATGCAAACAGCCCGAGGTGAAAAAGGTGACAACATGTTGTTTTTTTTCGGGTCAGGTGTCACACAATTGCCCTATTTGGATTCAAAACGGCTATTGTAGCTAAAAAGCTACAAGTTTGCATGTCTGTACCTGTTAATCTCCAGTGAGTGCACATTGTAGCTGCTGTCCAGTTTGTACTTGCCCGGGTAGGCGAGGGGGTCAATTGTCACATTGTTTTTGTACCTAGTTGTGGGAAGCAGAACAGGGGGATGGAGGGGTGGGGGGTGGGTGTTGGTTAGACCAGATAGGCGCAGAAAGTACTTTCAAAATATTATATTAAACAGAGACAGAGATTAAACATAGCAAAGATATATTGTCAAAATGTATTGCCAAATGAAGAATGACAGAGTGTGTGTGCGTGCGTGTGTGCATGTGCGTGTGCGTGTGTGTGACACTTACCAGACCACCCGTGGGTCAGGCCAACCAGAGACGGTGCAGTGCAGCCGTACACACTGCTTCTCCCACACAGTGTGGGAGCGTGGCTTAATCACAAACTCCGGGGGGTGCATCAGGCTATCCTCGTTCATGCGCTTGAAGTGCGCCTCGTGGTCATAGATCTAGGGATGTTGCAATCATTCGGCATTATATGAAAATGTCAACAATAATTTACCCACAAAGTGTAAGCAAAAACATTAAAAATGTATCCCCCGCTGACAAATAATTCACAATGCAATTCACAATGCAAGACCAAAAAGTATTTTTATTCATGCAAACTACATGCGCCTTCTGCATGTGTGTGTGCGTGCGGGGCACGTGGCACGGTAAGGCTACATGTACGTAGCCTATTTCTGAATGCTGATTACCGGTATGTCCTATAAATAGCTGGGAAGCTACTGTAACTAGCGAAGTTGTGCATTCAGTAGCCTAACCCGCAACCACCCTCGATTCATAATGTGACAACACCGTCCACGTGGACACTGCCTCCCTGTGTCTCCAGAAACAGGATAGCCTGATGAATGTTTCACCCAGGGCTATTTGCCAGAGTGGGGACAGGTTAAATACAGTGTAAAGGGGTCACTGTGGCTTTTATGATCCTTAATGAATGGGCAGGGTGGTATTTGGTGACATAATCACCAAGGAACATAAATAAACTCCTTGGAGAAGTGAGTGGCAACTTTCCATCTAGGACTACTTATTAACCACTGTTGGAAAGACGTATAACTCACGCCCATAGCTGAATTACACCTCTCCATTAAGTAACATAAGTCTGTTGAGACACTACTACTACATATAACTAGTAAACAGACCAATCTGCGATGTCATAACGAGGAATAATCTAATTTTGATGTCATCAAAGTTTATTTTCTTGCCACAGTTAATACCTTTCGCAGTAAGAAAATTGGAATGTGTCTATCAGTGGTTCTCAGCCTTTTCAGGCAGTGACCCCCCCAAAATAATCATTTGATATTTGAACTGGGGAGTGGGGACCTCCAAAATAATCATATTTGAACTGGGGACCCCCCAACCTGACAAGCACTTGGAATTGTAGGAGTTGAGGCATTACCCTCATAAATATTGTGAAAATAGCTGATCTACAAGCGTTGCAAGGCGTTATGAGCTTGTAGATCATTTGAGGTATTAAAAAGGTCTTAAAAGTCCTTAAATTGGCACTTAACTGTCATCTGGGGACCCCCCCAAAATCATGGGTGTCCCGACCCACAGGTTAAGAACCACTGAGTACATAGTTGACCCTGGTGTCACAAAGGCGAATACCTTCATCCGTGTTGTAAAAATAGAACACATAACTCATCATGTCAAACACTCATCCATGTTGTCACTGAATAGAATGCCTTCCCGTCTACAATCTCCAAAAGGCCAGGAATCCACCACTAACCCTTTTGCTCAGAGAGATGCGCTGGGCTGACTCGCGCATGGCCAGCTTCCTGGAGGTTTGCTCTGACATTTCCGTCTCCAGCCCACTGGTGAACAGATTTCTTTGGGCCATGTATGAAGAAGACTCCTTTAACCTCGCCTCCTCTGTATTGGACAATCCCGTGGCAAACTCTTGACTATAGGAGTTAACAATAAGAGCCGGCATAGGGAGTAGTAAGGTAAAGCATTAAAAGTTACAGAACTTCTATTTTCTGGACGTCTCATGTTCATATGGTTAAGAACAGTGGTGGATAGTAAGTACATGTACTCAAGTATTGTACAATAAGTACAATTTCGAGGATTTTTTGTGAACACTTGTGAAATGGGACATTCTGCATAATGAGTACTTTCATTTTAAAATTTGAATACCAGACTTTTACTTGTAACCGAGTATTTCTGCATTGCAGTATTGATACTTTCACTTAAGTAAGACATTTGAGTACTTTTTCCACCACTGGTTAAGAATTTACCTCAAACTGCCCCTGAAGATAGGCACAACATAGCCGATGATCTGGTTCGATCTGTCCACAGCCAAATAAGTTGGCTTGGACCTCTTGGGCAGAGGGCTCACTCTGCTGTCCTCCAGCCCAGAGTATGAAGATGCTCTAAGTCTGAAGATATGCAGTACAACATACTGTCAGCCAGCTGGTACAGTAGCCCAAAAAAAAAAAACATGACACCAAGGATATGGGGATGAAGCCATGGGTCAGGGGTAGATGAGATGTATTAATGTTCAGTGGGATGGTCAATGGTTTAATTTGGATGACATGCTCTTTTATACATGTCTAAAGTAATGACCTCTTCAAAACAAACAATACCCCATCATCACTACGAGTAAAACTGAAAGCTATAATAGGCATCAGAAGGAAACTGAATCTTCTCAAATAAACCAGGTCTACAAATCAACATCGGACGACACACACAGTCAAAAAAGCCACAAGCATCACAGTACAGATCTAAATGAACACTATTCGAATAAAATAAATCAAATAGCAGGAGGTTTATAATATAGATCATGTGAATAATGTCTCACAGTCCCTGAGATGACAGTCCTCCCTCATATAGGCCTAAACAACATAAACAAAATGAGACGATAATATCCATTGGAAGACTAATGCCTGATGTATACTTGGTTGCACTCGGGTATCGTGCACCGAAAGTATCGATGCAAAGTGTTGTGTCAGCTTATAGATCGGCTATTAAGTATAAATCAGGCTTCGTATTCTGCCCGTTTTACCTTGAGCCTGTCAGCTCTCCACAGATCTGTCCACTATAGCATTCAGGCTAGACTCTGTAATGGAAGGTCAATACTCTCATCTTGTTTCTCTGGAATCAATACGTCTGTTTCTATAAAGCCTATAGGAGTAGTGGCCTCGGTGGCAACAGTGGAAAAGAATAGCTTGGTAACAAGAATGGAACAGAACAGAATGTGTCTTAGTGACTGTCTCTCTTCGCTGACCTTTGAACTTGAAGGCCTCTCTGGGACTGGGAATGCCCATTGCCATTATGAAGAGGACCTCAATTCCACCGTGGAAACGTGGTAAAGATGGATGATGGATGGATGGTAAATTAATGTGTGTTCTTAAAGAGGATGCATCCCTCTCAACACATCTGTTTGGTTTGGCACAACATATACTGTTCCCTTCAGCACCACATATGTTGACAACATTTGGCGTGTTGATATACATTGCCATTAGTATATTGAGTGATGACATCCTCTTGCTCTCTATCTCTATACTCTGTTACACACTCTCAGTTAGTAAAACTGAGAGGCTTCCCGCCTAGGCTTCTGCTAGGCACTATGGAACAACCAGGAAATGCCTTTATCAGCCTTATCAATCAGCCTTTACAAAATGTTCTGATGCGCATGGAGTTAAAATGATTATCAACGCATTCACACTCCCAGGACGGCAAACGGGTGACTTTTTGGGGCGGACGTCCCAAGAAGTCAAACGTTTGACTGGAAAGGGGGGTTGAAACGGCACATGTTGACTAAGGGAGGTATGAGTTACGAATCTGTCCCTATCGAGACATTAACTCGAACGGCTGAAGCGGACTTCACAACACTAGGCACAGCGACTCGCTCGGTGGTGCCTCTCGTGGCTCAAGTCCGGTTTAGACGGTGCGCCTCCGTCTTTTTAACAGTTTTTTAGCAGCTCCCTTTTAGGTCTTGGGTTTGAGAATGGCACTGAAGTGAGAGTGTGTTGTCTTTATATATATTTTTGCTTTATTGTGTTTTTTTTTGTGTTGTGTTTTAATGATCTCCACCAGGCCGGAACAGCGGCCTGGTGGATGTTTCTAACAAGAAACAAACACTATTATGTACGCAACAACCAATCATCCCCAAATCGGAATCGCGAGTTGAGGGTCTTCTAATAGAGCCCACCTCCAAAAGAGCGTTCAATTCTGCCCATAGGGGGCGCCACAAACGTGACCAGTTGCATCAGTGGTGTGTTCTGTGTTACGCTACATAGTAGCATACAGCCCAAGATTATATATTTTTTTATCGTATACCATCTACCAACCATTTCATTCGGTGACCACGAGCGAGCGTATATACGCGTGCATGTCGTGCGTGTGGGAGGGAATAATATGGTATACCCTCCAAAAAAAACTGGAACACCCCACTGAGTTGCACCATCTGTTGTACAAACTCTGCTGATAGCAGAATCTGTCAGCATTGCCCCACGACTGACACAGCCCTGGATAGGCAGCCAGGCCTGGCGGAGATCTGTGCTCCGAGGAACACACTCTTCTTATTGTCAAATAATTTGCTCATTCTTCACATGCCAGGGAATCTAACATTCCAAAAACTAGACTATGGCTGTAGATAATGCAAATGTAATATGAGAGCACAGCAGTTTGTACCATGGCTGTGGCTGCCATTTACTACAGCTCCCTTGACATCAGTACAATAAGAGTGAACATGTTGCTCAGATCTAAAGCCCGGTATAGGTTGCTTGTCTTTTAGAATGAGGCCGTTCAATACAGAGATTCCATACAGAAAGGATATTGCACAAATCTGAAATGTCTCGCAGCCCAGATCAACATTGTCAAATATTTGTCACACAAAATACAAACTAGGCCCATTGGAAACCATCATCAAATTCACTGCTTTTCCAGAATAAAGAATTCAGATCAGCAATAACTGAGTGGCTGTGAGGGGGCTTGGACATGCACTGAGAAGTGTTTACAAGAAGTCTTTGAGCTTGATTAACTGAAATGTACCATCACACCATCATTGAAAACAGCATACTACACACATAATCCATTACAATCAAATAAGGATTCAGCGAGGACCAAACAAACTTTAGACTATCAAAAGTGATTAACAATAATAATACAGTGTCTAGGTGAGACATGACCTTTGACACAATCTAAATGTCTCAATAGAAGAGCAGGGAGACAAAATACAACCACCCCAATTGTATAAGTTATATTGTATTTACATACTCTACCATACAGATTGGACAAAATTAAAATGTATTAATAAAAAAAAAGTTACATAGTGAGGCTTTAACTGTGGAGGACAGCTATCTAATTAGATTATAACCAGTTACCAGGTACACTCTCTTAATGAAAGCTCCCACAGACATATGACCACACGACTATGGAGCACGTCACTGACGGAGCAGAGAAAGTGTAACACGACTCCTCATATTTACCATCAACACGCTGGCCACTATGCTATTTCAGTCTATGTCCATGGCATTATACAGCCAATTCCTTGACAGCATACTTAATATCCATAAAGCCAAGGAATCAAAACTGGACCCACAATCTCCAAATATTGCAAC
The DNA here is from genome assembly GCF_963280865.1 of Gymnoscopelus braueri. Classification (NCBI taxonomy): domain Eukaryota; kingdom Metazoa; phylum Chordata; class Actinopteri; order Myctophiformes; family Myctophidae; genus Gymnoscopelus; species Gymnoscopelus braueri. The sequence continues at coordinate 20,131,870 of NC_137623.1, read as the reverse complement.
AGGTCTGGTTTTATATTTTGTTAGATGTGGGTAGAGTTGTGTTAAAGCCAAGGTAGAATAAATAAGTAAAGTGCATCAGCATATACTGTATCAACACAAGCAGGGCGTCGCATCATGATGCATCTGCATGCTGAGGAAGGAGATGCATGGAAATTCATGCAGGATTCATGACTATATTAAAAGGAATTAAAAGACAGACTCCAGAGTGATGGAGAATAGGCTACTCAGCAGGTACTGTACGTGGGCTATGCAGATGGGTCAGAGAGAATGGATGGATGGTTAAGTGTGGCCTGCTAAATGACGACAGGGCAGGTAAAGTGATTCCAAAGCAGTGAAGGGGGGTGGGGGGGCGGGGGGGTAATCCAGCATGGGGTGATGGAAGGAGTGTAAACTTGAGCAAAGCCTGGTGGTTCAGACTGGCGAAGGGGAGGGGGGGTGTAGTAGGTGATGGGGTTAAGGGGGCAGCAGGGATTTCCACTGACAAAGGGATGGACTGATGGAGGGGTGAGCTACTACAGTCCTAAAGGACATCACCACCTTCCTCCTCCGCCTTACCCCCTGCTGGCGAAGCCGGCGCTGCTGGAGCTGCTGCGTGCAGCGTAGTTGCTGCTGGCAGATTGGTAGCGGCTAAGGGTGGACTCCGTCTCCCTGCTGCGGTAACCACGGTCGTAGTGGCGATGCTGCTTCTGGTAGAACGGTATAGATCCCGACATCCTGGACAGACAATGCTTCTCCTGGCTGGCACGAGCCCTGAGTGGCCAAGTCTCTTCCTGTCTAACTGTCTGTCTCTGTGCTTTAAGCTACTGTTCAAAAGCAGTTGGATTGAATGTTAGCATTATGCTGAATGTTGGATAGAATGACAGGCCTATAACAGTGAGCCAGCCATGAGTAAAACGATCCGTCATGGACACTGAATGATTTAATTTGACCGGTCAGGACACATGGCTGTGTACTGTAGCTACAGTACATGGGGGCCCTAGATTCTAATTAGATTGTTCTTTTCTTAGTTTCAACAATAAGCCAACGGTTGTTCTTTTTAGTTAATGAGATAGAAGATTTGTTGTGAAAGATTAGTGAATCAAGTTTAGCCTATACAATTTCCATTTAATGTACTTAACATGTACAGTATATATATTTCAGCTAAGAAATATAGTTCCAAGTCCTGACATAAGGAAGCCAAATTTTCTGGCATGACATGACACATAAGATTCAGGCAATCAGGCAGCTTATCAACAACATGCATGTCCAGACAGAAATAATGCAACAATAAATCTACAGTCACTCTCACATTGTCCCTGCAGGAACAGTTAAGACCACTTACCCTGGCCAAACAGCCACAAAATCCAAAACTTCAAAGGAAAAGAGGGTCCAACTCCACACTTAAAGCAACAACGCTTGATATCCCGGTTAAGCAACAGGTAGGTGCACTAGCAGAGGACAGGGCTGCAGGCTACACACAACAAAAATAATGTTGGCACTGACCGGAATGTCACAGCAGCAGTCGCGTCCTTTTATGGTGAGGGTGCAGATAAATATAGCTCGGAGTCGGAGCAGTGCAACAGACCTGGCCAGTGGACCTCAAGCATGGATGCATTGAGGCCTCAAGCTCCTTTTAGTGTACTACGACTATGTCACATGCGTAGCTTTTTCAGTTGAAAATCTGTTATTTAGGGGCAAATGCTGCCAAATGGAGACTTCTTTTGTATTCATAGTTTCAGGGATGGGCTGTGTGAGAACAGGAGTTATATAGCTATAACTACAGAAACATATGTCAGAGGGCCTATCCACTCAAGTCAGTGTGACAACACTAACCTACTCCTTTGATTTCCCTAATGCCAAATGGGCACCATATTTCAAAAGTTATACTTTATTTAAATAACCTGATTGTCTCCGCCAGGCGAAAGGCATGGCGAGAGAGTATGTTTTACCCCCTGTCCGTCCGTGTGTCCGTGTGTCCGTCCGTCCGTCTGTCCGTCCGTCCGTCCATCTGTCTGTGAGCAGCTAATCTCCAGCACCGCTGGCCCGGCCGCTGCGAAACTGTGCACACACACTGCCTGGATGCCAATTCAGAACACATGGGCCTGTTATAGCGCCACCAGGAGGCCGATTTGTGCAAAACCCATTTTTTAATATTACTTTTATCCAAACGTCATGCAAATCGGTACACAGTATCTCTATAGTAATGTGATCAACCCGGATCTGTCCGATGTCCCAGATTCCATCCTGATTGGCTAAGGTTGGCTTCCAAAGTTTGTAAGTTTGGTCCGTTTTGAACAAAATGCCTCAAATCATGAACGCAGCTTGCGATTTCCGTGAAATTTCACACGCGCATTCCCACTAGGCCGAGGAAGAAATGCCACCCTTTTTGCATTGGCCTGTTATAGCGCCACCAGCAGGTCTAATTTAGAAAAACACAGAGGAGCACTTTTTCTAGTTTAATTTAAATTCTATTTAGGTTAAAGTATGCTCGAAAAGCTTTTAGCATTTGTCAAATAAAGCATGCTAATTACAAAAAAAGAGAACAAACTTTGAGTGCCACTGCCTGTCACCTCCAGTCAAGTCAAATTATATTATACCCCAAAATCACAATTCATGTCTCATATGCTGCACTTAAAAACAAAACAACAATATAAGTACCAAAAAACTAAAACCAAAGGAGTGCAATGTATAGTACAGATACACACACGTGCATAATAAGTAACAAAAACTACGGTAAAAACAAAGGAGTGCAATGTACACGTGTGATGCTCTGTAATTAGACAACAATTAAAATAAATGGAAATTGTGCCTCTCGCACACACACACACACACACACACACACACACACACACACACACACACACACACACACACACACACACACACACACACACACACACACACACACACACACACACACACACACACACACACACACACACACCCACACACACCCACACACACCCACACACACACACACACACACACACACACACACACACACACACACACACACACAAATAATAAACTGGATAACTGTAATAATGTAGTACATGCTGGATATTTCCCATATTAAGCTCTTTAGAGGTGAAGATCCTTGTTATCCTATTGTTGAATATACAATACCTCTAAAGGTTGTCTTGGCAGTTTATATTCTCAGCTGTGACTGTTGCTAACTTTAGCCATGCTATTGTTACTTCACATACATCAAATGCCTGTTAGGAGTCTCGAGACCCCACCCCACCCCCACTCTCTCTTTCTCTGTATGTATGGCAGTGCAGATGGGTGATTGAGACAGTTGGAGAGACACCTTTAGATAGTCTCTTCTCATCACGGAAAATAGCAAATCAGCGATGTCACTCTAGCCAAGAATGGCTTTGCTTTATGCTGATGAGTGAAAGAGATATTTATAATAATTAGAACAGCATTCATGGCCATTTAGCAGATACTGTGTAGGCTACACGTCATCAAATCAAATATGTCATAATATGATATGCTCCATATCATGCAAGCAAACCCTAATACAACATTTGATTTCCTGAGGCTACTATCCTGTTGAATTATTTCCCGTTATTTTACTTCATCATGGAGTAAAACAACAAATAGCACATTGGGTGAATTAAAGGGATATTTCACATAAAATAAATTGGGTCATTTTATCGCCTACTCAGGCTTTTGTGAGCCCCGTAGACAGTTTTTATGTTGCTTGATTCAGTATTTAGATATCAGTATTTAGACAACCCCATTATAACTTCAAACTCCATTTTTAACATGTTAGATTCATCAAAAACACCCGTCCTTGGTTCTGGTGACTCACCCTACCCTCCTAATACGTGAGGGGGCCGTGTTTTTTCGATTACTTTTTTTCATTTATTTTATTAATTGAGTAGATGATAAAATTACCAATTTTATTTTAAAAGTGAAATATCCCATTAAGTACAGTAGTATATTTCAGGTCAGAATGTCCAGACTTTAATGCCCTGTCCAACACCTACTACAGACTGACTGTAGCCCAAAGGATCATCGAGCATGACGGAACATCAAACTTCATTAAGCTGCCTGTCTTTCAGTAGCTTTGAGTGAGAATATCCTGAGCTTTACTCTAACTACCAGAGTAGAATACTCAGAGCACCAGTTACACAATAAACAGCTCAGCTGTCAATCAGAGTTCATATTATAAAGAATAATTTCCTTTAAACTACACATGAAATCCTGCTACTTTTAACTCTGATAATGTACAAATTGACTTGAGTGTATAAATGATAAGATAAAATAAGATAAGGTACACTTCTTATTCATCAGCACAGAACATGCAGTTAATAAAGATAAAAAAGCCAATAGTTCCATTTGTATGCTCTTGGATTTGACTGTGTACTTAATAATGACTCATCTCATCACATCCTGTGGTATTTCAAAGGCGAGGATTCCTTGCTGTCACATACTGTATTCTATTTTAGCAATGGGGGTCTTCCATTGCCAATGGGGTCTTTAGTATATAGCTCTTGGGGCCTGTTATTTTGGCCATTGTGAGGAGGCACTGCACATCAAACATGCACACGTTATAATGTCAACTAATCATACTACAAACACATGTTGGCAGCGGAATAGTATGTTATACACCAAATTGGACAAATTGTCAAATATTACGTACGAAAGGGGAAAACATTGTGAAAATAGCCAATCTACCACACACACACACACACGCGCACGCACGCACGCACGCGCACACGCGCACACACACACACACACACACACACACACACACACACACACACAGCTTACCTTTGAGGTTGCTCTGAATCAGTGTCACATTCCGTTTGCGGAACACTCCGGATCCCTTCACAACTTCCACCTGAAAAATGCAGCAGATCTAAATATACAATTATTTAACCAACTTAGTTTGTATTATGGCCTATATGCAAAGTGGGCCTGGGGTAGAAGTGGGCCTACTAAGAACTAGGCCCTGTGCAAATACTGTATATCTATCTTTGTCTTATTCGTTTCACTATTTTATGTATGCTTAATCTATCACTATGTCTTACGAAAGTATTAAGTTTAATTATTTAGTGATCTGAGTTTATCCTTTGATCAACCACTGGGTGCTATGTATTAGTGACTGCTATCTTATACTGAAAGATTGTACATTATACTTATGCTTATATTTATTAATAGAACACATTATGCTAACCCAGTCAGGCTAGGGTCAGTCTTTAAGATTCTATCTTAAAGACTTCTATAGAAGTCTATTCTTTTTATGTTGTCATTTTAATCTAATTCATGTCTTTCTACTACTACCTGTACCTATTATGCTAACTGCTGTTGCTGCTGTGACACCTGAATTTCCCCACAGTAATCAATAATTAAATGCATCAAAATGTCCATCTATCTGTTTGTCTGTCTGTCTGTCTGTCTGTGTGTGTGACTGGCGATTGTCGATTATAAGCTATATGCTGCCCTGCAGTGGTGAAAAAAGTACTCGAATGTTTTACTTGAGTAAAATAAGTATCAATGACAAATTAAAATGATAGATTTTTCCTAGGGGTGCCTGGTTGCTCATGCAGCCATGTAGACAGTACTACACATACTGCATTACTTACTTACTTAGCCTATAGCAACACTTGGGCATAGGCCACGAACAAGTGCTCTCCAGGCATCCCAGCTGTCCTGGGCCAGCTCAGCTGTCCCCATGTGTGGCCAGATGTCTTCACATCTGCACTACAATACATAGACCACATTATACTCCTAGTGAGTGATCGCAATTCGCAAGGGCCTGGGTTGTGGTTCGAATTCGAACCTCTCTCTGCTCTTGAGTTTCCTGTCTCCTGGAGTAGACGCTACTATAGATGTTTTCCTTTGCTAATAGCACACTCTAGTGGTTCAATGACAATACAATAATATTTGGGTTCCATACACTTCCATGTGCCAAATGAATGAATGAATCATGAATGATAAATAAATACATGAATGAATAAATAAATAAATAAATGTTTCAAGACAATTAGGAAAGTGGTGTATTGACACATACAAGGAAGGATTTTCATTTAGATGCTTGTGGGTAGGGATGCTGCTGTTGATGAAGGTCTATTCAAGTTTATCTGTAAGCTTAATTTGATAAATCAAAATACAGAACCTCATCAATATAATTTGAGCAAATTGACTAAATTAAAATGTCCCTCGCATATTTCATGTTATCATTCATCAAATGCAGTAAAGTCTTTGAGTTTTGCTCAGACTGGCATTTTGATCACACAGTACTAAATTACAGTGGCAGTGACAGTTGTCATTCATTTAACCTTTTTTATTGTTGATGCAATGGAACATCTTCTTACCGTTAAATGTCTGCCGTTATTCATTGTGTATATTTATTGAGTGTTGTAGCTTTGTCTGTGATGGCAAATCAGTTTCCCCTTTTGGGATGATTTAAGTTAATCCAATTCAGTGTGGAAAAGAGATCTAATTCTTTACAATTCCTAGAGATGGATATAGCCTACTCCTGTTGGACCTTTTTGAGAGTTCAGGAGGCATGTTCATTTTTTGTTTCCATTACACCCTGGAACACACCCTATTAACAACAACTGTTATCATCAGTCATGGACATACAATCCAATCATGACAGATGATACATCCGGTTTAAGCCATGCAGCTCTCTAGGGCAAACAGTGAGGGAGTGGGCTGTAGATGGATAGTTATTTTTCACCAATTAGCAAGGATGGGTAAATGCAGAAGACAGATTCCAGGTTAGACCTATATTGGCAAATACCCCAACAACAACTAAAAGGGGAAACAATAATAATAATAAGTATTATTAGTAGCCTAGCCTAGTAGTAGTAGTAGTAGTAGTAGTAGTAGTAGTAGTAGTAGTAGTAGTAGTAGTAGTAGTAGTAGTAGTAGTAGTAGTAGTAGTAGTAGTACTAGTAGTAGTGGTAGTAGTAGTAGTAGTAGTAGTAGTAGTAGTAGTAGTAGTAGTGGTAGTAGTAGTAGTGGTGGTGGTGGTGGTAGTGGTGGTAGTAGTTGCAATGGTAGTAGTAGTAGTAGTAGTAGTATAGTAGTAGTATTTATCCATTATCCAACATAGAACTACAATAACATTTTTCAAACATCTTCCATTTTATGTTTTTTGAGTTTATAGGGCTCAAGGTGCAAAATTAAGTAGGCTATATGAATAGGCCTAGTTTACAGGACCACAACGGGAACAAGCGCCCAGGGATTTTTGTGTTATCCTTTTAGCAATCTTTGTAAACCGTACCTGTACAATCTGCAAACTGTTAATAAAGTATTCGATCAATCAATCAAAAGTTTGAATACATGTAAAGGGAATATGTTACAAAAATGGTCCTGTTGCTTATCTGCACTGTTTTGTTGTCAACTCCCAGCATTGTAATCACCCAGCAGTGACACTGTGTCACCTAGTGACTAGACTATTGATGTGGCTCATTTCAGTGACATGAGTCATGTCTCCCCTGCTTTTACCCTAAAGCCCCAGTGCTAAGCCTCTTCTGTAGTGATGATAGGGTACCAACTGTTCATTGACCCAGATGGGGAACTGGGGACCTAGATATCATGCTCGCTCTCAGCATCTATATTTATCCATACAGTCAACATTATTATGTTCAATGTAGGCTATTAGGGGTCGTGATGAACTATTATAGCCTATTATTATTAAGTAAAATCCATATAAATAAATAATAATAATAATAAATATAATATTCAATAATTACAATGCTATAATTGTTTATTTGGCATTTTCTCTGAAGAAATGCAATTAAATAAACGACCATGTTATGTGGGGGGTATGATGATATAGCTCAATGGTATCTGTATGCATGGTAATGTTCAGGTAATGTTGATTACACACCACCAGATACATTCCTCTTCTGCCCTTAAAAGGGCATATATCCATGAATTTGGACTCAGGCAAGGGAGTGTTTTGTGAAAACTACATTTCCCCTCAGTAGGGGAGATGCCATTGCGTTCTTACTCCCATTATCAAATAACACAATGCACTCCAACATTATCTTGAAAACAGGTTAATTAAAATCGTAAATAATCCCAGACTTAATCATACTTGGATATATAAAGTGTTAATTTGCAACTAACAATAGTTTATGTATTCCGTGACACCCCTCTCTTTGTGTCAGTTGGTTTCTTCTAGGGTTTCCTGTCCGGAACAAACAGCATAAACATTAGTGTTGCCATGTCTGCTTACTATAAGCGACTTTGGGCTTGTTTTTCTGTAAAGTTGATTGTAAATTGTGTTTTTTTGGGCTTGTTTCTTAACCCTATTTTGTACAATATTTTGTGCCAGGGACCCTCCATATTGATTGATTGATTTGTGATTACTTTAGCTGCCATGTTTTCACTGGAAAGATTTGCCTATAAAATACAACCCAGGTAGCAGGCAATTTCCTCTTTTCTTTCTCACATTGTCACCTACTTTTACTGTGAAGCCATCGGCCTTGCAGGGGTTTATTTTGGACACAAAGAGAATGGATTCCATTTTGCCCAGGTGTAATGATAGTTTGTTATCAGCGAGCCAGGTGCAGATTTTACAGAGTTCAGAGCTAAGGGTTTTTTCGACCAGCTATTTGTCCTGGTTAGAGACCAGTAGAGCCGAGGCATCCGCGAACAGTGTTGGAAAGTAACTAAAGTATGTAACTTAAAGTAATATTATTACTTTTTCCCAGTAACTAGTAACGTAACTAATTACTTTCACGTTTTGAGTAATATTATTACCTTTACTTTTTTTCAAAAAGTAATTTATTACTTTTTGAAAGTTTGAAAGAAGTTGTTCAAAGATTGTGTCTCATGATGAGTCATTATCTGTTTGAGCCCAGGTGTTTGAATTTGAATATTTTTTTAGGCAAAAAATACATGAAATACATTTAAAATACTTCCAAAAAAGTCCTTGCGGTCTTGTTTCCATTGAGGTTCTTAGTATTCAATTCATAGTCAAATGGTTTTCATTTAGTCTGTAAGTTATGAATTCATACACAGTAAAAGTCTTAGTGTTAATATAATTGAAATGAGTGTACAAATAGAACCAAATGGACCCGTCATGTGTACAGAACACTTTTCAGAGTTAAATCAACAATGAGGATTTTACAATGTAGGCTGCAGAAAAGAGAAAAAAAACAACTGCTAATGTTGAAAATGCAAAGTCAGACTTTTGGGGAGAAAGGATGCAATTACTGGGGGCGAGAAAAAAAAAAGTAACTAAGTAATAAGTAACTAGTTACTTTTGGCAGGGAGTAATAAGTAAAGTAACTACATTACTTTTTAAACAAGTAATATGTAATAAGTAACATATTACTATGTTGTAGTAACTATTCCAACACTGTCCGCGAATAAGAAGAAATTGTAGTCAAAAGCTGATGTTGTGTTGTTTACATTAGGAACAGTAAAGGCCCTAGTAGGCCTTTCACAGCTTCACCTCCACCACCTGTTCTCAATGCCATGTCAAATGCCTTTTGGAGGTCCACCTGATGTTTGATGTGGCCTTTCAAATAGAGTAGGGCAGGCATGTGTCAGTGGAATGGGATGTTCTGAAGCCAGATTGGAATGCCTACATTAGTTTTTTTTTCCAGCAAGATCATTTTCAACTTGTTCATAAACATTTTTTTCCATAACCTTCGAGATAGAACTAAGAATAGAAATAGCGCTGTAGTTGCCGGGGTCTAATTTGCTTCCTTTTTTTGTAAAGAGGGGTTACTCTCGCTAGTTTGAAATCTTGGTGGACCCATACCAGATTTCTGTTGTTAAAATGTTTCAAAAAAATATTCAAAATGTTTCACTCTCGGTGCGACGAGTCGTGAGCTTGTAGATCTGCTATTTTCAAATATCAAATGCATTCATACATAGGCTTGTTTTCATAGACCTGGTTGCTTATTTCTCTCGCAATGTCTGGCAACGCTGGGTATAACCAGGAAGTCAGGGAGTGGTTGAAGAACAGTAGCATCAGGGTACAACAGCTGTCTGTCTGTTTTTTTATTCGTCTTGTCAGGTAAGAAGACCATCGTTTTATATTACTATATATTATCTTGTGTTTCCATAGTTGTATTGTCGTGTGTGTTAAAGTCACTCGAACACGCATGTGTTGGGATTTCCCAAATAATGTTAAAGTATAAGATACTACGTTGGAATGTTTAAACGCGTTTATCACTGCTAACAGTTAGCCAGCCAGCCAGCTAATGAGATATTTTGGCTAAACCTCTCGTTCTAATACTATTTTTAGTTCTAGTCGGCCATTTTATAAATATGAATTCTTCGTGTGTAACTGAGTGAAGGCGAGTTTGACAGACTCATCTAGACTTGAGGTTGAATACATTGGATATTAATATTATTAGTTACTGGCTAACTGATCTACGCAGTCTAAACCAGGCCTCCATCACCCAACATTTGATTCAAAGGCCTTTTTTTTACTTCAAAACCTATCCTGACCTCTTAGTGCCTGGACCTGAATTTATTATTAATATCATCTTTTTTAAACGCCGATTTACTTTTGATCGTAACTTTCCGTTTTCTTTAGAATATTATTCCCTTCCATCATGAGGCACTGGTGCTGTTGGTTTGAGGGATACCATCAGTCTGTAACTTTACTGTACTCCTTGTTTGCTAAACGGGTTCTGTGAGAAACCCATTAACATCAAATAAATCAAGCTTACCCTAGACTGAGCATAAAGTTCTTGTGTGTGTGTGTGTGTGTGTGTGTGTGTGTGTGTGTGTGTGTGTGTGTGTGTGTGTGTGTGTGTGTGTGTGTGTGTGTGTGTGTGTGTGTGTGTGTGTGTGTGTGTGTGTGTGTGTGTGTGTGTTTACCAAATGGTGAAGAGACACATCTGTTCGGTTCTCAACCTGTGGGTCGGGACCCCCGGGGGTTCCCCATATGATTTTCTTTTTTTGGGGTGGGAGGGAGGGAAGGTCCTCAGATGACAGTGAAGTGACAATTTAAGGACTTTTAAGACAATTTTTTTTTAATTCCTCAACGAAAATAAAAAGTCAATTACTGCATCAGAAGGAATCAACAAACTATACTATATAAAAAAAAACATTGGTCAAATTGTCAATTAATATAAGAAAGAGGAAAACATTGTGAAAATAGTTGCGAGGCGTTGTGAGCTTGTAGATGGGCTATTTTCACTATTTATCTGTGGAACCGAGTCAGACAAATTGTAATGCCTCAACTCCTAGTCCATGTGGCTATCAGGGTGGGGGGTCCCCAGTTCAAATATGATTATTTTCAGGGGTCGCAGCCTGAAAAGGTTAAAGAACCACTGTTCTACAGCACTGAGCCAGCCAACCTCTGCTGTCAGGTAGGGAAGGAAACGAGGATGGGTACCAGACCTAGTCGCCTGATAAGGGCATTTGTCCTCACATCAGTAATTCTCCTTCGACCCAACTAGAGAGAGCTGTACACTTCCATTTATAGCACCGTGAATGAAGGACACCACACAAGGGAATCGCAGCCTCACAGTTATTAGACTCCCCCGCCTTAACCACAGACATGTGCATGACTGACCAAACCTTATTTTGTCTGGATGCATTACTCTATGTTGACTTATGTCCTCGTTAACTCTGTCTCTTCAGATTCTTATGTCGTATTGATGACTTTATTAGGTCAGGCCTGAGTGGGGGAGGATGAGAGCCTTCATCATGGCTAAGGACGATGTTATCTAGTACTAAATAATATGATGTCATGACTTAGGACATCCACACTCTTATGGTCTTATCTTATGCAGACTTCTCTTCAAGACTTCACTTTATATAAGCTTGCCTTTCTACAATAAAATAACAGAACAATAACATTTAAACAGGGTCCAAAATAGCAGAATAAAAACCATAACGACGATATTATAGCACCACAAAAAAGACTGCAATATAAACCTGCACAAGACTCAAGACAGCAATATTATTATGACATATAAGTGGCGGACACTGGACAGCCATCAGTGGTTGGTTAGAGAAGGCAGTTTAAGACATTATTTAAAAAACGGACTGTGCCTGAACTAATATTACATGGATTACTGTTCCAAAACTACCAAATCTACATACACAGGACAAACATTCCCTCAAAATTCTACCCATTGGTAGTTTTGCCAGGGACACTCTAAAAGCTGTAGTGTGTTATTGCAGAAAATGGATTTTGTCTTTGCATTCTGAGCCTTTTTTTTACACTTTTTTCCTCCCCACACACTTTTCTGTACTTGTCACTGCTGTTGTATCCTACTGACTGGCCTGGGAGGATGTCCTACTCCTCCTGCCCAACACTTCCTGCTGACCGGTGCCGCGCCCAGCCCGTAGGAATACATGCAGTGACAATTATCACCCTCCCCTCCTAGCTTCCCTCCCCTGAACCACGGGTCAATTGTGTTTGTGTGTAGACACTCAACAAAGCCGGATGCACCATGTTGATTTGTTCATGTGTTATTTACTCATACAGGTACAAAAACTATCAACATGTCTAGCAAAAGGGCGAAGGGAAAGACCACCAAGAAGCGCCCCCAGCGCGCCACCTCCAATGTCTTCGCCATGTTTGACCAGTCTCAGATCCAGGAGTTCAAGGAGGCCTTCAACATGATTGACCAGAACCGGGATGGCTTTGTTGACAAAGAGGACCTTCATGACATGCTTGCCTCATTGGGTGAGTGGGCGCTTGTATTGGGGCTGGGCAATTTACCGAAAATATATCGGACAACGGCTATTTTGGAACCAATTGCCTTAAGCTTGCTCATGGCAAATCGGACCGCCCTAGCTTATATACACTGTCTCTGAAACCATCTGAGATGAATTGGCTCTTTTTGTTTTGTTTGATAATATCAAAGATCGATTAATTTGATCATATCAAAATGACCGGTTTTCAACGTTGGTGTCATTTTCATCTTATGAAGATTAACTTTAATTGGGTTCCTGCTTAATGCGTTTTCTTTTGTGCATGTTTTAACCTCTTAGGCGTTCCTATTTTGGCCATGTAATAAGGTGAAAATTACATGTAAAATAGGGCTTAAGTGGTTACTTGTCTCCAGTTTTATTTTGGTGGTGTAACACTTATTTTGGTGTAACACTTGGAGGCTCTATTACTATAAACAGGTTTTGTTAAGATCGGATCCTTAACAAAACCCGGATCCTTGTTTGGTTTAGAACAAATCCTCCTTGGCTCCTATTTGGCTATTGCTATAAGAATGTTTGCTATTTCCTTTAATCATTGTTATTTATGTGTCTTTCTGTGTAATCAGACTTTCCTCAAGGATTTTATTGCATTACAGTGCTAACACTGTCCTCTTTTTTTCACAGGGAAAAATCCAAGTGATGATTACCTGGAGGCCATGATGACCGAAGCTCCCGGGCCCATCAACTTTACCATGTTCCTCACCATGTTTGGAGAGAAACTCAATGGCACAGACCCTGAGGATGTGATTAGAAATGCATTTGCTTGCTTCGATGAAGAGGGAACAGGTACGTCTTTTTCCATAGTCATACTATTACGTCTACCTGCAAAGGTTGATCGATATGAATTCTAGTTGGTGACGGTGTAGTACATTTGTATGTTCACTTGGACTTCCATCACAATATCTAACATGACCTTTTGCAGTCATTTATTTTAAAGATTAGGGTAGGGAACAACTGTTAGTCATGAGACCCACAAGGCAAATATTTAGCTTTTACACAAACCTGTTTCACAGGGAAAGGGTGTTAATGGACTGGCTGTATTTTTATTTTTATTTTCTTGCCATCATCCTACTGGTCTTGTGGATACTGCATGGATTAAAGTACTCAGTCCCCATGACTGATTTCAGTCATTTGGATGTCATAGAAGCAGGCATGCAATGCTCATTTGGTATGTTCTTGCACTCTATTTCAATGACGTGACGCGCACGTCGCTTAACACCTACACTGCAAGTCACACAATGGACAATTGATATCTATTGCATCTAGGCTTATTCCTATGTTAATTCGATAGGTGTGAGTCGGGAGCCTTTGAAAACTTTGAGGTGCGAATTTAAAGTAGTTTTAAATCTATGCGTGTGCCTGCGTATGCTCCTGGTCAAATAGGTTCCGGCACGGCGTGCAAGGCCGTCCAGTGAGCATTGCACCCCTGCATAGAAGTCTTCTATGGAATCATGTCGCATACCAAAAATAGCCGTTCTACAAGCTCACAACGTGTCGCAGCGCAACGTTGTGAGCTTGCATATAGGCTATTTTCGGTTATTCGTTATTTTAAGATTACAGAGTATTTGAAGTGGTCAATCTAGCAGTAGACTGCATGTTCAGAAGCATCTTCCATAAAACCCTAATGGTCTCAGATATGTAATTTCTACAAGTGGTTGGCTGTAGAACAGCAAGAACATAGGTTTAGAATGATATGATAATAGCTAAACACAATTCTACTTATTGTGTTTAGGAAACAGAGCTCTAAACTAGTGCATTCTTGAAATCCTTATCTTATTTTGGTCCGTCTTCTGCCTCAGGTGCCATCCAGGAGGATTACCTCAGGGAGCTGCTCACAACAATGGGCGACCGGTTTACAGATGAAGACGTGGACGAGCTGTTCAGGGAGGCTCCCATCGACAAGAAGGCCAACTTCAACTATGTGGAGTTCACACGCATCCTAAAGCACGGTGCCAAGGACAAGGACGATTAAAAAAGCCATACCAGACATAGTAGTTTCTACCCTGCCCTTCACCCAGATCATTTTTGCTGCATTTCTCAACTCTTATATAAACCCAATTATTAAACCAGCCAAATCCAGTAACTATTATGAACCATATCTGTAGTGAAATTCCAGCATTGCCTGGTTTGCACATCTGTAATGGAGACATTTCTAAGGGTTGTTAGTTTGCTTATCAGTCTACTGTTTTGTCATGCAAAGATGTAAACACTGGAGGCACAACTCTGAGAGATAAAAGCATTTTCGCTATTCAAATGATCTGGTTTAGCTGAGTTTTTACATTTTATAATATAAACTTTTTGAAAAAATAAAGCCCTATAATAAAGTTGTACTTTGCAAATCTTCTCTGTCCTGCATAAATGACCATTGAAATCATTACATCATCCTGTCATTTGGTTTTATGAAGCTGAAAAAGCTGATGGTATCTTTATCCCCTCTAGTCATAATAGTCTTGTCTTTGCAAATTCCTTCTCCACCAATGCCTCATTATACTCTGCATGCCCTGACTTGAACAAAGTGAGCAACAGCCACGTCATTTTTGTCTAGGGAGAAAAGGTAGATGTGAATGGGTAAATTGTTTTAAGGGATTACTGACAAACCTTACACATTAAATTGGATCTTGGTAAATGTACAGTACTGCAAGTACATAAAGTAAAGACCATTTGAATTAGGTACTTTTTTTTCTGGCAAAGTAAGTTCAGTTGCATATGGCGAACATTAAAATTGTATCACCTAGTCCCTAGAAAGATAAGATTATACACATGTCTTGTGCTATGTGAGTACACATTTCTTGATCCCAGGGGGACATATTGGCTGCAATGTGTCTTGAGTGTACAGTCTCTCCCCCCACACAGTAGACTATCAATAGTGAATATATCAATATACTGTATGCACTGTTGGTAGACTACATACTTGTTGGTAAATTGAACATCAGCAACACAACAGGGTGTAGTCTACCAACAATGCATATATTGTACATGTATATGTAGTCTACAGTTGTCAAGAGTGAATATATGAATTCATGTATCTACAATCTTATCAATGAATGAATGTATCTACAGTTTATGAACACCAATATAATATCAACAGTTATGCACAACATTCCTGTCCTTTTGGGAGTGGTATTTACAGGATGACAACGCCACATAATTTTGAGTATTGATGCGCATGACTATTTCTTTTACAGTCTACAGGGTTCCAACACAAGTATGGAAATAAGAAAAAAGTATAGAAAAATAAGATTATTGACATATATGTTAATAGTCTGGACTAACTTGACCAAATACACACATCTACCACCAAATTATTTTAAAGAAAATGCGGTAATATCTCTGAATTGCATATATAGCAAATCACAAATAACTATGTAATTGTGACAAAAGCTTGTCTAAACATTTATGCAGTGATGAAGGAAACCATAATTTAATGGCTGCACTCATCGTCATGTCCATGGACACAGTGAATAAATGAGGCTGCACAGACGGTGCGAACATATATTTATTGGCCCATTTTCCGTTCTTATTTATAAAATTGATTACATTCATAGGGAGAACAATATTATTTTATCTATCTATTAAGGTGAAATAATGAGTATAGGTAGGACTGTTTCAGTTTAGTTGACTTATTTTTGGTAAACAGTGCTGACAACAACTACAAGTTATGTTTTATAAACAGTCAATGAAGCAAAGTCAGTGGACTTTAGTTCTATTTTGTACTTGTACTCAGATGTCAAATATGGTGTGACAAATCGATTAAGAATTCTGTAAATTTGTCTGGAAAGGTATGGAATTAAAAAAATGGAAAAAATGGAAAATGTGTAGGAACCCTGAGTTTATGATCACAATTGGAACCATTAAAGTTTCCTATAATGATTTATGCTATTTAAACTGGAACAGTCTGTCTGTTCTTTGAATTTTGGAGGGAAAGTAACAACTGATGAAGATTACAACACTGAGGTTGACAAATGCAGTTGACTATACTGTATAATATAAGCAGGGAATTATTAAAGGTGCCTTTACATGAGAGATGTCGCCATCTAGCGGTCGAGGATTGTGGAGCGAGGTTAGTCAAGGATAAACCCTTTCCTGTTCGCGGCCCTGCTATTGGCGCAGCCTGGCATCACATCAACCAATCGTAGGTCATTATTCCACATTACGTTACGGAACCACGTTGGTTTTGTAATCAAAGATGGTGGCATCTCTGTTATGAGCGTCGCTGTGACCGTCAATCCTACAGAAGACCGGGTATGTTGTTAATTTATATCCATTAAGCAGACATTTCAGTGGTCTTGTCTTTGTAACGTTTTGTGATCAATCAAAAGGCAGCTTGTTTTCGTGGAACTAGCAGCACTGACTTGTTTGCCAGCTAGAACGCCAACTGTTCTACGTTTTAGGCAAGGGCAAAAATATAAAGCAGTATGAGTTACTAAATCGTTTCAGTGTTCTACTTATTACAATGTGCTACATGTGGTGTAGTATACTTAACTAAAAGACAAGAGTGTTGGTTGGCAACATCCTGAAAGGGTGGTCTGTCAGTTCAGTTACTTAGTGCTAGCCCTGAAACATACATAACTGACAGTCATTGCGCTACTTGTTCCTGTTTTTTGAAAGATTTACATTTACAACCAGTACATCTGCATAAATGTTAAGATTTCAAATATAAAGTGCTTACCCCATGGCCACGGATGTTACAAGTTAAAGCGCCCGGGTCTAAGTACCCGAATCTTCCGTATTGTTCAATAAAAAGCTTTTTTATCCGATCGGTGTTCATTTTCTCCGAAGTTTCTCCATATGCTTGCAAGTACGCGCCCCTATTGGTTGGGCGGTGTATTGCACTCTGATACATTATAAAAAATATAATGGCCGCCGATTGGATTAAAATGCTTTTCATTGAAGAATACGGAAGATACGGATACTTAGACCCGGGCGCTTTAACTTGTTAGATCCGTGGCTTTTGGGTAAGCACTTTACATTTGAAATCTGAACGTTTATGTAGATGTACTGGTTGTAAATGTAAAATCTTCAAAAACCAGGAGCAAGTAGCGCCATGACGCTTGTGACAGACGAGCGTCATGTGAACCATGGCTAATAAAGTGCAAGAGTCTACTCGAGTCATCATCAACATGTATCTGTCATGTATCTGACATGTATCTGTCTCCTACACACCTTCATATTTAGTATTTGAGGATTGAAAGAAATGCTTTGGGAAGTTATTTGCAAACCTGTCTAGATTATTTTGTGTATTACATTTTTTTTTTATACGTAGGTCTGCTGGTGGGTATGCCGAGTTCTGGACCCGAGCCATGGCTTTAAAGTTGTCCCAGAGACTCCAGCTGCTCGGGCAGGCTGGTGCTGCTCATGTTTATCTTGCCTTTGGACTGAGGTGCATTTCAGGACGCCGGAGTGCCAGAAAAAGTGTTGAACAGAAGTGCCTTTGGACTATCCAGAGACATGGCTGCCTCAAGCTCCAGCCTAACTGTGGGATTATGGGACTGTCCACCATCGTTAGGGAACCGTCCTTCCTCACCACCGGTTCTGTCGGACTCCACCGGGATCCTGCACTTCGGTTCCGTTTGACCTTGCTCCATCGGCCGACGGACACGGAAGAGCTGGCGTTTCGGGAACGACTGGGTAACTGCTCTTCTTCCCGACAGGTTCTCAGGCTGATGCGCACGGTGGAGATCCTGTCTGATACCATGGGAGCCGCGGCGCTGCATCGTGTGGCTGACCTGGAGCAGGCTAGCAGTTCACTGAAGAACCCCACGGTGCTTGAGCATGACACCATCAGGACCCTGTGCTTCCAGCTGGAGCAGGACTCTGGGCGCCTGACGGACGAAGGGGTGGTGTCGGCCCTGTTGGCGTGCACACGTCTCTACCTGGATCCCTGGAGCACCCTGATGGTGCGGCTGGTGTCCGAGAGCCAGGAAAGACTGGACAAGAGGCAGATGAGTGTGGGGCAGCTATGCACTTTGGGGCAGGCTATGCTGGCTCTGGAGGGCCCTGGCTGTGGGATGCTGGTGCAGGTGATGGAGCAGGTACAGAAACGGAAGCCTGCGGAGTGGAGCCTGGCCGACCTCGTCGCAGTCTACAGATTGCTGCAGGGCGGGTTGGGTGAATGTGGACACTATCAGAACCTTCTCAATGCCATGAACGCCCACGCTCTGTTGGTCACCTCCAGTATGGACCCTGCTGCTGTTAGCGGGCTGCTCGACGCTCTGGTGGTCTTGGACCAGACTCAGGCTATGCCCTTGGTGATTAATCTGTGCAAGCAGGCCGTAAGACACGTGCCCCACTTCAGTGACGAGGAGCTGACGGTAGTGCTCGGGGCGCTGATGCACTTTGGTCATAGTGATTCTTACTTCGTAGCAGCTATGGAGAGGCACGTACCCAAGATGGCATTCACTTCTCACCCCGAGACTGTCACCAAGGTGATGCAATACTTTGGGCAGAGGAACATCCTGTCTGTGCCCGTGTTCGACGCCGTGGCCGAGAGCTTTGTGTATCGAGCGGACGACTACACCACCAGCCAGCTGGCCAGGCAGATCATACCGTTTGGGAAGCTGGGCTACCTGCCCCCCAACGCTGGCCAGGTGTTCGGGAAGGTCGAGGCCAATCTGCGCACACGCTTCTCTCACTTCCAACCCCGGACGCTGCTCAATCTGCTCCACTCCTGCATCTTGGTGGAGAGATTCCCAGTCAATTTTGTTTCCAAGGTTTTCAGTGGTTACTTCCTTCAACAGCTGCAAGGTAAAGCTTGTCAATAGTAAGACCTGAGGCCGATTCTACAAATCATTAGTTCGCACACTTTGAAGATTTTTCAAAAATAGCAGATATGTACAAGCTTAAGCTTTTTATTTTAATTTTGTATAGCCAACACTAAAATCTAAAATGACACAGATGCTTTCCCAGTTTTAATGGGTTAACAAATGCCTGATTGGCTCCTGAATTGGTACCCGATTTCTACAAGCTCAGAATTCGGGAGTTTGAGGTCATGCAATCTCATTTGCTAACAGCCCCACCCAGATCCTTACCCTGACCTTAATCATACCTAGACTTAACTATCTATAACTTAATGCCTAAACACCAACCATTTTAAACGTTATGGTTGACTCCGTTCTGTTTGCACAATTCACCTACATCGTGAATATGAACTCTCCCCCTGCCCCACCCCTCTTCTTCTTCCCTTTCTCTTTTTATGGAAATAACAAAAATGATGGCGCTTGCACAAAAACAAATTTCACCCATTATTTTACACCTGTAAATCTGTGATGTGACAATAAAGTTGATTCTGATGAAGTTGAATAACAAAACCAAAGTCTGAAATGTTTCTCTTTCTGTCTTTTGGTTCTAGAACAGGGTACAGGAATTGACCGCATCAACCTGGCTCAGCTGACCCAACTCTACATGACTGTGAAACTGGAGTGTCCCTTCTATGATGTAATAATACCACAAGAAATTAATACATTACAAATGATATCACATCTTTAAGTTATTCTCCAGCATTACATATTTCATTGTACTGTGGGAAAAAAAAAGATTTGTAATGTTATAAAATACAAAATTTAAATTATTTTGTGAAATCTGAGATGGTCAGTAGTGAAACATGACGCAGATGTACTCCTGTGACATCCAATTCCCTACAGGGTCCTAGACTCCTTCCTAAGTACCGGGTCAAGTCTTTTCTCCTGCTCGGGCGCTCGCTGGAGACTCCAGTGGACGTACATTTGTACCACCGTGTGAAAAATGGACTGGTACACCTGCTGGGGGCCCGGTCATACTTTGCATCTAAAGTTCTCACCCCATACTGCTACACAATAGGTAACAAACTAAATAATCAATTTAAGCACTTTAACCATGGTGTCCTGATTTTAGGCATGTCTTTATAGGTGAAGATAAAAAAAAAGGAGGAAAAAGAAAACCCAAGTACTATGTAACTTTCCTCTTTACCCTGGATTTGAACCCGGTTTCCTGCGCAATGCTTAAAATTTTATATTTAGTCATAAAAAAAGTACAGAGTGCGGCTTAGTGCTACTTAAGTCCCCTTTTTGTTACTTTGCCTAACTATTCTTTTTTTGTTTTGTTTGTTTCAGATGTGGAAATAAAGCTTGATGAAGAAGGATTTGTCCAGCCCGCCAGTTATGGTGAAGAGGTCTACAAGAGGTGTGAATCATTGTTACTTGACAGGGTTTTTTTAATATACAGCTGTGAAATTAGTATGGATGATTCTTTTTGTGCTGTCAAAGTGAATATCAATACAAAGTCGCTTATTTAGAATTGGAGAATCAATTTGAGTTGAAATGCAGCAATAAAAGAAAAAAAACTAAACATTGGATTTAAAAGCAAGGAGTTAAGGAAATCAAATAGACTAGACTGTGTGGGTAGTAGTGATGAGCGGGCCGACCCGTAACTCGCGGGTCAACCCGCGGCGCGGGTGGTCGAGTCAGGATTTCAGAGGCAATTATGCGGGCTGCGGGTGAGCGGGTCAGCCGCTCTCACACAAAAAAAAAAAATACTATTTTGAACAACATGCTTGTTTATTTAGCCCAGGACAATGTTGTGCTACTGTAGACATTTAAAGCGACTTTGGGTACTTAAAAGAGCGCTATATAAATCTGAGCTATTATGATGATGATTATATTTTTTTCCCCACCGCGGAGCGGGTTGAGCCATAGATATATATATGGGTTCGCGGGTTGGGTTCCGGGGCGGGTCATGAAAAAACCTGACCCGCACATCACTAGTGGGTAGTAAAAAACTACCCACACAGGCGTCACAATGTAGCACTGATGGTCTTAAGATATCTTTATTGAAAATCTTGTGTTGCACGCTTGTAGATCTGCTATTTTTGCCCAATGTTCCCCCAGGATATGAATGCTGGGGTGCAAGTTGTTAAACAAAAGTGTAATTTTAAGAGTTTTAAGCATACTTTTGATTATCGCGCTTAATATCTTTAACTCTCAGTGAGTGCCAAAAACAAGTTATCCCAAGTTTTTTCTGAATGCCATCAGTGCCAAGAACGAGTTTTTGGAAAAGAATGTTCAGAACCCAAGATATCGTGATCCGAAGATTTGCTGCTCCATTCACTTCTTGTTTAACTTAATACTGAAAAAGGCTGTATCTCGGCTCTTGAGCACTTTTTTCTTTTACTTTAAAAAAATTGCTGACGGTATGAACATTTTGCATGCAGTAGGAGGCACGGGGACTCCCACTTTCTTTGGTGTTTCACCTTGATTGCGTCTAAACCTTAACTAACCTCACAGAAATTATGCCAAAACCTAACCTCAAAACCCTGTCAGCCTGGGCGAAACACCAAAGAGACTCTCCTAGGAGGCACGGCTTCCACTCAAATTATGGCGGCTGCGATGACGCATCGCTCCAATGAACGGCGGCAGCCAATGAGGTATCTTTGTTTATATATCTATGGTTTAATCATTTGGTTCATCATTGCAGGATAGCAGTTTGCATTGATGGACAAAGGAGGTTCACTACCAACACAAGGCAGCTGCTGGGAAAAGAGGCCATCAAGCAACGACATCTAAGACTTCTGGGATATGAAGTTGTTCAGGTGACAGGCTAATGAGTCCCTTTCACTGCATTTGTGTTATACATAGCTTACAGTTATTCTCCATTTTATTTGAAGCTACATTGTGATGTATTTTGATAGTCACAAGGCCTAAAAGATAATGTGCTGTATGGTTTCATCAATGCTAATGACCAATATGCACACATTTGTCACGTTTTCCCCAACACGCATCGTCAAAATCAAGCCCGACTCTAAATTACTAAAATTTCAGGCTCCCCTCACTGAGCTGCTCACATTTTGTTGAAGCACCGTCATCACTTTAAATGGACCCAGACCCCTCCAGTTACATGACAAATGGAGATGGACAAATGGAGATGGACAAAAGCAAAGTGTTGCAATAATTCAGTGTAGAGGTCTAGGCAAAACAGACCTGCCTCTGTTTACCTGTTTGAAACGTCAGCTATTTGCTTCTGATTCAGAGCCTCTGCTGCTGAGAATGACCATTTAAAAATGGAGTGCCTAGTTAATAGCTCGCCTGGGAGCCCTGAAATGAATGCACTTATTACTCCACCAGAGGCGTGAGCACTCGAGAGTGGGACCAGAATCCATTCCTGGCATTAGTGGCCCCTATACGTCTACCAGCTCAAAGAAAAATCTGCTCACCCCTCCCATACTTGGACAATATTGTGGATTATCCAGCACAAGAGCTGGGTTGTTTACACACAAAAGCATACCAACCCTTGTTTATCATTTTGGACACAATTGTTTTTTTCTGACAGGCTATTCTGTGATATATGCAAAATAGCCAATCAGGGAAAATACTGTTTAGTGTTATATAAAAGTCTTATATACCTTACTATACATTTTGCTCTTAGGTGTCTGACTATAATAACTGTTTTGTATATTTAGTTTTATGGCTGGCAGCATACATTCCTAACTGACATTAAAATGATTGATTCCTTTTTCTTTTAGATACCCTTCTTTGAATTTGAGAAACTACAAAGCAAGACGGACATCGTAGAATATCTGCATAAAAAGATCTTTCCACACAGTTACAGGCTGAGCTGGTGACAACGTGCATAACAAGAATTATGCAGCCGTTATTTCTGTATCTTTCTTTTGCAAAACTGTACTTTATAATCTATACAGTATTTATTTTTTCTGCTAATTATCATTATCTAAGGATTGTGATAGTTTGATTACACACTTGTACACAGTACTGTGTAATAAATGATTTTATATACATATCATGACTTGATTTCAGAAAATATAATTTATTGTGCTGGGAACACCATGCTGCAGTAGAAAGTCGTTAGTCACTCCAAATTCCAAGAATCACCTCAAGAGAGGAAAGGCATTTATTCATAGAAAAGACTATCCTTAACCATTATATATACTATGGAGTGTGCTCCATGCCATGCTTTACCATTAACTAACCTGAAGCTGCTTTGATAAGACATTTCAATGCTGTCACCACCTGACGCTGGGGAGTGTCCGTTGCATAAATACAAAAAAAGCCTATGATACATATAAAACAGCAGTGTGTAACCACTGGCTGTAACTCTTAGGTTGCAGTAAAACATCAGCGTTGCCACTTGCTGTAAGTCTTAGGTTGCAGGAATCTGTGGCAGGCCGAATTCATCCACCAGAACGCCATCCTGAAACATACAATAAACCAATGTTCAGAATGAGAACTGTGTAAAATGATATAAAAATCAAAAAATAAGAAAAAAAAGTATAGACCAATTATTTGTTTACCAACATTGAGACTGAACACACAGGTGATTGTTTCATGCAATCAATTCCCAACATAGGGTGCGTTCGGAATTACAGCAATGAGCGCACTGGTCAATACAAACTAATAGGCGAGTGTGCTCCGGTGCACAATTTCCGAACGCACCCTCAGTGCCAGACCTGTGCGCGCAATACTGGTTCTTATCGCTTGCAACCAGTGTGACGTCATCTGTTAAGGGGTCTATAAGCTAAGATCATAAATGTAATTGACTCAGGGGGAATAGGTCACTGCAGTAGGTTTGGGATCCGGACCCAACTTTGAGTGACCATAATCGGTTCCCGGAACTAGTTTTATCACACTGTCAGAGCTGGTATGTGGACTTCAAGTCTGCTATACAATTTGAATACCGCTACCGGTGGTTCTCAAACTATTTAAATTTCAAGGACCACCATTACTCTAAGAGTGTACAAATGGAACCAAACAGACCCGTAAGGATCCATTTGGTTCCATTTGAACAGAGTTACAGACCTGTAAGGGTCCATTTGGAACCACCTATAGCAATCGTTAAAAGGACCCATTAAGGAATCGGACCGTAAAGGGGCCTGAAAAATACAGTATGTGATTAAAACAAAAGCGTTACTCTGACGTGTGCTATCCAGGTTAGACTAATATGGTCTTGGAGCCAATTTGTCTGGCAAAACTAAAGTTAGTCTTACCCTGTTGGTAGTCTTGTCACTGGGCAGGCCCTCTGGGATGGAGGGAGCTGAAGAGGCCTCATCCAGGTAGGAGCTGTCCTCATCCAGCAGCAGTTCATCTCCCAAGGCATCAAGCTCTGTGGACACAAGCAAACATCTACTGAGTTCTGAAACTATCCATTTTCAGTGCAATAAACAAACAAATAATATGTGTAAGTTACTGACCCGCTTCCAGGTCATCTTCATCGATCTCAGGCGTGCCGTAGCTTCTGCTCATCGCCTCCTGCACCTCGTTTGCATCTTCCATCATGTCCTCCAGCTGGTCCTGAAGATCCTGAATATTCAAACAAAAAAAGAAACACTTTGATACCATGTTTGTTTCAGGGGATCCGTTTGTCTTGTGAGAAGGTCACTGGCAGTGGACATTGAAATGTGGCCATTAAAATTTTCTGATTTTTAAGAAAATAAACTATGGAAATAGTTGAGGCTGAATCGTGTTTTGAAGGTTTGGAGTGTGAATGTTTGTTGTGTTCATTCATATAAATTCATATAAAGTATCACAACATGATTACTAAGATATGTTGATGGCCAGATATCAGTGCAATAGAAAGAAATCTGTAGGCTAATAATAATGTAACGATATGGTCCATTCCCTCGGCGTATATATAAAAAAAAAAAGTGGAATCTGTTCTCTGCATTTACCCAGCTTAACTATTAGGAGCAGTGGGCACTATTAATACAGCGGCCAGGGAGCACTTAAGGGTTACCGGTCTTGCTCAGGGGCACTTCGACAGATAGATCCGGGACCTTCTGTTTCCCAAACGGTCTCTCTACCCATTCAACTATGGCTACCCCTAGTAGAATAATATCGTTAATTAGAATAATACCTCGATCTGGTCAATCTTCACGTTCTTGTAGGCTTTCTTCATTTCTTTGGCACCAATCTTCATGGCGTCAACCTAAAAGAAAAGCACACTTAACTTAAGAAACCAAACGTTTTGCTAGCGTCCCAGACAAAGTATTCATACTGTAGTTGCAGAATGTCACATCATGTCCCTTACTGTGGTTTTAGTGTCTTTGAGAGTCTGGATAGTGTAGTTTTGTTGTTCCATGTTAAAGGACTGCTGCATGAGGTTATCTCTCTGGCCCTCATACCTGGGAGGGAGACGAGATCGATATACAGTTAAGTTTATTCTTAATCACATTAACCCTGGTCTCTCCATTTTGGGCACATTTTTAAAATGTTTCAATTTGATTCCTAAAGTTTACAATTTCAGTACAGTTTAGGATTTAGAGGGAATAACATTCCCTGCTTAGAGGGTTAATGTATAGTTTACCATTAACATTCACTGTATGTCAAATGGCAGCCTGATGACTTCTGCCGTTCTGCACCAAGTTTAAAACAACCTACATTTAGAGTTGTTCCGATACCGATACCAATATCGGAAAAGCTGCCGACATTGCCTAAAATGCTGGTATCGAGCGGTACACAAGTTGAAGGTATCAGAAAGGGAAAAATGGTATCGGTACACCTCTACTTACGCTCTCTTCTGCTTCAGAACTCGCATCGCCTTCTGCTTGACCATGTTCTAATAGAAAACAAAAACGGATTGAATACACGGCACCACATTTCCAGTGATGGAAGAAGTACTCACATGTTTTACTTAAGTAAAAGTATCAAAACAGCAATGTAGATTTACTCTGTTACAAGTAAACGTCCTGTATTAAAAATGTACTTGAATCAAAGTACAAAAGTATTGGCATCAAAATATACTTAAAATACCAAAGTATACGTACTGATTATGCAGAAATGACCCATTTCAAGTTTTCAAAATGTATAAAGGTCTTTTGAAAATAGCAGATCTACAAGCTCACAATGTCTTCGCGACACATTGTGAGCTTGTAGATCGGCTATTTTCAAATAGCCTGAATATATATACAGTACACAGTATAGGATTGAAGTGGTTAATATGCGTTTTGAAATAATAATCAAAATCTACAAAATAACTAGTTACTTGTAGTGGAGTAGAAGTAAAAGTATTGAACATTGTAAATACTCAAGTAAAGCAAAAATACCTCAACATTTTACTTAAGTACAGTACTTGAGTAAATGTACTTAGTTACTTTCCACCACTGGTGTTGTGTAACTAATGTTCTTAATGCAAAACTATATGTCACAATAATGGAACATGAAAAAGCTCACCTTTGAAGGTCCATCTCTCATCTTCTTCATCTGATCCTTATACTTCACCAGTTCAACATCTAGTCTGGCAATCTTCTTGTCAACGGACTCAGCTCGAGAGTCCACCTTGAAACAGAATAAGATATATATTATGTCTTTGTTATATAAATTAGGTCTTTAGCATCAACATCATGTGCCCCAAAATTACCAAACAGTATGTTTATAACTAGTTGCGCCGTGGCAGGATTTACATTTTGGTTGGTTAAAACAAGTGATGGGTGGGCGGAAATGTCCCCCCCCATTTAACCTGTTAAAAACCGGAAAAGATTTTAGATTTTTGCTATATACTGTAATAGCAATATATGTTTTTCAGAAAACTTAGGATTTAGAAGTGGTTTTGAGAACAGTGGTTCTCAAAAATAGCAGATCTAGTGCCATGCTGTGAGCTTGTACATCTGCTATTTTTGAAAAATCTTGGAAGTGTTTGAAATGTTTTTTAACACATGTCATGTCCTCTTCTGTCTAAGAGCCAGATAGGACAGCAGTTGGTGGTTTGAGTTTCCAGTCATTTTAATAGTGAAGGCACACAGCTGCTGTTTGATAATAAATAATCCTACGCCTCTTACAGTTCGGTCAGTAAAAAATACAATAAAAAATACCATATAGAAAAATGTGAGCAACAAATCATAACCACTAAACCACCAGGGATGAGTCATCACGGCCATGAAAAATGTGCTGATAATTTTTTTTGTCAAGGTTCAAGCTACTGTAGTTACTCCCTTCAAACCTGTCAAACTGGTTATTACGAGAACATGGACTGCATGGATACAAGACACATTATACTGTCAGAGGCTGAGCTGTGTTTGAGTTCATAAACCGATTTTCTTCAATTCATCAAGTATTCTCTTCATTGTTGGATTCTTCATTCACTGTGAAGGAAGGTGACCAACACAAACTCTCCCTTCCATCTCAGCCAAATCTACGTAAAAAGCTAAAATTCCTACTTTAGTTCATCTCTTTCCAAAAACTATATAATTCTGCTGAATCATGCCCTGGGCCAGTGGTGGAAACTCACAATGTGTTTTACTTCAGTAAAAAAAAAAAGCATCAATGTATAATGTATGTTTTGTTTTGTAATGATAATCAAAATCTACAAAGTAATTAACTACCGGTAATAACTGAAGTTGTCAAATAATTGTAGTGGAGTAAAAAGTACAATATTTTCCCCTGATATCTATGGAGTAGGCCTATCGAAAATTGGAAATACTCCAGTAAAGTAAAAGTACCTCATAATTGTACTCAGTACAGCACTTGAGTAAATGTACTTGGTTACTTTACACCACTGCCAAAAACGACATAATGCTGCTGAACCATGCCCTGGCCTGGGCAGACAAAGTGACTAAACATTTCATATTTGACACACAGTCAGAGTCATCTCTTGTTCACTTAATAACGCCAATTACGTAACTAAACAAGACTTCAGGGAGAAAGAGTATCTAGCTAACGTCGTCCTTTTGCATTCTAACTGGCCTAATAGCATAGCTAATAGTATAGCAACCTCATCTGACCATGACACATCAATTAAAACATTAAATTAAACGTTATCAGTCTGGTTTGTGCGTCTTGTCGTGTCAGCTATGTCGTGTAGCTCTCTCTCTAGCATCGACCCACAAACAATGACCAGAAAGAGCTCTTTGTTTACCTTCTTCATGTGGACAAAAAGAAGAACCACTTACACTTCCTATGCAGTCAGTGAGGTTGGGCGGTGGAGCCTTAGGCGTCCCTCGACCAAAGATACGGTTCATTTCTTTAAGAAAGTTGTTTATTTATGGAAAAAACGAATCCTGTAGCTACTTAGCTCTGTGTCAAGTGAAACCACCTAGAATAATACACCCGGAAGAGCAACTTTGGACTGACGTCATCGCGGCAGTCACATGACGCTCTGCGCCTCCACTTGTTCATTTGGACCTTTATGGCTGGTTGGCATCCATAATCGTTGCATTAGCGCCATCTACCGGAGTGGTATCCTCACAGTGGCAAAAGTGCGCTTCTCTGAGCGCAGATCTCCGCCAGACCAGGTTGCCTACCCACTTTTTTGATTGATTGATTGATTGAATACTTTATTTAGAAGTTTGCAGAAAAAAAGCACATGGAAGTACAGTTCAAAATACAAGGTAAATAGGATTGAAAAGCCACTGGCTTGTTTCAATTGGGGTCCGACACTCACGACTCCTCACGTATTCAATTCATGGAGACACTAAATGACTAGCCTCGGAAACCCATGCCTTTTTTTTTTTACTAAATGACAGACAGAGACAGATATACACTACCCAGGGCTGTGTCCATGTGTTGCATTGGTGATTTTATCTTTGGTGGTACACTATGTTAATGACGTCACACTCACGTCGCTGAACAATGAACACACTACAGGATTTAGCAGGTCACACAATGGACCGATATGCATCCAGGCTCATTCCTATGTTAATTCACGCTGTGTGACACTCGGCAGTCGGCAGCTTTTGTAAACTTTGTTGCGGTGTGAACATAAGGGTTGTTTTTGATCAATGCGCATGCGTGCACGTGCTCCTGAAAAATCTTTGGGCGGAAGCCATGGTACTGGTATCGCGTGCAATGAGCAATGCAGCACATGGCTGTGTCTCTTTCAGCTAAAGGGTCCTTGGTCTGAAAATTTTGAAGACCCCTGTTCTAGTTGGAAGAAGAGAGTATCATGCATCCCCCGGAAATCAGGATGGGAGAGTTTCACACCATTTGCAATCTACTTTCCATTCTAGGGAAATGATGTCAAGATGTAGGGATGAGGCCGGACCTCTATGTGGAGTCTTGTGTTATTGTGGAAGGGTCAGTAGCTGATGTGATAGAAGGCAGAAAGTACATTGCAGCAGCACATGCTTGTCTATAAATCATTGATGAGGCTTGCCTGGAAAGGCTTCCTCCTCTGGCTAAAGGGCAAACATACAACATAGGTTCACCTCCTGGAAGAAGCCCTGAGGACCAACCCAATCAGAATAAAATAAATATGTTTTCCAGGGAAGGCGCTTTCCTGTTTTTGAATGACAGCAGTGCATCACTTTAAGAGGTGAAAACACTAACAAGCTACCAGTCAGCAAGGTCGATCATATAAAAACATAATGCAGGGAATGTAAAGGAATAAAAAAAATCACAACCATAATTTGCCCACCCAGATGGTACAGAGTTGTTAAATTTGGGATCTTGGCCCATGGAATTAGCAGCAAGTAGCCTACATGTGGTTAGACATAAGGTTAGACATGGGTTTTATATTAATGTCACTAAATCTACTGCCGCTTCCTAAAAACATGGCTCTTAATGCGAATGGTGAAAAACTGCATAGGCCTATCTCTTTGAATTCCCACCCTAACAGCTTGTGTCCTCTCTCCCAGACACGTCTATTGGCTTCCCCATTGAGCTATATGCTTTCCCCCATACAGATCATTCTTCCGGACTCCAGTACCGTTTCATTTCCTCTGGAGGGCTCCCCTGACACACAGTCTTTCTGCAATATCCAGAAAGTGCAAAAGGCTCTTCTACAGTGATGGAAGAAGTACTCACATTTTTTACTTAAGTAAAAGTATCAATAACCTATTGTAGAAATACTCTGTTTAAGTACAAGTTCGTTATTCAAAATTTACTTGAGTAAAAGTGCAAAAGTATTGGCATCAAAATATACTTAAAGTACCAAAAGTAATAGTACTCATTAGGCAGAATGTCCCATTTCACAAGTTTTGTATAAAATGTATAAAAATAGCAGCTCTACAAGCTGAGCTTCAAATGGTCAAAGTATAAATATACCATAGGTCTGAAGTGGTTTTGTAATAATAATCAAAATCTACAAAGTAAATAGTAACTAAAGTTTTCAAATAATTATAGTGGAGTAAACGTACAATATTTGCCTTTGAGATGTATTGTGGCGTAGAAGTACAATTATTGAAAATGGGAAGTACTCCCCTAAAGTAAAAATCCCTCATACTTGAGTAAATGTACTTAGTTACTTTCCGCCACTGCTTCTATATGGACTTGCATTCTGAGTCAGCCACTGTGACATGGTGTTGACTTCAAATGAAATATACAGAGTTTATGGGGCAAAACAAACATAGGATGACTACATTCCTTGCTATTCTGCTCACTTGTAGAGTTCCATTTGAAGACACAGCGGCTCCAAATATAGCTGTCTATACTGCAGATTGGACAGACATAAAGAAGATATTTTAAGTACAAGAGAAGAGAGCCTGTATGAATTTCATTACCATACTTTACTATCAACCACCGGACATATTAGGTATGTCTGTTATCTATTGACCTGGCTGTCATTTTGCAGGAAAAACAAATGTGGAAAAATAACAGGGTTATAAAACGGCAAGCACAGACATGAACTAATAAGGACACGCTCATAGCAAAGTTCCTCTGAATAATGTCACTGTCCATGCTCTGAGAGCAGAATTTCCATCCCCAGCTGTCAGAGAAGACCTTAACCTTTAAACATTAAGTTAAATCATTTTAATTCATGTTTATTTGCTTGTGTAATTACTATTACTTTAAAAAAAAAGTACTACTAATGAAATTCCAAAGTAATATATTTATTACACACTACACCCATGATGGCTGGTCATATGTACATACAGTAATACAGAGTCAGAGTCAGTATGCTGTACAATACATTCAAAACAGCACAGACATCAAGCACTGACAACATTACATATATTTATCAAAGATAAATATAGGCTTGCTTGATAGCTGTACACAAAATGGTATACAAGCACTGTGTGTGTGTGTGTGTGTGTGTGTGTGTGTGTGTGTGTGTGTGTGTGTGTGTGTGTGTGTGTGTGTGTGTGTGTGTGTGTGTGTGTGTGTGTGTGTGTGTGTGTGTGTGCGCGTGTGCGTGTGTGCGTGTGTGTTGGTTTGTATAGTATATCAATGATACTGTATAATAGTTTTCAGAATACTGTATATTCAAGCACATGCACACATTCGTAAAAGAGCTATCCAATTTCATAGACTGCATTGATTTACTATCTATGTACTACATTAAAGTGAATGCTTCAATTATACAATATGTGTATCAAGGCCACATCCAAACGGCTCACACGATTGATTTACATAATACTATAAACATAACTAACAACTCATCCCACTGGACACAACTCCAGAGTCAGAGTTGATAGAGAAGCCCTCTGTCAAATTCAGAATAAACATTCAAGTCCAGGATTTCCACTTTGACCTGCCTCATCCATATAAACACGTGGATTTCTGCAGTCTTCTCTCAAGCACATAAAAGCAGCTCTCAACATGCAGCTCAAAACAACAGCCATGCTGCTGACACCATGTCACGCTGCAGATGTCTTGCAGGCTTATGATTCAGAGGGTGTCAAGACAGGGCAATGGAAACAGCACTGTAAATTATACACACACCTATATCAGCTGTATTTTGTTGCTGCCGGGCAGTTCTATATGGCATCCTGGACTATCAAAGGCACTATTGAAACAAAAAAGGAAGGTAAGGAAAGAAAAAAAGAGGAGGAAGGCACATGCTAATACCAATACAAACTAGAAAAATGTGCTCCTCGGAGCACAGGTCTCCGCCAGGCCAGGTAGTAGATCAGGATGAAATATTTAAAAAATCGGACAGGTCCGCCTTGATGACATGATTAATAGAGATCATGTGTACCGATTTGTGTAATAGCAATACGTTTGATTGCAAAAATTGGCCTGCTGGTGGCGCTATAACTGGCCAATGTTAAAAGGGTGGCATTTGTTCCTCAACGTAGTGCGAATGTGCGTGCAAAGTTTCACCTCAATCGGACACTGCGTTCGTGATTTGCAGTATTTTGTTCAAAACTGCAAACTTTAGATGTCAATCTTAGCCAATCAGGATGAAATATGAAAAATTAAACACACAGATCCGTCTTGATCACATGACTATGAGATCATGTGTACCAATTTGCGTGAAATTTAGATAAAATCTGACAGAGTAATATAAAAAGAAATGTTTTACATAAGTCGGCCTCCTGGTGGCGCTATGATTTTGGGGCAGAGGTTCTGCTCTGGCATCCAGGGAGTGTGTGTGCACAGTTTCGCTGTGATCAAGCCAACGGTGCCGTATTAGCTGTCCACAGACAGAACCACACACGGACGGACGGACGGACGGACGGACGGACGGACGGACGGACGGACGGACGGACGGGGTACAAAACATAGTCTCGGCCATGCGTTTCGGCCTGGCGGAGACAACCAACAAGCTTCATTAATGTCTCACTAGATTTCACATTGAAGTGTAAATGAGCAAATATATCCCTGAGAATGTTAACATTATAATTTGACAACTTGTGATGTAATGCTATTTTGTGCTATACACCTTAATTGTCTATATTTATAATCAACATAATTTATTGTAAATGTTTTAGTAAGTACAGTATATACAGTAAGAGCTAAAAAAACTAATTCTTCTTCAGAAACTTCTCAAAATGATATCACACTTCCTCTCAAATGCCAATTGTCTTGAAACAGCAGAATTTGCTCCCACATTGCTGGATTTGACCAGTCCTAAAATCAAACATCCTCTTTAATCTATTCTATGCCATGAAAATGGCAAATTACAATGAATCAATTAAAGGGTGGCAATGAATTCATCCCCATGTCTCTACGATTTCATTAGACATTGGGTATGACTCCAGTTCGGTTGCACCAATTTGTGAATTCATATTTCACTGCAACGGGTATGTGATTTATGTATTTGGTAATGCACAGCATTGAATTATAGGTTTGTCTGTGAAAATGCATTATTTGGTATTATTCTACTGTGGTCATCCCACACAATTGAGTTAAGAATTAGTTAACAACTGAAACTGATTGTAATCGAGAAAGGAAACTTGGACTTCAAAAAACACTTACAGTATGTAATATTCACATAAATATGAGTTACAAGTTGTCCTGTCCTCGAAACTGATTTAACTTCCCTCACCAAATTGTAACTATAGAGTCAAAATAACATAACACTGTTGAGTCTACATTGCTGATGTGACTTGGGTTAAGCCCAGGTCATTTGAATCTTCCTTTCCAATGTGGGAAATTGAGGAGAGCTCCATTGATAGTCATGCAGGCTTGCTAGTCCTATCTGGATTCTCCAGAGGAACGGGGGCCTCCCTGACCGTGCTGCGAGTCTTGTTGTTCCCTGAACCCCTGCTGCTGCCTCCCTTTAACTTTGCAGGGAGGCAGAAGTCTTTGAAACAGCGTTTGAAGTTCTCATCCAAGTAGGCATAGAGGACGGGATTGAGGCTGCTGTTCGTGTAGCCCAGGGCCACGCAGAAGAAGTACACCGCCATGACGCCTATGGTCTCGGGCACCGCCACGAGGGCTTTGACCAGGATGAAGATGTGAATGGGCGTCCAGCACACCACGAACACGGCCACCACCACCGACACCAGCCGAGTGATTCGACGCAGGTTGCGGTCCTTCTCCCTCGAGCCGGACAGCATTTTCACGCTCTTCAGCCTCAGGACCATCAGGGTGTAGCACACGGTGATAATCAGCACTGGCACCACGAAGGCGAAAACAAACACGCAGACCTTCATTAGCGTGTCCCAGTAGACGTATGGCTCCGGGAACTGCAAGGCACACTCCGTCGTGCCTACAGGGGGGGGCAGGGGGTGGACGGACGGACAGGAAGGAGAGAAGGGGGGGGCGGGGGGGATACACCCACACTTTAGCACAGAACTACTTCATCATCAGCTAAACAACACTCCAACTGTCCATTTGTCGGTTGTCACTGTGGGGAACAGAACAGCTAATGTACTCTCTGAATGGAACATCTTGCTCTTGACTCTGCTTTTCACAGCATCATCTCTATTCAGGGACAAAACATAATGGACACCTTAATACCGCTAGCTAGAGTCAGGGAACAGATGGAATACATTTCCATTCATGAAAATATGAATAAAAAAATATTTTTTCGAGAGATGGAGCTCTCACTGACACAAAACTTTAAATAAATGTATGGCTCAGCATGATCTGTGCCCTCTCACTTTTGTCTGCATTCCTGATGCCTGAATTTATAGCTGATCTATACAAGCTCACCATGCAACACCAGTGCGCAACTAAAGTACAAATCAGGCTAGGGAGAAATCTGTTCCGGAAGAGGGTCAAGGTAGAAGGTCTTTCTCTCACCATTGTTGGTCTGGGTACCGCCCAGGATAAGAGCTGGTATCCCTGCAGCCGAGGACAGAATCCAGATGCACACATTGATCATCTTGGCTTTCATCGGGGTGCGAAAGTCCAGGGCTTTCACTGGATGGCACACTGCCACGTAGCGGTCCACACTCATCATGGTGAGAGTAAAGATGCTGGTGAACATGTTGTAGTAGTCTATGGAGATGAACACTTTGCACACCACCTCGCCAAAGGGCCACGTGTGCAACAGGTAGTCAGTGCTCTGGAAAGGCATTGTTGTGGTGACAAGGGCATCGGCGAGAGCTAGGTTGAATATGTAAATGTTGGTGGCTGTCTTCATCTTTGTGTACCTGTTAAAGTAGGTCACGGCCAATAACAATGCGGAAAATACAATGTCGCATAAATGAGAATAAAAGGCAGAAACATGACAAGCAATTTGCTGTGACCAGTGTAACACCTCAAACATTTCCACAACTACTTGACTGCAATTGGATAATAAACCTCATCGAAGTCATTAAAATATCATGCTGTTTACGCAGTGGGGTTATGAAGATTAATTAGAACATGGCTCATTAATTAGAACATGGCTCATTCTCAGACAACCTGTTTGGTTGAAACGCGTCCAATGTTCTGTCCGTGGAGGGGTAAATAAACTTATAAAAATAAAATGTGAAAAGGACATTTACTGTGTGCTGGCTATTTTCTCACTTTCATCATTCTGAAAGTAACCATGGATAATAATTTCAGTTCAGTTCAACTTACCTTATTTTTTTTTATTTTTGTTCTGGGAACATGCTGTTTTATGCTGAGGAATATCTAGTGCTGACAACGGTTTCATATCGCTATAATATGAATGTATAACTTAACCACCCCTAAATATTTTACCGACCAGGGTCACCCAGGTATCTGTACTCGGCCCCCTCCTTTTTTCCCTCTACACAAAATCTCAATGATGAAAATAGGCAATCTACATCATGTGGTTAAGTAAAAGATTAATGTAAATTCCTTTCCTCAGATGAGGTGACAAAGGCAATCTCACTGTGGCAAAAAAAAGCATAAGCATAGACACAATATTGCATGGCTGAAGATATTGCATATTTTCTAAACGTTCATCTAATGTAATTTATGAGCAAATCCTTGAACCTCTGCAAAAATAAGTCACTCACCATAGTTAGATAATATGAAATGAGTAATTGCTAGGTAGACTTCTATGCCAATTGTCCTTGCTTTTGGATCCATTAAGCATGTGGATGTGCCCATTTAGCATATCTTTGACTGTAAATGTGGTACTACATCTACATAACAATCACATCCCCTATATTATTAGCTATTCAGAATCATCCATTTATTTTCAGCCGTCATCCAGCCTCTTCCTCATGTCAAATCCCAAACCACTGCAACGTATTTGTAGAATATATAGCGGTGATATGTTTGAGTTGTAGTACTGTGCCACTGAACAGTAAAATGTACTGCCTGTGGTATGGCATTAATGTAGAGGTGAGGAAATTGGCCTGTGCTGACAGGATTATGCAATCAATTTGATTTGAGGTAATTGTCATTTCACAAGACATCATGGGAGATTTGTTGCTCGTGCACGTCATAAATAATATCGGATGAAATGCAAGCCAAGTCATCAGCATGATGAAGCACTGCTGATTTTAAATGGTTTTAATCTTAGTTCAGAGGGTGTTAGTTTGTTGTTGGACATTGTCATATTCAATGTTACATTTTACTTTCAATTAAAAGTAATGTTTATGCTACAATATTATTTTCTGTGCCAAGAATGCCTTACATTACCCCAACAATTGGTCATATCATTTGGAAGGTGCTAAGTATGACTTATTTGATATGACAAAACATTATGGAGTCACTGCGACAGAAGTTGTCCCATAATATTTTGGTACAATATTCATCCACATAGATAGACTATGCATCCGAATACAAGAAGAGTGGGCACTAAGGAAGAGTGGGCACCTCAATGTGAAATTGGCTATTTTGTCCATGATGTAAAAAATATATATATTTGAAAGTGAAGTAATGTAAAGTATACATGATGTGAACATGCACGGTACATCATTATCCGACCTCATCCTTCAACTGCTTGTTTATGCCCAAAATGATTGGACATACAGGTTTTGTAGCAATTTGTAGCAATTGTAGAAATACTAGGCCTTAATTGTAAAATGTTCTAATCATGTATACTATTTTTTTTTTTTAATATTTTGGACAAAATAGCCAATTGTACATCGAGGTGCCCACCTTTCCTGTTACCATGCATCCTACCCAATGGGAACGCATCCTGGATTCAAGCACATTCTAATCTACATCATAACTAGATTAGTTTACGTCAACCTTACTAATGACTCATTAGTAGTGAGTAGCATGCCCCTTTTTCTCTGAATCTCAACTCCACATGCCTTCCACAACATTACTACTGAAGAAGACCAGATGAAAAATGCTTGTATGATCATATTATGAATATGAAGGCTAATAATGCTTACCAAACCAGTGCCTATTTTACAAGCTATACTGGCTTGATAGAAACACCTTCTGTTGGAGCAGCTTGTTCATCTCACAACAGGATTAGGCTATACTGTTATAGTGCAAAAGATACTGCCCCCACTCACCATCGTGTGGTTCAAAATATTTGGGAGATATACTTATAGACAAGGTAGGCTACCTTGTCTATAAGTATATCCTTTTAACCACTTAAACCCCAGCATCCATATTCTGGGGAAAGCTTTTGCTGAAAATAGCAGATCGACCAAGCTTGTCGATCTGCTTTTTTATTTATTTTTTTACAAACATTTAGAGTAGCCAATTATTTTTTACTCCCTTTTTCTCCCCAATTTAGTCGCTATGCCAATTGATTCCTCCCCACACACATTCCTGTGTTGTCACTGCTGTCGTATCCTACTGACTCACCAGTGAGGAGCCCCCACCAGGAGGACGTATAGAGCCTTCGTCCTACTCCTCCCGCCCAACACTCCCCGCTGACAGGTGCCGCCCCCCCCAGCCCGTAGGATTACGTGCAATGACCAGTATCACCCGCCCCGCCCGGCTTCCCTCCCCTGAACATGGGCCAATTGTGTTCGTATAGACGCCCAACAAAGCCGGATGCACCACGGTGGATTCGAACCCACAACCTCCGTCGTGGTGGGCAGGGACTTTACCACTGCGCCACCCAAGCGCCGATCGGCTATTTTCACTGAAAGCCTTCCCTACAATAGCAGAAAACAGAAAAGACACTACAGAGCCCTGAGTGACTCCGTTCAACCATACAGGGTTTAAGAGAAATCCCCCCCCCCCCCCAACTGTTTACTGTCCATGTAATACGTTTATTGCTACTATAGTGTTGATGATGTCCTGTAAATGATTGTATATTATTGCATGTCTTTAAATGTCTCGATGGATTGAATACACAGGACCACAATGGAAACGAGCCCTTAGGGCTTTTTGTGTTATCCTTTTAGCGTTATTATAAAATCCTACCACTGTAGACCCACTATTTGCAAACTGTTAATAAAGTACTCAATCAATCAGTCATTCAATCAAGTGGTTAAGACAGCAACTATATATAACTCAATGCCTACTGCAATATTACAATATGCAGTGGTGTAAAGTAACTAAGTACATTTACTCAAGTACTGTACACAAGTACAATTTTGAGGTATTTATACTTTACTGGAGTATTTCCAATTTTCAGTACTTTTACTTCTGCTTTATTATTACAAAACATACATTAACCCTCAGCCCTATATTCGTCCATTTGAAGATAGCAGATCTACAAGCTCACAATGCATCGCATCGCGACGCATTGTGAACTTGTAGATCTGCTATTTTCAAAAGATTTGTACACATTTTATATGTTTGAAAACTTGTGAAACGGGGCATTCTGCATAATGAGTACTTTCTACTTTTGGTACTTTAAGTATTTTGATACCAATACTAAATGTACTTTTACTCAAGTCAATTTTGAATTCCGGACTTTTACCCACGTAACAGAGTATTTCTACATTTGCAGTATTGATACTTTGTACTTAAGTACAAAATGGGAGTACTTTTTTCCCACCACTGAGAGAACCTTACCTGATGATAACATACATCACGAGGCAGTTTCCCAGCAAGCCCACAACAAACACCACAGAGTAGACAGCAGTGATGATGATGGGGATGCTGATGGAGGACATGGGCTCGGGGTCCCAGCTCTCATCATCATGCGTCAAACTGTGGTTCTCTGAGTATCCAGGACCACCAGGCAGCAGAGTAGAATTCATTACCAGACAATCTTCTGACGCTGCAGGCGTAGATGAGAGGCACAAGTCTTCTTTGAGCATTTCAACCGATGATGATGTGCTTTCCATTTTTGACACCTATATCAAATGGTTAAAATGTATTTAAACATATTATATGTACACTTTTGAAAGGGAAGATCTGTGGAAGAGGGATACAAGAAGTAAAAAACACATACAATATAGGACTATCTATCAAAACATCTATAAAAATGATGCAGAATGAATTAAACAAGTGAAGAAAACTTAATTTTATGGAGGAAATGGATCACATGTATTGTATGAACCTGCAATAAAGTATACAAATAAAATGAATAAATAAATAATAGGACTATCTAATGGCTATTAATTGGTTAGAACAAAAACATTATTAGCTTAATAAAAAAAATCAGACTAATGCATATTACAGTTCGCCTGACAGCAAATTAGCCAATAAATCTCGATCTGAAGAAAGTAGCCTTTGAGGACTAATACAGCAACGCACATAATAACACATTCTCACTTCAACAATGTCAAGATCGTACAATATTTGGACACTCACCTGGGCAAGGATAAGCTCTGAAAAATGTAACAGATGTGAGGCTATTCACCAACTTTACCACCAAATCAAATGTAGCGAATTATTTCTTTATCTTGATCTGATGATGTTGGTCAGAACGCATCCAAGTTTGGGAATGGATGGTATGATCTGACAGAGTAGAGCGGAGGCTTCGCGGATACAGTGTGCCCCCCCCCCTCGCGCGCGCGCCACACACACACACACACACACACACACACACACACACACACACACACACACACACACACACACACACACACACACACACACGCACACGCACACGCACACGCACACAACACACACGCGCGCACACACACACACACACACACACACACACACACACACACACACACACACACACACACACACACACACACACACACACACACACACACACACACACACACACACACACACACACACGCACCAGCGTTGCCATGTCCGCTTATTATAAGCGACTTAGAGCTTATTTGTCTGTGAAGTTGCTTGTATGCTAAATATTG
The DNA here is from genome assembly GCF_963280865.1 of Gymnoscopelus braueri. Classification (NCBI taxonomy): domain Eukaryota; kingdom Metazoa; phylum Chordata; class Actinopteri; order Myctophiformes; family Myctophidae; genus Gymnoscopelus; species Gymnoscopelus braueri. The sequence goes on along the minus strand of NC_137623.1, from coordinate 20,091,546 downwards.
GTAGTTGGGTTGCGTTTTTTTTGTTGTTGCTTGTTTCCAAAGTGTACTTGCTTATTTAGGCTTGCATCCATTTTTTTTTAATTTATTTTTTAAGCCAGTGGTTCTAAAAAAAAATCCTGAAAATGTTTTGTGCCACATTTGTGTTGTTTAGAATGTTTAAAAAATAGTTCACATGTATAACCAAATATTCACAACGCGTTGCGATGCGACGCGTGGTTTAAACTTTGAAGTTTAAAGTGCTCATGTGGCCTATAGTTGCTTCTTTAGGGCTTGTTTTCCTGGACCTGGTTACTTATTTCTCTCACATAATCTGGCAACGCTGACAGCAACCCATGACATCAGAGAAATTAATCTGATTATTATTATATAGCCTCTACCGATATCACCAAAGGTAAAAGTCTTACCGAAGACTGCTTGTCCAAATCTAGCCTACATAGGCTATTGTGTAACTAAGTCCTCATTAAAACATAACTGCCTATAGTTGTATTATAGTAACATATTTGTCTCATTTTAGAAAATTCAGTCAAGATTATGATAGTGAACAAGAAATAAATCCTCTCCATCCTGCAGATCATGAGATCTTCAGCCTCAATGAATGGTTGGACGCAGTGGTGTAAAGTAACTAAGTACATTTACAATTTTTAGGTATTTTTTTTTACTTTACTTTTACTTCTACTCCACTACATCTCAGAGGCAAATATTGTACTTTTACTCAACTACAATTATTTGAAAACTTGAGTTAGCCTATACTAGTTATTTAGATTTTAATTATTATTACAAAACATACATTAACCACTTCAACCCTATATACATTTCGGCTGTTCTACAATCTGTGTAGACTATACATTCTGCATAATGAGTAGCCTACTTTCTACTTTTGGTAGGCTACAAAGTAGTAGGCTACCAATACCTTTGTAGGCTACTTTTACTCAAGTCAATTTTGAATTCCGGACTTTTACTTATAACAGAGTATTTCTACATTGCAGTATTGATACTTTTACCCAAGTAACATTTTTGAATACTTTTTTTCTACCACTGGATGGACGAAAGACAACGTGTCTGTCTGTCTGTCTGTCTGTCTGTGTTCTGGATGGCAGGTTAACATCTTCATCATCACCGTCTTCTGTCTGATACTGTAAGAATGATCTAACATAGATAGATCATCTTTATGGGTGGGCTTCTTTAGAGCAAGCAACAAATTAAGTCTCTGATTTACATCATCAGGTGCTGCAGGTCAGGTGTGTTAATTAGTGGGTAATACTGTAATAGGCCAACCAGAAAAACTGCACTGTCCCTCCCTTTTGGTCTGTCTGTCTGTCTGTCTGTCTGCGTGCGTGCGAGTGTGTGTGCGTGAGTGTGTGTGTGTGTGTGTGCGCGCGTGCGTGCGTGCACACACTGATGACACACTCTCTCTGTCTCCCTCTCTGCCTCCCCCTCTTCTCCCTCCCTCCTCTGTTTCTCTGATCTAGCCCGCCCCCTCTCCCTCCCTCTATCCCTCACTCCTTGCCCTCTCTCTCTCCCTCTATCCCTCACTCCTTTCTCTCTCTCCCTCTCCCTCTATCCCTCACTCCTTTCTCTCTCTCTCTCTCTCTCTCTCTCTCTCTCTCTCTCTCTCTCTCTCTCTCTCTCTCTCTCTCATGAGGTTATAAAGAGTTCTCATTTGGATCCATGCTCTCGTCTTTAATTGCATCTAATCGGAGGAGAGAGAGTGCAAATTAAAAGTCACAGCTCATTGTTGCAGAATTGGACCATCATCAACTAAACCAGTTGCAACTCTTAATGAAGGATGAAAATGGACTCAGGTCATTTGGGCTCTGCTGAACCAACAGCAAATTAATGTAAAGTCATCCCTCACCAAGTCATCCGCCACCTTTAAACTCTTCCAGATAGATAGAATGTTTTATTATAGTGTCCTGCACCACAAGATGCCCAGCCCGCACAGACTTACAAGACACTCACAAAATTAACATACACCACAAACAGAATGTATTGATTGTCCGCAGGCTGAGTTACGGGTACATCGTTCTCCAGCACAACTCCCATGCCTTCTCTATGAATTTTCCTAAAACAAAAACTTCCTTAGTGAACAGCCAACTTAACATACAACTCCCAGGTCACAAAGAAAGAACAGACAATTGCTGCTCCTCAGGAATGCCAGTACCTACTACTACAGCACACTGATATATATATATATATTTATAACCACAAGAGATTTAGCTTGAGGATAAATTGTATGAATGATTCATGAATGCATGTGAATTTATACACAGTACGTGTACACAACAGTACAAGTACACAACAAGGACCCCTACCCCCCGCAAACACAATTATTTGATTTTAGAGCTATAATAATATCAAATCAAATGAGGAATGTTTTGGTTAAAGTCAGAGTGTATGGATTAGTGGAATTATCCACAAATGTGTCCCCCATTGATGTGTCTTTGTATATGTAAACAGCCATGGCAGAGTGATTCTAAATGGATCAACTATAGCCACTATATCAACTAAATGCCTGGTGGGAAAAGGTTTGTATTTACAGTTTAGAGCTTGTCAACGTGAAATAAATACGGATTTGGCTATAGTTTTTTGATCGCACTTCAACACGTGAACTATTGGCTACCGGTACGGTATTTTTGATATGCAACACACATCTCCTTCTATTTCTTTCCAGGCAGAGTACAGAAATCACATGCAGGAGCTTAGTCAGCTACAGGTTCAAGGGTCAGGGTTTTTTCATTGTCACGTCTTGTGTACGGGTAGAGAGTATCATTCTTCTGGTTCCTCAGACTAACATCAAACACAGTCAAATACAGAAGATATACAGTAAAAAGAAAGAAATAAAAGAGATAGGAATGTCAGTAACACTGAGAGGACCACACAATTTACTGTAACTTGCCGTTCCCTGAAAAACGCAAGGTTGAAGATGACAGAGTGTGCTTGCCATTTACTGGTGTTATGAGCATGTGTGGGGGAGATGGCTGCTGGTTTGTGTTTTATTTGTACAGTATGTGTAGGGTGTTGATGGGTCACAGGGGAACTCTTGGATCCACATTCAGGTACAGTACATGTTTTATACATGAAACCATTCAAGTGATGTCGGTGGGATGTCGGTTTAAGATTCTGAAGGGCAAGGTATTTTCCTTGGATTTGTATCATTTGAAAATATCGTATATTATAATATATAGCCAACAGACAACAAGACAACCCCATTGAGGAAACAAATCACTTTCATAGTTCTGTGTGTGTGTGTGTGTGTGCGTGTGTGTATAACGTCCGGGATTCGAACCCGGGTCTCCCACGTGGAAAGCCAACATCTTGACCACTTTGTGTGTGTGTGTGTGTGTGTGTGTGTGTGTGTGTGTGTGTGTGTGTGTGTGTGTGTGTGTGTGTGTGTGTGTGTGTGTGTGTGTGTGTGTGTGTGTGTGTGTGTGTGTGTGTGTGTGTGTGTGCGTGCGTGCGTGCGTGCGTGCGTGCGCGCGTGTGTGTGCGCGTGCGTGTGTGTTTATTCCCTTAAAAGTTTATTGCATTCATGCCTTTGGATTATAACAGGTGTGGAGTGTCGCTGTCTAGAACGCCAGGTGAGCGCTTCCACCAGGTTAGCCAGAGCTCTGAGGGAAGAGTTCAGCACCAAGGCCAGGTCCGACCCCTGAGCCAGCTCATTCAGGGGAGGCAGAGCCTTCTATTAGAGAGTTGCGCCAATGAGGGGTCAGAAACAGCGTCGGTCACGTGGTTCATGTAGCTGGAAATAGTGACAAGGAGCCGTCGACTTCAATGCATGAACTTCCGGTTTAGGGATTTGTCACTATTCGCCAATGTATGTGTATGTAGAACACCTGGCCCGAAGAAGTGAACGGAGTTGGCGTAACTCTCTAATAGATGGCACTGAGGGGAGGTACGTACCTAGGTCTGTTCTTAATCAGTTTGATGTGATGACACCTGCCCTCCAACTAACAGGCTGGAGACAGCTGCACTGAGTTGGGTCTGATCAACCTCTAGCTATAAAGGTGCTCACTCAGTTCTGGCTGGCTCTCCTTGGTGGAAGGACTCTGCTCGGGCGGTAGGCGACATACTCCACTTCCTCAATATTAGTTATGTAGTTAAGACATGAAACTAATTTGATGTTTTCTATTTGTTTGTAGGCAACATAGGACGCTCATACCTAATTGGAACGATACCCTGATCCGGGAAGAAGTTTTGTTGGCATTGTTTGATTAATCCTCCCCTCACCCTGCTGTTGTAAGGAATCCCCCTAACAAACCTATTTTGTGCACTCAAAACCCTCTGCCTCTGTCTTGGTTCGATCAGTCTTTACACAGGAAATATATACAGACATTTATTTTTCTCTATCTCCACTTGCTTTTCAATGTGTTCACACACCCATAAACCATAAAAGTGATGGTTTGTTCATATTTCCTTTTGGGGTGCAAGCTGCAGGTTGCTTCAGTGCCAAATCGTTTATTATTTATTAGCGGATGAGATAGATTAAAAACAATGGAGCCTAACGTTTTTCCACCCAGATTTGTGGCTGTTGATACAAGCGTAAAACCAATATTCTTTCAACTGTTGATGCCACATGCTAATCAGGAGTTGTTGCCAGCGATTTGCATTGGCTGAGAAGAAGATAAACATATCTAAACATATACCCCAGCTATGTCAAGCAGGAGTTTTCCCATGATTGATTATGGGCTTATGACTAGAGTTGACCTCTTGTTTACTTCCTGCCTACAGTGTGTGAGTGGGCAGTAGGCCTAATCTATTTCCATCTGGCGAAAATATGGAAACTCAGTCCTCGGCCTTGTCTCCAACAAGGCCAAGAAGATGAATCATTGGTAGAATGGAAATGTGTTCTACGTACAGTATTCTTCAGTGGACAGACAAATTGATAAGATTCAACTTATTTTTAGGACCGAAACAAGAGGTGTAAGATGAAGTAATCAACACCACTGGAGGTTTAATATCTTTACATATACTTTTTCAAAATACATAGACGTGTAATAGGGCAACAAGAAGTTGACTAGCCTATAACATATTCTCATTCTCATCCCAACTCATCAAATGTGTTCGCTTTGTCAAGTGCTCCATTTCTGCAGGGACGGATTAACCCCCGTGCGGGCCCCTGGGACGATCGAATTTTAGGGACCCCCCTATCCCCTCCGCCCCGCAGACTACCCACAACGGGCAGTCAGGTGGGCACAGCACGCAAACACACTGCTTTTAAGGCATGTGTGGGTCAAGAAAGCAGACATTTTATCATGCAGGATTTATAGTCTGTAACCTAGTATGTGCATGTATTTGCGTGTCAAACCCAGCCCCTGGGTTTGAGAACCACTGCTGTAAATACAGAGGATAGGCCCACATATTTGATATTTGATTAACCTACATTTAATTTAATTTTAATTGACATTTCATTTTATTTAATTGACGTTGGTCTCACGGACCAGTTCCCCCCAAGGGCCCCTGAAAGTCAAGGGCCACTGAAAGTCAAGGGCCACTGAAAGTCAAGGGCCCCTGAAAGTCAAGGGCCCCTGGGCCCCGGCTCCACCACTGGTCCAACTGCTAATCCGTACTCATGCCTTTCTGACGCAGTCAATGTCCTCTAGCGCCATGTGTAGATGCAAGATGAGGATGTCAATATACACTTATGCCGCGAGAAGTGTGCTTGAGCGACGGCCCGTGATGTCCAACCGATTGAGGATTTAGCGATGATCGAGTGCCCGCGCCCAGCGGTGGGAATTGCGCTTCTGCTGATGCAGTGCTGTTCGAGTTGCATACCGATGGGGGCATTAGTCGGTTATATGATTATTCCCTTGTCGTCAGCATTGTACACGAAAGAGCATCCCATGGCACTTGACGAGTTGGGCTTGCCGATGCATTGGAATAAACAACATGGGTGGTAAAATATTTATGTCAGTTACCTTATGTGGGCGACACGTGCTGACACGTTGCACCTTTAATCCCTTTTGTTTTCCTCGCACCTTACTGTAACTAACGTCCATAGCATATCATGTACAGTATATATCTGCTGCTATGCTCACGCACCTTTGTCTTACCTCAGGTGCTACTTGCCGCACCGGATTGATATCCGGTACTGTGTGTATAAATATGTAGATAATTTGTTTTGTTTTTAATTTGTTTATTTTTTATTGATCTCTCTTCCCCCCCTTCTTCTTCTTCCCTTTCTTTGTTATGGAAATAACAAAACGATGGAGCTTGCACAAAAACGAATTTCACCCACTGTTTTACACCCGTAAACCTGTGATATGACAATAAAGTTGATTCTGATAATTCCATTGATATAAATCCAGTGCATGGCTCCACCTTGGACTCAAGGCCAGGTCCAGGTTCAGCCAAGTGTGTGACTGGCAAGGGTTGCTGTCCACTGTTTGATGCATGGCCCCCAAGTACAGGTGGAAACGCTGACCTAGCTGCACTATGCGACACCCAGGCATTTATGATCAGTGGCCTGGGGAAACGAGCCATATGCTTAAACCACAGCCTCGATACATCAAAGAATGAGAGTAGGGAAAAGTTGGAGAATTTAGGGGAGGTTGAAACAAATAAGCCGTGGGGAGGGAGTGATGGAAGATGAGCAAAGAGGCCTGTAACGGTAGAGAGAGAGAGAGAGAGAGAGAGGTGAGGAAGCAGTCATCAACCATTTTCAGAGTGTGGCGTAGGGACGTGCAGAGAATGTCAGAGGGAAAGGGACAAAAACATCAAAAAGGGCACTTTTGGACGGAATTTAGTTTGACATTTCTAACCCGAAAATAACCGATCTACAAGCTCACAACACGACACTTTGTGGAGCATGGAGAGGGGGCATTTGCAATTATTTCACCATAGTAAATGCTGAATTCATGGTCTGGAGAGGGCACTTTTCAAATGCGGGTAAAAGGGCAGGGGCTCAAGCCCCCTTTGATGTCTACACTAGTATGTGTGCACGTGCCAAGTGGTGTTGGGTTCTCGTTTAGAGGCAATGAAAACTACAAGAGCTTGCGTTAGACTGTTTACTGAACAATATCACAAGTCATACAATAATACAGCATGTCCACATGTCATGTAGCTATTTGCATAGTCTTCCTGGTCCGTTCCCGGGCACGCTCCTTATAGGTCTCACTAAGCCCGGACCTCCCATAACATGACATCAACATTAACCTGTTCAAAGCCAGGTAATAACATTACACCACGAGTGTGGCGTATTCCTCTCACTTCCCGAAAAGACCATCATTATGTGTTTCCCCTATGGGACATTATCCTTTTAATTTACATCCATCTATTTTATTTTTTATATATTCTGCGTTGATCAAATAATAATACAACAATAATATTTGGTATTTAAAAACAATCTTTTCAAGTATGAACCGCATCACACACACCAAAAACAAATTTTCTAAATAAGTAAAACATGCCACTTTTTTCCACCCAGATTAGGGTTTTTCCATTTGTGGCTTTTGATAGACTACACTACAAGCATACATTTTTTTCACTTGTTGATGCCACATGCTATTCAGGGGTTGTTGCCAGCTAGAGAGAGAGAGAGGCAGAGAGAGTAAGGAAGCGGGGGTCATCAACCATTTTCAGAGCGTGGCGTGTTCCTTTCACTTCCCGATAAGACCAGCATTATGTGTTTCCCCTATGGGACATTATCCTTTTCATTTCCATCTTATCCCATTTCCCAAATTGGTTTACAGCCTGGTGACTGACTGGGTATAACAGGTGGCTTTTTATGCTGCAGGGAGGAAGGTCAGTTATCTCTTATGCAGGCATCTGAAACATCTTTTCAGGGCATAAACACATTATACAGCACATAACATATTTCTCAGACAGATTTGGCAAATCAAATACAGAAGTATATCATCGCTGTCGGGCAGAAACCTTGCATCTCCAATATTTCATCTTTGATATTCTTTCATAATGCTAAGATCTGCTTCTTTTTTTTTATTCTTGCCCATAATAAGATGTTTGGGGCGCCAGTTTGAAAGTGCTCTGCCTGTGGGTTTTTATATATATTTAACCAAATAAAAGTATTAACAAGTTTGTGACTAAATAATTACTACATTGGAACACAGGTTCTTCTTTTCCATTTCCTGAAAAGTATTCATTTTGTACATAGAATTTTCCACCCGAGAGGGAAGATATATTCAGTGCTCACCGGGAAATCCACAGAAACACCACCTGTGCTGTGAGATGCTTGATGCTGTGAGTATAATGAGACTCTCTCCCATCTTCAGGTTGAACTCTTTTCACCGGCTGACTGGCGAGAGGATCCCTGCAGACACGGCCTTATTATTTACTCTGGAAAAATACATGTTTATGACCACGTGTTTCACAATGACGCACAAATGCCAACAGATGTGGACTGCACACACATGTGCAACAAATGCACACACAAATACTGTGCATGCACACAGATAAGCACGTACTGTATGTATGCACTCATACCCACATGCCCCTCCCACACACACATGCTGTTACAGGCCAGTGGTTCTCAAACGTTTTTGTGTCAAGGACCCCCAAATTGATATGTTTTTGGCCACGGACCCCACATCTGAAAATGTTTTGTGCCAGGGACCACCAGAAGAGAAGATTTATGTAAAAAATATATATTTAAAAATAAAATACAAAAATAGCAAATGTACAAGCTCGCAGCGTGGCATGAAGTGACGCTCTGTGAGCTTGGCTTGTAGATCTGCTATTTTTGAATAGCCAACGTATAAATGGATAAAGTGGTTAAAATGATTGTGATGCTGTATTAACACATTTAGCTGAGGATCCCCTGGGGGTCCCCGGACCTCACTTTGAGAACCACGGCTGTAGGCTACATACAGTATATGCACTTATTTATACTTATGTAACAAATGTGGCACATATATGATAACCCAGAGTTTACTTAATTGCACAGCATATTGGCACTTTAGTAATTTGCACAGTGTATTTTGCACAGTCATTATTTTATTGTTGAATACGTTGATTTGTTCCCTGATGACTGAGATGGCCACTCAGCCAACGAGTTCCACCTGGGGAGACTAAAGTGTGACAATCATGATGGGCAGGTGTAATGTGTGTAATAAGTGCAATAGAGACTAGGTGCAATATGGTTGAGGTGCAATATAAGCTTTATTGTTGAGGTCTGATTGAATGCCTAACAATTGCCTGTGTGTTTCAGCATGATTGGCCTGGACCATATCAGGATAGCTGGGGGGGGGGGGGTTATGATGTGCTGGTGTGATTGAAATTATGTTGTAGTGTGAAGAAGGAATTATTGAATAACCTGTAGTTAATGAGACTTGTACTACTTGTGTTTTAAGGCTATTTATATTCATGTATTTACTCTATGTTTAGTTAGGTATTTATATGTTTTAGAAACACCCATGTGAATGGTGCAGTAAAGTGGTATAGTCCAGATTCATTAGCTCCAGCTGGCTATAAAAGGCTGCTGCCATTCCACTAGAAAAGAGCTGAGGGTTAGAAGCTAAACACCACCATGCTTGGGTGTTTCTCCTAAATGTCTTGTCAGGTTTTGTGAATAAATACACCTTCGGGTTACACCCTACAAGTGCCACTGTACATCCTTCCAGCCGCTAAGACGGTCCTCCTCACAGCTTATTCAATTTTGCATTGCAGGTTTGCCACATGCAGTGCAAGAGGTCATGGTGCACCGAAGCTGCTACTTCCTTCCACAGATCATCCCCCAGGAACATGATCTGTCATTTGATTGATGACTGTGACTTAATGAGATGTGAGAGCTGTCAATAAAAGTGATCAATAGCTAATTTGTGGTTACAGGCACACAGCCGCGCACACACACACACACACACACACACACACACACACACACACACACACACACACACACACACACACACACACACACACACACACACACACACACACACACACACACACACACACACACACACACACACACACACACACTCTTGTGGTCATATCTGACCTTGATTGCCCTGAAAGTGGATGGATGAATGGATGGACAGACAGACATGTGTTTTCTAAGCAAGCGCACGCACGCACGCACGGATGCACGTATGGACGCACACACACACACACACACACACACACACACACACACACACACACACACACACACACACACACACACACACACACACACACACACACACACACACACACACACACAAGCCGTCACTTGCACAGATAAGATTAATAGTCCCTAGTTGACGATTAAAGTAAGGGCTATTAATCCCCTAGTATATGACATACGGTAACTCCTGGGAGTTATGTGATTGGTCGATATCAGAGAGGTAGAAAGTGAGGATCAGGTGTGTTCATAGCCTACAGCAGGGGTCCAGGACCCCTAGGGGGTCCTCAGAGATACTGCAGGGGGGGCCGCTAAATCTTTTTGTGATAGAAACTTTGTATTTTTATTTTTAAATTTATTAAATAAAATTTAACCACTTGAACCCTAGCATCCCTATTCCCAGAAGTGTAGATCGGCTATTTGGTGTAGAGGGGAAAAAGAGCAGACAAAGTATACCGAGCCAAACGTCAAGTTTACAATTGAGGGTAAACTTTAAGTCGTTAAATGTCAGAAAACACACATTTAACATGAATCCAATATGTAGTGTGGGGGTCCCTGCTTCATCTCTCTCTCTCAGTTAAGGGGTCCTCGGCCTGAAAAAACGTGAACACCCCTGGCATACAGTCTACATTTGGATGAAGGAAACAACAGTCATCATCAATGTGTTTCTGCTTCCCTCCCTATGCCCACCGTGAAACATGAAACACAAGTGGAAAATATTGCCTTTTTCTTTTCTATTATTTTCTATTCTTTTTTCAGTTTTTTTTTGGATGATATACGATACATATTGCTAGATTCGTATGGCCTTGTCATGAAAATAAATGCACATAGAGTCATTTTTACTTGCCTTTTGTTCTTAAAAAAACCCTCTCTGAACTGGAAAAGCATATTCGTCCAAAGCTACACTTTGTCCCTATTTCTTTCCAAATTTCATATTTGTTGTTTGTTTTTCATAACAATGTGAGATGATTTGAGCTTATAGATTGTCTTTTTTTTTTTGTATAATTTTTTTTTCATAGAATAACATGCCCAAAATAGGGGCGCTACGTTGAAAGTGCTTACCGTCAGTCTGTCTGTGGGTTTTATAAATATTTAACCAATGCCAAGTAGCCTATTAACATAAGTTTGTGACTAAAATAATAAGTACATGGGATCCATTGAAACACTGGTTCTTTTTTTCATTTCCAAGTAAGGATTTTGGAAATACAAGGGACACGTTTTGCTTGGAGACAGAACATGTGATTAAACAGCACACACACACACACACACACACACACACACACACACACACACACACACACACACACACACACACACACACACACACACACACACACACACACACACACACACACACACACACACACACACACACACACACACACACACACAGCACCCTCCCTGATCTGCAGATGGTTGTATACAGTCATTGTCCAGATGGACCTGGTGATCTGTTTGGCGGATAGATCATAGTGGGTACAATATGAATCATTCACTGAACAGTCACTCTTTGCCACCTAGTCCCAGTCTCCACTGCCACAATGGCAACATCGGTTAGAAAGACTACATACAGGATGATCTTTTATTTTAATAGAACATAAATGGCTCAGAAGCAAGTTATTATAAGCCACGCCCCAGAGAAGGCTCCTAAAAACTCCCCATTGAAACCCCATGTTAAATGAAAAGTGCCCGAATCGCTCCTAAGTGGGGGTCTACGAACAAATACTTCGGGCTCGGATTTTGGCTCCGCCCCCCGGAAGTGGGTGAAACAGGCACTTCAAACACTTTGTTGAATTGTTTTTTTTTGTGAATTTGTATTTTTCTAAGATGCTCCTTTTAATGCAGATTATTATTTTTTTGGTTACTTTTTTTTAAATAATTGTTTTTCATTAAAAAACATTTTTGTTTGCGTTCGCTTCCCGCGTTCGCGTGTCTTACTTGTTATAACCTCACTCTTAAACAATGCACCAGTAAAAATAATCACATACTGTATGTTAACAAGCTTCTCAGCTAAATAAAGCTCTGTGAATCAGAAATGATTCACAGAGTCACCTTCGGCCTGGCGGAGACAAAAAGAGAAAAACATTGGACAAGACAAATAAGACTAGACTAGGACAACAAGAACTCAGTCACACTATTCCTATTTTCCCATAATAATTGGATCCTGGAGTGGGTGCTGTCTGACTCAGAGACAGTGAGAGTCTCAGGGGACATTATAACTGACCCCTTCATCCAGGTCATGGCAACATGCAGTCACCTATGCTGGTCACAGTCACCTGCTAACAGCTACAGGTGCCAGACGAGCCCTCATGAATCTACCCCAACAACAACAACGCTGGACTGGACGAAAATTCCAGGGGAAACCTGTATGTCTTCCCTTTACTGATCACTCCTGTCTCACACTCATTCCTTAAGAACACAGAACTCAATGAGGACATCATCACATTCACTGTAAAAGCCAGACTACAAGTCCTTCCCACCAGACTGTCAATCTTTCCATCTGGTTCCCCACCACTCAGGTCCCTCATTGCTTGCACCACAGAACAGACCAGATCACTGAAACACTGTCACACATCTTGAATGGCTGTTATGCATACAAAGGGATGGATATAGCACGCCATGATAGAATAATGGAACTCATAGCGAAGGACATATTTGACAGCTAATACACCAGATGCAGAGTCCAGAGAAGTGTCTGTATTAGAGATAGCCTTCACCTTTGACCTAAGCCTAGAGGAAGCTTTTATGACCACGGTCAAGGTAAATACCAACCACTTCTACCATCCCAGAGCTGGTGCAGATTTATACTATTTGTCTTTATATTTAGCAGCCTAGTACATACCCACAGATGGTTGTTAGAGGGTTTCAACAACTTGGGATGCCCAAAAAGGAGGCAAAGTATTATGCTGTCTCTGCTATAATTGGCAGCCGCCACATTATGGTGGAGACACTGTTACTTATACCCATAGAGTACTGAGTGACATGCTTATTGTATCATGAACCTTAACTGTACCTTTAATATTCGTGTCCTTGTATGCTCTCCTTCATGTGGACATGAATAAATTCATAAAATGTGTGTGTGTGTGTGTGTGTGTGTGTGTGTGTGTGTGTGTGTGTGTGTGTGTGTGTGTGTGTGTGTGTGTGTGTGTGTGTGTGTGTGTGTGTGTGTGTGTGTGTGTGTGTGTGTGTGTGACTTAATAGCAGTCCGCTGTTGAGTTATAAGGAATTACCCCACAAAAAATAGTTAATATGTGGAATAAATCATTCCAGTGCTGCACATCGAGGCAGCAGTGTTATACTGATAAATTTAAGCAGCTAAAGTTAATCGCTTAAATCCTCTAGACTCAGTAAAAGTCTAGAGGAGTCTAGAGAGTCTACAGTAAAAAAGTTGGCTTACCATTTTGACTGCTTTTTTCCGTACACCAAATCTCTTCCCCAGAAAATAGCTGATCTACAAGCTCACAGTGCATTGCGACACGTTGGGAGCTTGTAGATCTGCTACCCCCCCCCCCCCCGAATATGGATGGATGCTGGAGTTCAAGAGGTTAATCAGGTTGATGAAATAGAGCAGAATCTATTTGCAATCCCAAGACCATCGTTCAGTTCATAATATATTTCGTAACCACATTTGTATAATGGCTTAATTAATAACACATGAAATAGCGATATTGATTACTTAATGTCCTGCTGATGTGGGTGAATTAATTACCTGCCTGGAGGGCTGCTGCAACAGTGGGGAAAAACCCAGCAAATTTCAAGGTATGGAGATGATGCACATGAAACAGAAAATGCACATGTAGGTCAAATATACCTTCTTAATACTGTTAGTCTTAATTATATTATTAGACTAATAATAATAATAATAATAGCTCAGATTTATATTTTGTATTATGCTGTGATCATGTTGTACTCAGGGCGTCCTTGAAAAAGAGCTTAATCTCAATGGTCTTCCCTGAATAAACAAAGGTCAATAAAATAATAATAATAATAGAAATCATTTTCTTTACATCTATTTTGATGCTGCCTCTGGGTGACCAGCATTAGACTTACAGTACATAGGCATGCATGCATTAACATTAACGTCAGCGTAGAATGGAGTGAGAAGATATGGGTCATTGATTTATCGTGAGGAAAAGATCATGTGGAAGGGAGAGCGCACAGCATGGATTGAATAACACAATTAGGAGTTCCATTATACACATGACAGCATCAGACGAGTGTTAATTTTGACTGTGTATACCTTAATGACTCATAAGGCAATATAATATATCGTTGCTGTCCGGCAGGAACCAGCTAACTCCATTTTTCCGTTTTTGCATTTTTTCCCTGAAATCAGTGCTATTGAACACCTTTTACGTCTGTGTGTTGTTAAAAAAAATATTGAACCAATGAAAAGTATTAAAAAGTGCTTCTGACAAAACCAGCTAACTCCATTGGATCCTCAAACTTTCTGCTAACTCCAGCAAAGAGGGGTGGAGTTAGCTGGTTTTGCTGACTCCAGGCTCCACCCCCTTTTGGGTGGAGCTCCTAACTCCATTTTTGTTTTGTTTCTTTCATTTCCTGAAAAAAAAACATTTTGGAGTTAGCTGGTTCCTGCCGGACAGCAGAGATATCAAAAGCACCCAGTATAAGCACCATGTGCATAGCAGCTTAACAATCACGGTACAATTCTATTGTTAAAGGGATACTTCACTTTCGGGTCGGGGAAACATTTAAAAAATATATTAAAAATAAATGAAAAAAGTAATGGAAAATTCATGGCCCCCTCACGCATTAGAGTGTCCTACTAATGTGTGAGGGGGCCTTTATTTTGCCATAACTTCTTTCATTTTTTTTTAATATATATTTTTAATGTTTATTTTATGTGAAAGTGAAGTATCCCTTTAAGTAATTTATTAGCTTTTTTCATGTACAGTAGGCTACTTATACTTTTTGATAGATATACTACGATACAGTTATGCTGTTATGTGCAATCAGGAGGATATCCATTGAAGTTTGCTCCTTGAAGTGATCCTTGAGAAAGCTTACTGATAAAGAAACATGCTCAACTTACGGGGGATTGGTCGCTAAGGTGTATTTATATTTAAATAGTTATGTCAGGATAATTTTACTACTACTTTAGTGATAAGTAACATGGCATATGACATAACTTATTGTTGTGTGGGGGAGAACTGCACTATAGTAATAATCTCATCATTACACAGTCATACATTTTGACTTACATGATGTTATGTAACATCCTGGTGCGATCATAATGTAAGAGCAGCAAAACACATATTTTAATGATTAAAAAAAATATTACTCTACTCCTTTTCTGACTCCAATTAAAATCAGCCTCCGGGTACTGTTTAATAATTTACAGCGCATAAACAAGAACACAAGGTTTATCCATGTTTCTGTTATTTGGTGATATTGGCCTTGCACCACCCAACATGCTTAAGATTCCCAAAGCGTAGCTGAAGACAGGTTCATTAGAAATGTACAGTACAATAATTAAGAAGGTCAGATGAGACCACATTCAGAATTGTGTTTTGCATGGTAGCAACAACAGGTAGCCTGAGATTATGTTCTACAATTTTGTTTGTGCTGATTTACTTTCCCTGCGAATGGTTGAAATGGTGTTCGCACACCTTCTGCAATCAAGTGTGGCACGTTGATTCCAGAGGGTGTCATGCTGGGATCCAACACAATCCATCAAAACCTTCTAAAAGTTTTTTGATGGGTTTTGATTGTGCTGGATCCCAGTAAAACCTGCTGGCCTGCACGCTGTGCACTTGAAATACAGTCCTGTCGGCCATGCCTGCGTTGAGTTTTGGAACTATTCCCCACAGGTCAGTCATGAGGAAAACCAATTTGTGACCCAATACTGATTTTTGTAAACCACTAAATCCCTGGCTTGAGCACCAAACGAAACGGAAAAATCCGCTTGAACATCCGAGGCGAAGGAGGAGTGTGAAGAAGTTAAGGTTAAAGGATTATATGAGATGCTATCTTCTTGAAGCAGGCCATGACACAGCAGACGTAAAGGTAAGTCACGTGTACCAGCTGCAGGAAATAATACATTATTAAACACAATAGAATTAACTGTGGAAAAATCATGGATATTTAATGTTATTGCGCTACATTATATTATCCGCCCCCGGCTCTGATCCACGTGGTGGTGGTTCACTCTCAGCACTTATTCAAGCTAAAATATCAAGCTAAAAAAACTGTGTAGGGAAATAAGTCAAGATATTTGTCACTCACTCGTACAGGTATGTGCAGTGAAATGTTTTTAATGTTTTAATTTAATATCAATATTATTATCTATTAAATTATTTGTAATGCTCTGCAGACTGTGCTAACAGTATAAAAAAAAAAGATATAATAAACAAGGTACCGCATATGATTCAAGTAAAATGTGTGTAGTGTGAAAGTGCATAGCAGCCAGAGGAAAAATATACAGGATCAAAATACAGACTATAATGGGAGAATAAATAAGCAGCCCAGGATATACAGTACAGAATATACACATGTAGCATATAAGTACAATATATGCTGGAGATTTGACCTAAACATTTAAAATAAGTATAAAACAACTATGTGAGTGAGTATTTACAGTTAAGACAGGTTGAACAATATGACTCTGACTCTGTCACGACGCAGGCATTTGCCTGAGCCAAGTGGCACAAAAAGTCCCTTGCTGGCCTCATATCTCTGTCTTCTGAGATCAGAACACTGGTATTGTACGAATGTACGTATAGGTATTCTGGTATTGTACATACACAAAACGTTGGTAATCATTCAATTATTCTGCATCGTGGCTATGAGTGTGCAGCCTTTTCTTTTAGACTTCTGCACCAAGGTCAGCAGCACCTCAGCAATAGCTGGTGTGCGCCCTTCTCCTGTTTGTTTCCCTGTTTTATTCTTTTGAAACATTTCTAGGTATTAACTAGACACTTTTCTTCTAAGCAACCGTCAATAGGAGCAGTAACAATTCACAGTGTCTTACTCAAGGACACTTCAACAGGACACATGACAGTGATGAATGCGTTCACTGTTGTTGCTGGAATCAAACCTGCAACCTTTCAAATGTAGACTACCAGGAAACCCTGCCACCCCTCTCAGGAGTGCCGGGTTTATTCTCCGCCAGCACAGTGTCATTTTGAATCATTCAAATTAAAATGAGTCATACTGTACATATTCATGGTTACCCAACACTTGGGTTGATAGAGATCACACAGTCAAGAGATCACTGGTCACCGCGTATATGTAGCTGAATATACAGTAAAATACAAACGCATGTCGTCCTAGATGGAGAACATGGACTATGCATTATTTAACAATGACTTTAAGGCTGCTGTCAGTAGTAGTCCCAGAAGAATGCGCAATAATAGGTCTTATTTCAAAGGGAATAGCACATGCCATATATGGGAAATCCTCTGCGATATAGATACAGAGGTATGTGAGTTGGGTCATAATTAGTGCATTATGAATCTTTCATCAAGTCGATTCGAACACGTTCGAAACGTTTGAGTCTGTAACTAGTTTTAATTTAATCATTTTAAGTGCATCATGAATCTTTCAGTAAGTCCGCTCGAACACGTTCGAAACGTTTGAGTCTGTAGCTAGTTTTAATTTAGATTATTTAATTATGTTTAACTCACAAAAGACTTCTAATTATACTCATTCATTCAGTCCGAAGTTTTTCCTTTAGTCTCAATATAATAATATCATCTCCCCATAAAACTGAGGTTCTTACTAATCTAATAAAATAGTTCAATTACCACCACATTGTTCAGTCCCTAATCGCATGCTAAAACCTCTCCACCACTGTGATACTGGTTGCTTAAGACCACAGCATCAGAGCAACTAACTATACTCAAGGATACAATTAGCACACACCAAGCAAAAGCTCCCCAAATTCCTTGGTCTCAGGGGACTGAGAGACAAATTAAGGATAACATCCCTGGGAAATATTCTTTGAAGTTATAGATGGTTTCTATAATGTAGCCTACTGTTGCTACTAGCAGGTGACATGTGGAATCCCTTGTCAATGTACTGTCAGTTGTTTATGCCACTGGACGTTGTTGTTTTGTTTTTAATTACAAAATACAAACAAATACAATAAACTAAGGTTGGAACATTCAGGACTGCAGAGTTTACAGTCTATGATGAAAGTCCCATGCCTCATCTTCTGTGCTTCTATCCTGCAGACACACTGTTGTTTGTGTCACAAACTAACATAGATAATTTTGACTTTCACTTCTTTTTTTGTCTGGCCAGATCCATGATGACCAAATTATGACCCTGATTACACTGCCACATGAGGACAAGTTTGACCCTGATTCCAGGAGAAATTACCTCTGCAGGGAAATATGTGTGAATAATGTACAAAGCAAAGAATGATTTACTTCCTTCCTATTTTTTAACAGAGAAGGTGGGAATAACTTAAGAGGGAAACACAATTTAAAGAAAGCTGAATGAATATAAATTTGAAAAGCATGTGACTCTGTGGAATGGTTTGGATGATGAAATCAAAGAAACTATTACACTGTTTAAGAAACAGCTTAAAAATATTATGATTGTAAGATATAGAGAAGAGGAGGGTGTTGAGGGAATATGGTAATATGGTACAGTATGGTTCAGTACTGTTCAGTTTTTTATTTTTACAGAATCTTGACCTGATTTCATTTATTTTCGGAACTGTAAAAATCGTGGTATAGGTCCAGATAAGCATATGCTTCATTACTACTGAATTATTATACATTTTTTTTATTGTGCATTATTGTGTATTATTTTGTGCTTTGTTTTTAATGTTCGAAATATTCATTCATTCATTCATTCATTCAACATCAACCATGTGAAAACCTTGTCGGCTCAACTTAAAAGTGGCACCGGTTACTTTCAGGAGCAACCAGTGCATCAGTCAACCAGTGATGTGTTCCCCCCGACACAGCCAGGCTTCTCGTTGTGGTTCATTTATTCCCTGCAGGAGTTACATTTCCAAAGCCCTACTTCAGTGTGATAGCAGGGTGTCTCGAGATAACCAAGGCTACGGTTCATTTTAACATGACATGAAGCACTAGACTGGTCTGGAGAGAGTGGCCCGAAAGCACTCAGGAGGGCCTGCACTGCAGTATGCCAAGTCAAGCCAATTAAGAGGGACAAATTAAAGTGCTTGCACAAATGAAACATCAAGGAGGAGATAATGTCTTTTTTTTTTGCAAGAAACGCGTTTGGCTATAATGGAACATGACAAATGAGCAAAACAGTTTAAGCCATTAAGACCGGGAAAGCATCTGTGTCATTTTAGATTTTAACCACTTTAACCATTATTTTATACTATATATCTGCTATTTCTGCTATTCAAAAATAGCAGATATACAAGCTGCTATTTTTGAAAAATCGTGAATTTATGTAGCAATTTTTTGAATATATATTATAATTATATTTTTATGATGAACATTTTTAACTCAAATCTTTGCTTCTGGGGGTCCCTGGAAGGGGGTCCGTGGCCAAATACATAATTTTGGGGATTTCACACATGAAAAGGTTTGAGCACCACTGATATAGAAAGATGGGTTTTTCAGAAAACTGTTTAGAAGGCATTTGTAGAAGGGGCCTCAGGTCTTAACGGTTTAATACCCAGGTGTTATATTCAACTTACCACTCATACAGAAAAGGTGTTATAACTATGATAAGGAACCACATCTAATTTCAGATAGAGAATGCATTGTAAAGACAGCAGGTATGTTTTTGATCACTGATTTGGTTACAGTACAAAGTAAAGGGATACTGCTGTAAATGTGTTGAAGGAGACTTGGATTTAGAAAATAGTTTAAAGTTCTCTAAAGATATTGGATTAGTGGATGCATGGTGAACTTTAAATCCAATTCAAAGATATTATACATAACTCACAGGAATGTAATCAACACTTGATTGTTTCTTTATTATTTCTATAGACCTATCTACAGTTAAAAGTATTAAAATTGGACAAATCACAGTGGTTCTCAAACATTTTCATGTCAAGGACCCCCAAATTGATGTACGGTATACAGTGTTTAGCTGCGGAACCCCATTTGAAAAGACTTTTGGCCAGGGACCCCCATGATAGAAGAATTGTGGATGTGGTGTTGAAACATTTCAAACGTATATTCAAAAACATTATTAAACAACGTCGCAGCGCATTGTGAGCTTGTAGTTCGGATATTTTCAATTAGCTGAAGCACAAATTAGGGTTAAAGTGGTTAAACAGATTTTGATGCTATAGTAATTCATTTTTTTCATCATCTTCTCAGAGTACATGTACAGTAGGGCCATGCTCGCCCCTCTATGAGCCACACACAAGCCATTTGCCTTTCAAACCAGCACCAATCTCAACAGCCAGACCCAGCAGGATCCTTTGAGGACGCTAATGAATTAAAAGCTGCAAATGGTGTCATCATAATAACAACCTGCGCTCTGTCTGTGAAGACCAGCTGCTCGTAATCAACCCAAAGATTTGGTCTGGGATTTTTGCCTCAGCTGTGTTTTGCTGATGATTGATGATGACCAGGCCAAATTACCAAATTGTGCTTTTTTGGAGGAATAAAGCCAGAGTGAATTGGAGGAAGGCTGAATGTACTGAATTTACTCCAGCAAAGATGAAAATGTAGAAGAAAGAGAGAAAGGAAAGGAGCACATCTGTTTTTTTGGCAAAGTAAAAATCCCCAACAAGGTGCTCTTTGGAACAAATGGGTGACAAAATTAAATGTATACAAAAAATGGAAGAGACCAAGGCACTTTCGTGGAAAAAACGTAAAAGCCTTTAATAGTATACGGTATTCTTTAATAGTATGGCTATGCATTGGCATGCATTAGCCATACTATCAAAGGATTTTAAATTGTTCCACAAGAGTGCCTTGGTCGCTTCGCTTTTTTGCCATTTAAAGATGAAAATGATTTGGAAAAGGGGCTAGGAGGGTTGGCAACTCATGAATACTGTATAATCACAGAAAATGCAGCTGAGTGCGTTTCATGCTGCAACAAGTATTCACAAATGGCTGCAAGGCTAATG
This sequence comes from Gymnoscopelus braueri, assembly GCF_963280865.1. Taxonomy (NCBI): domain Eukaryota; kingdom Metazoa; phylum Chordata; class Actinopteri; order Myctophiformes; family Myctophidae; genus Gymnoscopelus; species Gymnoscopelus braueri. The sequence goes on along the minus strand of NC_137623.1, from coordinate 20,070,451 downwards.
CATGAAATCTTTCAGAATGGCTGGACTTTTCCCTCATTTCCCTCATTCATTATGGCTCTCATATTTCTTTCATATTTGAATACTGTGTGTGCATACATTGTGAGTCCACACAAAGTGTAATATGTCTTTGTGCTAGCAACTTGTAAGATGACATTTTCCCAACAAAAGGCTGGGCTGTAGCTACTCAGCAGATGTTGGCAATGTGTGACTGACTGGCTGCCCCCTGCAGCATTAGATGAGACAATCAATCAATCAATCAATCAATCAATCAATCAATCAATCAATCAATCAATCAATCAATCAATCAATCAATCAATCAATCAATCAATCAATCAATCAATCAATCAATCTTATCCATCTTATCCATCTTATCTATCCGTCATTCCAATTCTTAAGTCGAACACGATCGATTACATTGTTTAAAGTTTATTACTGGCCGGTGAGGCAGACGGGAACCTCCTCCCAGGTCCCTGGTAAGCCTGCCTGGCGCCCTGGGGTCCAGCCTGTGTGGCTGGTTAGGGCACCAGTTTAGCCGGGGCTCTGAACCCCCCGTGGGGCGCGGTCGCCTGTCCGTAGGGACGGCGAGGAGGTGGCGGGGCTTGCGGTGCATTTTGAGCGCCTCACCCTCCTTCTTCCTTTCCTCCCAGCGGCTTGTCATCGCGGCCATAGCACCACCAAACAGTCCGTCTGGGGAAATGGCTTGGTCCAGGATGTCACGCCGCTCATGCTTGGAGATGCGTGCGTGATAAAGCCACTTTGCTCTCTCCAAGACTACCTGCAGTGCCATGGCGCGCCCCGTAGCCTGCAGTGCCGCCTTGGTTAGCAGAAGAACCTCATTATTGAGGCAGCGGAGTTCTGCCATGGCCTCAGCCGATGGAGTGTCTCCTGCTGCCTTGAAAAGCGCCATCGAGGAGCCTTACAGTAGGGGCGGTGGCGCTCAGTGCCCTGGCGGTCGAGGCCATGGCACTGTAGGCCCTTATATTCACAGCGGAGAACTCCCTGTCCTTCCTGGCAGTGAAGGTCGGCTCCCTGGTCAGGGTGGAGGAGACCGACGTGAGGAGATGGGGAGCGACCCCTCTTTCCATGGGAGGGAGGCATTCTTTCATCCCGACACAGTCTAGGTGACGTAGATTACCCCAGGAGGCCTGCACCTGTTTGAGGCAGCTGGGTGCTATGGGAATCAGTCTTTGAACTGTCCGCCCTGTGTTGGTTCCCCCAATGCCGTCAAAAATTGAGGAAGGCAGTACCTGCTCCTCCTCTTGAGGCCAGGGGGCCTCGACTCGCAGTGCCGCCCACCAACAGCTCGTGGAGATCCGCCGTGTCAAGCAGCAGAGTCCCTGGCGCGCTAGCTGCGTTCGGCGCTAGCTGCATTCGGCACAGCCTGCGTTGCTGGCAGGGTATGAAGACTCATCGAGGAGAGGAGGTCATCCCTTCTTCTCCGGAGAAGGCTAGACTGGAGTCCGAGTCACCGTCATAGTTCTCCTCATCGATGACCTCATATATATGGTTGGCTGGTTCGAGCAGCAGGTCCGTGTTTGATGTAATCCATTGCACCTCCCCAGCTGCGTACTGGGGAGGTGCCTTGCCCAGGCTGAGGATCGAGCTGGGAGGGTGGATCGTCATCCTGGCTTTCGATGGCCATGGAACCGCTTCATCCTGCGTCTGAGGAAAACTCTTTTGGAAGCAACAGATGCACCTGTAACTGCACTACTACTCAGGGCAGAGGTACCTGTTTCCAGCAAGCGTGACACGTTTTCCCTTATAGTCCAGACAAAATAGCAAATTTTGGGCCTCAAAATCAAAGTAATTGTATCCATTTCTATGAAGTCACCAGAGAAACATACTAAAAGTCCTAAGGAATCCTAGTTGCTGAAATATGTATAATTGGCATCAATCCAAATGGCCGCCAATTATTGTCAAAAAGCCATATGAAATGATGGTAATAGAATTTTTATTCTTCCCAGACCATTTCTATGAAGTCACCAGAGCCACATACTAAAAGTCCTAAGAAATCCTAGTTGCGGAATTATGTTTAATTGGCTGCCAATTATTGTCACAAAGCCATATAAAATTATGGTCCAACTTCCATTCGTCTGAGATTTCAATTGACTTCCAATTACATTTTGAGGTGAGGACATTGACTGACCATCATTTTATATGGCTTTTGGCAATAATTGGTGGACATCTTGGATTGATGCCAATTAAACATATTTTCGCAACTAGGATTTCTTAGGACTTTTAGTATGTTGTTCTGGACATGTATGGTGAAAAAAAAATGCTTGATGTGAAATGCTGCTAGAATATGTGGTAATAGCATCCTGTACTTCTATATTGCTTAAAATGATGGTGAGTCAATGTCAAATAAATATATTTTATCTGAATTCCTCACCTCAAAATGAATTTGGAAGTCAATTAAAATCTCGCCATTTTGGATTGATGCCAATTAAACAGGGACTTTTACTATGTTGTTCTGTTCTTGAAATATTTGTACGTATTGTGCCAGATTACATTTTACGCCTTTTTGCGTTTCCTTCAAAACACATTTTTCTACTACTCCTACAGATTTTGTCCAAAACTCACACAAACCGGTTCACATTGTCTCTGGGGTCATGTGATCAGGATGTATAAGTTAGATTTTTCAGATCCCATTTCAAGTGGCGATGACTGCCCTCCAAAGTTTGCGGGCCCTGGGTAGGCAACCCGGCCTGTCGTAAACCTGTACACTTTTCTAGTTTGAAATGTGAACTGAACTCAAATGGTTTAATTTGAACGATGAATGCTTGGACTTGTTAAATGGTGAGCCCAATGGGGGCCGTATCTTGCACGTCGCCTTACCCCTTATGCCTAAACATTTTTGGCATTTTTTCTTTTACTATTTTCAAAAATATTTTTAAATACATACATTTGTTAAAATAGCCGATCTACAAGCGTGTCGATGTATATTGGCTATTTTCAAAATGTTATTTGCTTATCCTTGTTCAGGGCTCTGACAGCCTCAGGGAAAGAAACATAACCTTGTCCTGACCCTTGAGCTATGGGCTTTGAGAACCTTCAGCTGCAGGGGCTTTCCAGTCAGCATCATTATGACCTATATGTCCTGACAGTCCTTCACTGGGGAGGTGTTTGTTCTATAATCCTTTTTGCTCTGCTCAAGCATCTGCTGTGGTATGCATCGACCTGCAGGGTTGCGGTGCGCTTGGCCCACCACACCACCCTCCTCAGGGCTTGCTGATCCTGGGACCTGGATCCTGAATGAACAAAGGGAAACGCTAACACCCCCCCCATCCCTCACACCTCTCCTGTCTTTTTCTTGCACTCTAATATGCTTGAACTGTTGCTATATCTGCTGCCTGTGAGAAGGTGTTGATATAGAATATACTGTGAAGTTACATGAAAGGTGGCAGCTACTGAAAAAATGCTGTTGGTGTATATAATATACCAAGATTATATGCACGTGTACATACCCTGGTGTTCTCTCTCTTTTTTTAAATCTTTTTCTCTCTCTCTCTCTCTCTCTTTTTGGGCGGTGAAACCGCCCCTATATGTGAGGTTGGGACATCGACATTCGCTGCACTGTGATTGGCCACCATTGTACCCCCCCCCCCCACCTATTGTACCCCCCCAACCCTGCGCTGTGATTGGCCACCATTGTACCCCCCTAACCCTTCACCGTGATTGGCCACCATTGTACACCATGGTGGCCAATTCAGGACTATTCAGGACTGTGATTGGCTAGTGAACACATGACACATGTGCATAGCCCTATAAATAGGACTATGCACAAAAAAAAAAACACATTTATGTTTTTTTTTAAGTTAGGGGTGTACAATGGTTGGTCCACAATATTACTTTTCTTTAAGTGAACTTCCATCACTGTGATGACCACTGTGACCACACCGCCCACTTCACACTGGGTGTGATTTTTAAAATATTGGTGGTTTTATTATTATTATTGTTGTTTACTCATTACCTATACGGAGCGGCGAGTCATCATCGTCTAACTGAATCCACCTATCCACTCCACAGTCACCTTGTTGGGATATGAAGATATGGTGCAATCCGTTGCTTAATTTATTCTCATACCTATCCGAGAATAACTGTAACCAGACCAGTTGCAAACTAGTGAGTCACTTACATGTGACTCTGGAGGCCTGAATCATGCCTTAGTCTATTAAAGATCCAGTGGTCAGATAAACATGAACACAAAGTCATTAAAACATGCATAGATATTGTCGTAGATCACAACATTATTACCTATGCTGCAGCATTGTCTGAAGGAAGCCAAACAAAAATACGTTTTTGTACCTGTACACAAGATGTAACAATAAAGCACAACCTTGAACCTGCTACATGAAAGGAAGATTTCGCCCTAGGTGTTTTCTTACCGTTATTTGAAGTTGTTAACGGGAGTTAACGGGAGTCTTTGGTGCCCGCCTGTCTGGAGACCGGCGGGCGGAAGTATCGTGAGACGAGATTTCAAACGTGATTTCAGTAAAGCAGATTTATAAACAGTAATGGCGGCGCCCAGTAGCAATAACACTGCACGTACTGTACATCAGACGGTTCATACACGACAGATTTATCCAAGAAAAAAAACTAATTTCGAGCGACAGAAATAAGCGGATTTAGCCAGGCACCCAAGACTCCCGTTCTGAGCTGCTGTGGGGGGGGGGGGGGGGGGTCCCCGAAATGCAGAACATCACTCGTTATGAACTGACGGTCCTGGACCACTCTTATGATGAGTTAACAACCTCAAATAACGGTAAGACAACGCCTAGGGCAAAATTCTCCTTTAAACACCCAGGCTTAGGTTTTGGATCACCACAGGCCTTTGCTGCTTTCACACCACATAGCTTTTCAAGTCTTTGTGGGCTGGATGAAGATTTTACAGTGCCCGGGGTTAAGACCAGGAAAATAAAGAGTTGAATGGCGCTGCCTGTGTGTGTGCCCCCTTGAGCCTCGTGCCCTGGGCTGCAACCCGTGCGTGAACCCCTGCCTCAATACGGGGCTGAACTCTTTCATCTAATTAAAGGAGTAGTTCACCCAAAAATGTTCTATTATCAATCAATTACACACACCATGAAGCCTCGAGTTCTTCTTTTTTTTTGTCGCAGTCCTAAGCCAATAATTTGATGACCGGCGGCATCTCCGGTACTGAGCAGCCACCCGGTCATCGAATTATTGGCTTAGGAATGTGACAACAACAAAAAAATCTCCATGGATTCAAGGCTTCATGGCTTGTGTAACTGATTGAAAATAAGTACTTTTTTGGGTGAACTACTCCTTTAGCTGCAGTATGCATTTTCACCCTAGCCTCGCGTCTATATCACTGCGTGGATATGAGTCTGGTGCTTCTATGAGGACGTTTTTTTTCCAAGGGGGCGGGATCAAAACAATGGTTAGACCTACAACCAACTACCAATTACAGTCTCCCATATTTGAATACTGGGCACTGATTGGTCACCCCAGACTTCGGGAGCAGGAAATGGATTCACAACGGAGCGGTGCCAGACCCAAATCGCAGAGGGCAATTTTTTTTTGCACTGGCAGATTCGTCTGGTCCCAGGCTATTTTCACCCAGTCTTTGGATAATTTGTCAGACTTTCTATTCACCATTAAAAGGCGTCATGCTATTACAACCTCCCAGGGATCATGGAACCCCACTGACAGATGTAAAGACTAATTAATGGTGGTGAAACATATATTATATCATCATTGGCAGGTTGCTAATGAGTGTCATAAACCTTATCCTGACAGCAAAGATGTGGGCCACCTAATAAGCCCGTGGCTAAACGGCTATGACAATTGAAAATGTCCTTCAACTAGAGTCCTAAAGTATCCTGAATTAATCAATATTTGGATTGGCTTTATTAAAGGTCAAATGTAAAATTATGTATAGATCGATGGGACATCGCTTTAACAACAGTGAACAAAGGGTGCATCAATAGGCTAACTGACGTCAATCACAACATCCCCTGCTTGATTCTGGCTGGAGCATGATCTACTGTGTTGCATGTCCATAACTCCCCAGCCCCCAGCCCCCCTGTTTTTCTCTTAATGATGGAACAGAAGACATCATGCTGTCATCTATACACTGATTATTAGCCTTGTGTGTGTCAGTCTCATCATGTTTCCCTGATTGACTTCAGACACCAATGTAGCGAATAGCGCAATTAATGTCCTGAGCTGGGATCAAACCCGGGTCGCCAACTCACCAGTCCAGCACGAAACAGGAAACGCTAAGAGAGCTAATAGCTCCCACTATAGGCAAGGCAAGCCAATAGTTGTATTTGTATAGCACATTTCAACAACAAGGCAATTCAATGTGCTTTACACAGAAAATCTGAAAAAGGGGAACACAATTATACAATGACATTTACAGATACAGTTACAGTGCAGAAAAGAAAGAAAAATAGCTACGGCTGGGCCACTTCTGTGTGGTCGCTACAATATTGTACTTTTGACTCCACTGCATTGCCGTCACTCGTCGTTGCTTTTTAGAATAGCTTTGAAGTTAGTTGTTTGATTTTTATTTTGTTCTCTAGAACACGATGTCAACATACTGAATTCCTCACAGCAGGAAACCAAGCACAGTACCTCATGCTCTCAGTAAGATGTACTAAAATGCAATGGCAGACGCTGTTCCTGAGGAAAAGAGGAAATCAATCACAGTACTCGGTCTCAACAATGGATTAAAAGCCAAGATTGCCTGCCAATCAGAGGTAATAATGGTGATGGATGCATACAGTAACTGTCAACCTGTCACTCAGATTAAAAACAGCCCTACCCGCCTCTGATGCCTGTAGGAAAGGCTTTTTTTTTGTGCAGCAGGATTCATCTCCAGCCCAAGAAGGGGAAGAATGAACCGACACAACTTCAAAAACATCTTCTAGTGAATTTAAATAAGTACAACTTTGAATAGTTTGACCATGGCTGATTCTCACTTTGTCACCACCATATGAGACCTGTTTCACGGTGTGCGACGCCTTGTGAGCTTGTAGATCGCCTATTTTAAAATAGTATGCATGAAGTGGTTAATGCATGTTTTGTAATAATAATCTAAATCTACAAAGTAACTAGTAACTAAAGTTTTCAAATAATTGTAGTGGAGTCAAAAGTACAATACTTGACTCTGAGATGTAGTGGAGTAGAAGTAAAACTATTGGAAATACTCCGGTAAAGTAAAGATTCCTCAAAAGTGTACTTAAGTACAGTACTTGAGTACATTTACTTAGTTACTTTCCACCACTGGTACAGCAGAAGTCATTTCCAACAAATAGTTTACATTGACTGCAGAAGTACACTGTGTTATAGTACATATATGTTGTAATGATTCTACAAGCAAGTCAGTGCATTCATTAGGTGGTTTACAGGTTCTGTATGCATTGTGAAAACAATACAGAAAAATGTTGACATTAAAAAGAAAATGTACTTTTGAATACTTAAGTATTTTTTTAAGTAAGTACTCAAAATACTTTAAAAAAGTTACCGACCAACTTTGACTTGGAGTGGAGTAATATTTGATCAGGAGCATCTATACTTTGACTCAAGTACTTGTGTACTTTGTCCACCACTGAGTACTGTAGATACGCCAGCTTGTGCCTGATTGGCTAGTTCTGGTCCATAGCCTGGTGGGTGGGATGTGTATACCATAGCCTGGATGGACAATAGCTTTGCAATTCAGAATTCATAAAAATGATGTGGATGATCAATTGGAAAAATATTCGCAAATTGAGTTCCTTGGCCAGTTGCAGCATGCACAAGAAACATTTCAATGACAATGATTGACAAAGTAGTTTGCAGGATTAGCTGCAGCCGTGCGTGTACGCACGCACACACGCGAGCAATTTTAACACTCAACTTCAAATTGTATTGTCACTTAAGATTATAAGTGTAAAGGAGTGGTTTAATTTATTTTCTGTACAAGCTTCAACAAATTATAGTTTAAAAAGATAATCATAAGAAAAGGAAAATGTCAAATTAGAAAACAACAATATCAAGTATACATGGGTGTGTAATAAAAAAAAATAATGAGGCAAAGTGCCTGCCTGGAAGAGATAATAGACTCATAGGGTGCGTTCGGAAATACAGCACTGAGCGCACTGGCCAATACAAACTAATAGGCGAGTGCGCTCCGGTGTGCAATATCCGAACGCACCCTTTATTATTGTGTTCTTCAGATGATTTGGAAAGTATTCTGTTCCTTGCAGCGCTACCACATTCATCGCTCATTTCAAATGGCATCATCAATCACAGGCAGTGATTGATGATCAATATAGCTGGTGTTGTAATCTATCCGAAAGCCTGGAGAAAAAGAAAGAAAAAAACTAAGCTATGATGACTAAAGTCAATTGTAACTCCCCCAGTGTGGTTTACATGTTAACCTGTCCCTGTGGTAAGGCTTATATTGGCCAAACAAAAAGATGCCTGAAATTGAGGATCTCTGAACACAAAACTGCTATACGCACAGGCAATATTGAATATGCCATGGTTAAACACTACCTTGAGGCAAAGCATGGTTCACCCTCATCTTTGTGCTTTGTAGGTATTGAACAAGTGGTTACTACCCGTAGAGGGAGTAACCTTCCCAAATTGCTATATCAGAGCAGGGGCGTAGCCACGGGTGGGCATAGGTAGGCCTGGGCCCACCCATTTGGTTTTTCTGCCAACCCCCCCAAAAAGAAAAAAGAAAATATATATATATATATATATATATATATATATATATATATATATATATATATATATATATTGTATATATATATATTTTTTTAAATTTAATATAATATTCAGCCATTTTGATAACAGTGTATATATATATATACAGTATATATAGGTATCCGAAATCCGTCACAAACCCGCGGAAAAAGTGTCTAAAACCGCTATTAACCGCAGATTTTCCGGCCACACGTGCACACGGGCGTGCGCCCACCCGCAACTTCCGAGGCCCAGCCTCGGCTAGCGTTCTGGCTACGCCACTGTATCAGAGAGAAATGTTTTGGATTTATCAACTCAACACCATGCAACCAAATGGCCTAAATAATGTTTTCTCCAACAAAACCTTTTTATATACACACATTGTGCACTGTTAATCTTATTAAAGTCTCCCTGATGTGTGAGTCCCTGTTGTGGCCTTTCTGTGCTATTTGGATGATCTCATTATTCATATAGTGTGATGTCTTAAAAAAATAAATTCAATTGATGTCTGTGATTCCTTCATGATCGGTGATATTTGTACTGATATTTGTCACGGTTTGAGTCCGGACGGAATGTAGGACCCAAGAGCAGGAGAGACGGAGGCATAACGGGTAGGTTTAAGGGGTTTAATAACTCAAAAGGTAGGTATACAAACAAGGGACTGAACTCACGATGTAACATCACGCAACATAATACAATGAACAAGCAAGGACAGGTTGCAAACACAGGGCTTAAATAGACAGGGACATAATAAGACACAGGTGAACTCAACAGACAATCAACACTGGGATAGGCTGAGGGACTAAGAGGACACAGGAGGAGAACATGACTAATCAACAGGGAGGTGAGACAAGACAGGTAACGGTAACTAGGCACAACAGGAAACAATACTACAAAATAAGGTACAGAACAAAAGCAGGGCAACAACAACAGAGTAACAGAATAACAAGACTACATACAGAACAGAACAAAGGCCTAATAAGTCCAAGACCTTATAAGGGCAGGAAGGTCTAAATAATAAAGTCAGAGTGCGCGGCCCGAGGAGCGGACCGTGACAGGCCTACAGAACAGGCCTAAAGTGTCCACGACCATATAAGGGCAATGGCGGTCTAAATAATAACATCAAAGTCCACGGCCCGAGGAGCGGACCGTGACAGTCACTGTCACAGTCTCAGACTGTGCCCGTCTAGGTGTTGTATTTCTATGTTGTGTTCTAGTCGTTCTGGTTCTATGTTGTCTTCTCCAGCTGTATCTCATGTGTAATCAGCCCTCATGTGTATATTAGTCTTGTTCCCCAGTCAGTGCTTGTCGGATCATTGTTTGTGTCACATCCTCTGTCTGTATGTTAGTCTGTAATAAAATCCCAATCTTGGGTTTGAACACTACTCTGCCTGGCTGTCTGCATTTGGGTCCTCACCACACCACCAGATCGTGACAGAATGATCCGACCAGACTGGACCCAGCGGACAGCACCACACACCTTGGCCTTCCTCTGACCTGGAGACCCCTACCGACCCTCCTGCCCTGCCGACCAGCATGTGCCCTCTGCCCCGCGGCGAGCGTCCAAATGATGACCCGCGCCAGAGCCCTTGCTGGCCACTTAAAGGTGCTCTCTGCTCCACTGTGACAGAGCCCTTACTACCCATCCACCCTGATGTGGAGATGTCCTCTCCTACCCTGACGTTCAGCTTGTGCCCTCTGCTCCGCGTCGATGCGTCTGGAAGATGTTCCGCGCCAGAGCCCTGGCTAACCGTCTTCCCTGATGTCCTCCCTGATTGACCAGCATGTGCCCTCTGCTCCACGTTGAGCGTCTTCACGATGAGCCGTGCCAGAGCCCTTGCTGGCCACTTCCTCCCTTTCTCTGTCCCGGCTCCTCGCCTGCCGTCCGGGCCTCTCCGGCCGCCTTCCGGCTGGTTCCCGGCGGCCGTCCTGCCTCGAGCTCCTCTTCTCTGCCCCGGTTCCTCGCCTGCCATTCCGGACTTCCTCTGCCGCTGTCCGGCCGGACCCGGGTGGCCATCCCGGCCTCGACCCGCGCTTCTTCTTCCTGCCCTGCCTGCGCCCTCTGCGCCGAAGCCCTCAGCGCAGAGCCCTGGCAGCGCTACGCCCCCCCCCGGTCCTGTCTCTGCCCTCTCCCCCCCGGAGGTTCTGGCCCGCTTCTCTGCCCCCCCAGCTGTATTTCTGTGGACACATCCAACAGCTCATAAAAAATGCCAAAGCATTTTCTATCCATCCGTTTCCTTTTCGACATATATTTGTGCATGGAGAAGGCACAATGACCAGGTGCTCACAGAGAAAAAAAGTGATGTTTAAAGTGTCTGTAACGGAAATACAATTTATATTCCCTTTAGGCTATTGATTTATCGATTATTGATTATGCATTTAGTATTTATCTTGCTTCATTTATATTAATATATGACTATATGCTGATTTGTCTGAATGTAATGTCCCAAGAGAAGTAAATTAGTCTGATAATAGGTCTTGTGAGTTTAGTACACCCTCAGTGTACTTATTAAGCAGCAGGCTCACACAGCAAGGTCAAATAGCTATTCCTCTGTGGGCAAGCGGCAGACCTAGACAGCAAGACGACGAGTTATAAGGTTTTATGAACGCAAGGAGAATGTTTCTCGTATCAGGCGTCAGTATGCTGGCTAGGGCAGTGACTATGGCCTCGGCATATAGCAGTGGGCCTTCCATTCTCAGTCGACGAGAATGGAACACATGTTTATAGTTGGTCAGGGTAGTGTCGCTGCTCTTGCGTGGAGCAACACATTTCATAGTCAGGCACCTTCCATACTCAAGTGCTGAGAACACATCTTTTGGTCAGACAGAAGAATGTCAGTCCTCAGTGTTATCCTAACAATGTGTATGTATCCTTGTAGAATCTGTATTTAAGCTGCCCCAACATACAGATCTGTGTCAGACTCCCGTTGCCTTCCGAGACAACCGGACCCTGTCCACCTTTCCTCCATCTCCGTCCATCCCTTTTCCCTCTCCCTCTCTGTTCTTTATTCTTATTCTCATTATTATATTACATAGGAATTATTGTTATATTATTGTCATCTGTTGTATTTAATAAATCTACCGAAACCATATATCAGTATTAACACTTCATTCTCTCACCGAGGAATTATTGAATTTCCACAACAGTGTCAATGGTGCTCCTGGATCCAACGGGATACAGACATGAAAAAGAAACAGATGATCCGGGCACTCAAAAATTTAAGACTTTTCTTTAAAAGAGACTTTAGTTAAAATGCACAGGGCAGGAATGAATGCAGGACAAACACACTCTCCTTAAGTAGCCTTGTGTTGAAAACACATAATTAGTAGGATAATTAAACAGGAACTGCTATATGCACCTGGGTGCATAGCAGTTAATTGAGCGTAATTACACGTGAACAATCAATCAACAACTAGGAGTCTGCACGTGAGTGCATGACTCCCAGGTAAATTAACATCATTTAGAATACATCAAAATCACAATAAAGCATATCATATGATAACAGAAGAAAAACAAACACAAATATAAAGAAATTAAAGAAAACATCAATGTCCTCATTAAGACCAGAAGGGTGAAAGCAATAAGAGAGTGAATCCAGAAGGTTTCCCTCTGGTTCAATTTCCCCACCTGGCGATGTGTTCTATGCCTATGATCTTCAGGAAAGTGTCATTGCTGTCATGAACTTGAGTAAAATCTGCCTGGCTATATGGGATAGTAGTGGTTCTTTGTGCAAATGGCATATTTATGTTCGGCAAGACGGTCACGCATCAGGAGATTGAGCCATGGTGCTCCAGGACATCGATTGTTACGTGTTTTCTTTCATTTCTTTATATGTGTGTTTGTTTTTCTTCTGTTATGATATGATATGATATGCTATATTGTGATTTTGTATGTATTAAAGTAGTAGTATTACTATTCGTTGTGGTTTGTTCTAAATGATGTTCATTTACGTTGGAGTCGTGCAGTTACGCGCAGCCTCTTAGTTGTTGATTGAGTGATTGTTCATGTGTAACTGTAATTACGCTCTATTAACTGCTATGCACCCAGGTACATATAGCAGTTTGTTAAGTGTTTAATCACTCAGCGTGTTTTCAACACTACTTAACCAGAGTGCGTTTGTCCTGCATTCATTCCTGCCCTGATGAAGACCTGTGGTCGAAACATGTTGGCATTTTAACTAATAAAGCCTGTTCTCCTCTTTTACATTTTTGAGTGCCCATATCATCTGTTTTTTTCATGTTTATTTTTCATATATTTGTGCATAGTGTATTTGTCAAAAGGAGAAAATACAATCAATTTTGAAAGTGTATTTCCACTGTGTTCCTTTGAGAGTAAAGTGCATATAAACAAAAACAAATCGAACTGGTTCCCAAGCGGCCACTCTACCTCCTGAGCCACTGCCGCCCCCAAGACAACACAGGTACTACTATACTGTATATGGACTGCTACAATTCTAAATATGGTCATGATGAGCATGCTGTTGCTATGTGTTGGAGGATCAATATCAACAAGAGGGATGCTTGCTAAATTGACAATCTGCCGGTCAAGAACACAGTATCTGTCATTGGAATAAGGCTGGACACCCTGGTGGTGAGATGTACAAGGACCAAAGTCATCTCCATCATGGACATTGCCCCCCATGCCTTCCACAAGGTACAGACACAACAGCAAGCCAACGGCAACCTTAAGCCAATGGCTCAGCATGCATGGTGAGTGGCTCCACAGACCATTTAGGGTTTCTTTTGTTCCGGGCTCCGGCTGCCATCCAATATTGCAGTGGTTCCCAAACACTGGGTTGGGACCCATTTGTGGGTTGCGAGCAAATACCCCTTTATTTTTAGTTTTCCTCACATTTTATTTTTAAATACGATTATTTTAAAGGATTTAAAAAAAAAAAAATCACAATTTTTCACAAATTAAAAACAAATTCAAAGATTTTGCAAAAGAATTTCTAAAATAAATAAAATAAAATAAACCCTAACCCTAATTAGAAAAAGACGTAGCTGACAAAAGCTCAAAACGCGGCGCGTTGTGAGCTTGTAGATCGGCTATTTTCACAAGTTTGTGTCCCAGGGAGACAAATTTCTCTTGGGTCACGTGCTAAAAAGTTTGGGAACCACAATATCCAATAGTAATGATGAGTAGAGCTCCCTAAATGGTTTGTGAAATGTGAATGTTTTGACATTTTTCTTTCTTCATGTGTTGTGTTGCCCTGTCTTGTTTACTATGTTTCTTCTTTTTGTGCTGCTGCATGGCAACCACATTTCACTCAACAAAGTATCTACCTAAATTTCATTCCTAACAAATAGGTTTTTCTTTGAGTTTTGTGTGGTAAATAACATCACCATGATGTATAATACCAAGCTGTCTGTAGGGGTTATAATAATACTGTCTGCTGTATTGCTTTATCAATCGAACTGTATGCATGAATCGTCATGAATTCATTATTATTAAGTTAGAATTCCGAAATAGGGTCTCATCATAAGTCCGTATCATGGTCAGGATCATGGTCAGGATCATGGTTAGTAGCATGGTCAGTAGCATGGTCAGTATCATGTCAGTATCATGTCATTATCATGTCAGTATCATGTCATTATCATGTCATTATCATGGTTAGTATCAAGTCAGGATCATGGTCAGTATCATGGTCAGTAGCATGGTCAGTACCAGCCAGGGTCAGTATCATGGTCAGTATCATGTCAGTATCATATGTCACATGATATATTGATGTGCTTTTTCCCCCATAGCACATGTAGGTGTGATTCATTAAAAACTCACATAAGATCCAATCAACTCACTTTCATTTCATTCTAATCATGTTAGTCTTGCCTGGAGAGGAGCTTTTTCTTTCCCGTTTTGTAATGGTTTGTTTAGTTCATTTTTCCCCCTCCACACTCTTCATTGTATTATGTCATATTAACATATTTCTTTGGCACTTCTCTCTGGGTTTACATGCAGGAAATGAGAACCTGGCTTTAATGGGATTTCTAGTTAAAACATATCTAATACCCTATGCCTATATCTGTTCTACTCTTCTGCTTGTTTATTTGCTCTATGGCTGGGAATCAGAGGAACAGGTCTAATTGACCTTTCTGTCAACATGAAAGATGAATATAGCTTGAATGTGCTGCTAATTGGGGAATGTTTGACCCCTTTTTGCATTGTGTTGTTCACATTGTTGGCCTGAAAAAACATCTATCGAGACCACATGGGGAGGTAAATGCAAATTCCCATAGAAAGGAGGTGTCATTTTCTGCCGCAGTTTTCCTTTTTCTCCTTTGTACATATAGTGTTTTGTATTTGTTGATGACATGTATTATTGTGTTATGTTTGTATGCTATTCTATGAATGCTATGCTACGAATTGAATACATAAATAGGACCACAATGGAAAC
The DNA here is from genome assembly GCF_963280865.1 of Gymnoscopelus braueri. NCBI lineage: Eukaryota > Metazoa > Chordata > Actinopteri > Myctophiformes > Myctophidae > Gymnoscopelus > Gymnoscopelus braueri. The sequence goes on along the minus strand of NC_137623.1, from coordinate 20,055,359 downwards.
AAGTCCCCAGGACTTTTTTGTGCCATCCTTTTAGCTTTTGTCTGACTTTACCATGTGCTGTTTACATAAAGTATAGTCCATACCCGTGGGGGGATATGCGCACATGATCTGGCAACCCGGGAGGCAGTTCGTCCCATAGCTCGCGGGGCCATCCCACAGCTGGGCAGCCGTAACCATGGCGACATTCTTTTACACAAAAACGCTAATAAACAGCTGAGATTTGGTGAAATCGAAAAACGGGCTTCGCAGTTCCGTGCACATGGTAATGGTCAATGTGTGTGTGCAAATTCAGATCAATTGCTCCAGCCACTGAGGAGAACCGGGCAGAACAGTTTTTGGCACTACTTACTACACCATGCACTACAGAGCTTTGTAGAGTTATAGTAGGATATATTTTAAAAAAAAACTTAAATGTCCATTTGTACACCTTAATGTATGACAAACTGGGGGGTCCTTGAAATGAAAAAGTTTGAGAACCAGCGGTTTATACCAGTGAGGCCCATGCAGCATCTGGTCCTCAAAGTGGGGTGGGGGGTTCCAGGGACCCCAGGGAAAGTAGTTAATAAAGCATCACAATAATTTAAACCACTTTAACCCTTATTTTATACTTCGGCAATTTTTGAAAAATCGTTCAAATGTGTGCAAATCTTTGAATATATAACATTGTTAAAGCGAACATTTTTAACTCAAATCTTTGCTTCTTGGGGGGTCCCTGGAACAAAATATTTTGAGATGGGGGGGTCCACGGCCAAAAAAGACATGTCATTTTGGGGGTCCTTGTCTTGACATGAAAAGGTTTTGAGCACCAGGGTTTTTTCTTTTAGGTCTTAGGGTGTGGTCACACCAAACTTGTATTCTGCCTATGAGGGTGGATTCTGACAGTACTTTTCAATGGGAACAGAGAGCACTTTTTTTTCTTCAGAAATCCGTAAATGGCAACAAACCCCTCCGTTCCCATTGAAAAGCATTGGCAGAATCCTCCCTCATATAGGTAAAATTCCAGTTCGGTGTGACCGCACCGCAATGGGTTAATCCAGTGGATTCAAGACATTCATTTGAGGCTTCATGCAGCTGTGCAGCTTCTTACATTCTCCTGGTGTGCTGTTGTTGTTGCCGTGGCGATTTCACCAGTGGTAGAAGAAGAACTTGTGCACATGTTTTACTTGAGTAAAAGTATCAATACCCGATTGTAGAAATGCTCTGTTACAAGTAACCGGTATTCAAAATTTACTCTAGTAAAAGTACAAAAGTATTGGCATCAAAATATATTTAAAGTACTAAAAGTAAAAGTAACCATTATGCAGAATGTCCCATTTCACAAGTTTCCAAATGTATAAAATGTATAGAAATCCTTTAAAAATTGCAGATCTACAAGCTCACAACGCGTCGCAAGATCGTCTATTTTCAAATTGCAGAAGTATATACTGTAGGTCTGAAGTGGTTTGTAATAATAATCAAAATCTACAAAGCAACTAAAGTTTTCAAATAATTATAGTGGAGTAAAAGTACAATATTTGCCTTTGAGATGTAGTGGAGTAGAAGTACAATTATTGAAAATTGGAAATACTTACACCTAGTACAGTACTTGAGTACATGTACTTAGTTACTTTACACCACCGGATTTCACTTTGTAGTAGCTACATAGAAAATAATCCTCTGATATGTCAAATGTTCCCCTTGATGGTGTTGTTGGGGATAACATTCATGTACACATGTAGATGCACAAGCACGCACTAAATGAAAAGACCCTTTAATCCATAGCTCAAAGAGAGAGGATAAATGAAATTGCAGGGTGGAAAAGGATACACAGTATTTTCTGAAGGAAAAAGGTTAATGCATTCTCTCTCGCCTTAATTTGAATGCATGGCATAACCACCACAGCATTCACCTCAAATCCTCTTATTCCCAGCTTAAGAAACAGCATTTTATTTTCCTGGTGCACTCTTAACCCAGAAGATGAATTCTCAAGGCTAAACTGATACATTTTCTTTCCCTCAGACTGCACCCGATCTACTATGGATTACACCCAAATAATCTCTATATCCTATCCAAGAATAACAATAATATTAGAGAGGACTAAAGACCTACCTTTTTTACATAGCTTTTTTTTTTTTTTTAGCTTCACTGGTTTTACCTCTAGGCTTTATGCCCACATGTTTTTAACGTTTTGTTTCTGTTTCTTAGATCTTTTATAGTGGTGTGATGTTTTTTGTGTGCAAATGCTTATTGTAGCACTTTACCCATGTAAAGTGCATTATAAATCAAATCAATTATTATTATTATTTTTATTATTATAACAATAAGGATTCTAATTACCTTTTTTTCATTAACCTAGGTCTATAATCGGTCCCTTTTTTTTAATACAAAATACTTAAGGGTAAATAAATACAGAAAAAAATAGAAAAAGTGCTCCTCGGAGCGCAGCTCTCCGCCAGGTCAGGTAGGTTATTGTGGCCTCCTGGTGGCGCTATAACAAGCCAATGTGAAAAGGGTGCCATTTCTTCTTAGGCCATTCAATTGGACACTGCATTCATGATTTGAGGCATTTTGTTCCAAAAATTTGTTTTGCTAAATTAGACCTGCTGGTGGCGCTATAACAGGCCAATGTGAAAAGGGTGGCATTTCTTCCTCGGCCTAGTGGGAAGGTGAGCACAACATTTAACGGAAATAGCATGCTGCGTTGATGATTTAAGGCATTTTGTTCAAAACTAACCAATCCTGCAATCTTAGCCAATTAGGATAGAATATGGAAAATCGGACAGATCCATGTTGATCACATGACTATAGAGATACTGTGTACCAATTTGCGTGAGGTTTGGACAAAATCTGTAAGAGTGATATCCAAACATGTGTTTTGCACAAATCGGCCTCCTGGTGGCACTATAACAGGCCAATCTGAAAAGTTTGGGGCAGAGGTTCGGCTTTGACATCCAGGGCTAACGGTGCCGAAGATTAGCTGTTCACAGACAGACACAAGGACGGACACACGGACGGACAGGGTGTAAAACATACTCTCGCCATGCCTTTCGATGCCTTTCGGCCTGGCGGAGACAACAATGCGTTATGTTGTGCACAACAGATCCGAGTGATAACAAATGAACTGAAATCAAGCAAGTAAAATCGTGCATTGAGTAATAAGCACTAAGCAGTGTATTTGAGCAATTGGAATCTCAGCCCCTCAGAAAGATTATGAAGCCTCATATTCCACTGGGCCACAAATGAGTAGAGAGACATTGCCCTGCTATACACATAAATCACTGTAATTGGGAAAGCCACTCTGAATAAGGTCTTAATCTACAGAAAACAAAATTGAACACTCAAAACCGAGGCAGTAAAATCAGTGGCTACTTTATTGGAACATAATCAAAAAGAGATTGTGTTTTAACCGAATTGAAGATAGGGATTTCTAATTTAATTTATGTATATCATTCTTTTTTCCCCTTCTTTCCAAGGCAATGGGGAATTGGAGAAAAAGTTGCAAAGGATGGATGATATGAAAGTCCCACTGTTTGAAGGAAACTTCACTTTGTCAATTTTAATGTCAATGTCCTGTTGAATGTCATGTTTTTATGTTATGTGTGGACCACAGGAAGCTGTTGTTATGCACCAGCTAATGGGGATCCTAATAAACTCAATAAACCACTTAAACCTTTTTCTTCATTGTATATCAAAAAGCTAAATAGTCAATCTATAATTCCCTGAATGATCCACTATTATGACATACCCAGAATAGGGTTAATATGGCTAAAGACTGTAGCCCAACTACTTGGTTCATCTTCAGGGATGAAGTTGAGGTGAGAAGGAGAGGCTCTCCAAACTTTCTATAAAGCTGATTGATCCATCATGTATTATTAACATTATGTAATAATAATATCTAGTGTGATGCCCAGAATTCCAAGCTGTTTCTTTGCAAAGCTCTACCTATCTAGAATGGCCTGTATATTGGGTTTATGGCAAAAGAGATAAATCACAGAGAAAAGAGAAAAATATCACACTGCACATTCAGCCTAATCTTTGACATGTAATAACTGTGATAAACAACCTCATGCTATTATTTATTTACTTTTTAGAGCAAAATGCTTCATACAATAGGAGGGCTTAATTCAGCATACAACATCCTCATATTGACTGCATCAGAATTACTTGATTCACGGAGAACAAAATAAAACATTCATGACTACATTGAATGAACAAGAGTTGAATTTGTAAGAGAATTTGGTTAATTCTTATATACAGATTTCCCGAAAAGATGTTAGAGGCAGAGGTGATGATGGCAGATCAGTAAAAGCCATTATCATAAGGAAAAATGTATTGAAAGTGAGTAGGAAATGCCAGAGGGGCTTAGTTGTATATTCTGCACCTACTGTGTTGCTGTCTCCCTTGAAGATGTGACAAGGCAGCTCCCTGTAGGCAGCAGACACAGAACACAGGCAGCCTGGTAGAAGAAAGGAGGGTTTCATCATCCCTTTGACTCTGCAGGGGGGAATGGGCAGAATGGTTAGAAAGAAGAAGTAGACAGAAAGCAGTGGCGGAAAGTAATTAAGTACATTTACTCAAGTACTGTACTTACTGTAAGTATAATTTTGAGGTATTGTTTACTTTACTGGAGTATTTCCAATTTTCAATACTTTTACTTCTTCTCTACTACATCTCAGAGGCAAATATTGTATTTTTACACTACTACAATTATTTGAACTACGCCCTATTTTGTACTTCAGTTATTTGAAAATAGCCGATCTACAAGCTCACAACGCGTCGCAGAGCTTGTAGATCTGCTACTTTCAAAAGATCTTTTTAAGAGTATTTTTACTTTTGATACTTTAATTGAAACCAATACTTTTGTAGTTTTACTCAAGTAAAATGTGAGTACAGAACCTTTAATTGTAACAGAGTATTTCTATATTGTCGTATACAGTAGGTACTTTTACTTAAGTTTAAAATGTGAGTACATCTTCCACCACTGAAAAAAAACTGGATGGGAATATAGACAGACAGTGGCTCATCCACCATCTAATTGTAGCGATGTTTCATGGGGGCCATCATTGTCTTGTGCCCAATTATTCTTGAGGAACGCAATCCTCTTCTCAACTAACTTCTTATTTCTGTTCCTGAGACAAGTCTAATTAGTTGCCTTTACTTTCAGTGTGGCTGTCTTGTGTGAAGTGAGACAAGCCACGCAGCCAGGGGATCAAGGTAATGGAGGTGGCTGAAGGTTAGAACCATTGGCTTCTGGACAGTTATTAAAGTCAACCCAGACCTATCTGGTGTGGCGAGCTCACAGTTAAAGGGATAGTTCACCCCCAAAATGCCTTTTTTTCGTAATCGATTAGTGACCCCATGGAGACTTGAATTCATGGATATTCTTTTTTATTTTTTTGTCTCATTCCTAAGCCAATAATTTGATGACCGGCAGCGGTTCCGGTAGGAGACACAAATTTGGGTCTCCTTGTGTCTCCTACCGGAAGAGCTGCCTACCTGGTCAGCCAATTATTGGCTTGGGAAAAGAGACAAAAACAAAAACAAAATCCATGAATTCAAGTCTCCATGGGGTGACTAATCGATAGAAAAAAAAAATATTTTTTGGGGGTGAACTATCCCTTTAAGTATGGTGCCTCAGCAGCTCTTTAAACCAGGGGTCTTCACGTTTCTCAGCCCTTAGCTGAGAGAGAGCTGAAGCAGGGTCCCCCATAAAATTGTGTTGCAGATAAAACATTTTCATAGATTTCATAGACTTGTTTGACAGCACTGTCATCAGTGTTGTATTGATGTTAATGTGTATTTCCATACATTTAACCACAATACCTTTCACTCTGTACTTGGTCTGCTCTTTTTTCCCCTTCTACACTAAACCTCTTTGCCAAAAATAGCGCTGTGAGGCGTTGTGAGCTTGTAGATTTGCAATGTTGACTAAAGTTCTCCTCAGAATAGGGATGCATAATGTAAAAAAAATGTCCAATCACACAAAGATTTGGCAGACCCCCTAGGGGTCCCGGACCCCCTGTTGAAGACCCCTGCTTTAGAACTGGGGAGGATTACTGGACAGGTCAGAATGGTTCAAGCACAATTCAAGAACCAGCTAGTTGTCAACCATAGCACTAGCATACAATTGTGTCTGCTCATTTTCTTTATTTCATCACCTATTTCAATAGGTGATGAAACAAACGTGTCAATGTCAGGGACCAGGTTCTGAGCAGTTGTTATTGTCATTTAGATGTCTAATGTGTCACCTGTGAGCGCAGTTTGGATTTATTGATGTTCATTATTACAGGGTGTTAGAACTCATAATTGTGTTTATTGCCTCAAGGTCACACCGACCTTACCTGATTGATTCATACTAGTTAACTCTGATCACGGGTGCTCAGCAAACTGTTTGTTGTACCTCATCTTTAGTCTCATGTAGTATGTATTCATAATTTCTGCCTCAGTCTATATTGTCCATATTTGTATGTTACAGTCCTTATTATATTCCTCCTCCTAATTATTTTACATATTTAGTAAGATGTATGCATGTTGCATGTTTCAGACCGCAGCTTTAATAAATCCCCTCAACTGGGAAAGTCTGGTTCCTTCCGTGTCCTCGGGACCGGGACACACCTCCATACCTTGCGCCACTCTAAACCACATTCCCTGGAGACCCGGCTCTATTCAGGGTGAAATTTGAACAAACCACTAATTACGGATTTCGGACTAGGCAAGAGGAGTTTCCCCGCAAAATTCGGTATTCTGTGGCACCCCTCTCACCCGCCAAACACCTGAGCTACCCCTTACATTATGCATAGGTGTGGTTTGGGCGTTACAATGATAAAACCAATCACCGTGCCAGAAGCCATTGCCTTTAAGAGAAGACTGCGCTAGCCGTCATCCCCGATCCAATATATGCTCTAGCCTATCTCCCTGTCTGCAGTCTCTGCACTGTTGCCTGGTCTGATTATTATAAGCCGCATTGGGCTTGTTTTCCTTCTTTTTTTTAATTTGTATCCAAATACATTTTTATATTAATTTGTAGCCTATTGTGTTCACAATAAGCTTGTCATATTAGTCAGATCCGGAATAGTATATGAAAGCCATTTAAAATATTTATACTATTGGTACACACCAGCTGCTCCCAAATAATTAATTACATCATGTTGCGACAACGCTCCTACGTGGTACACAGACAAACAGTAGCACATGGGTATAATAAATTGGACAGTTTTAGGAAAGGTCTATAGCCTATGTACTCACGTTGGCTGTATTGTTCTATTTCCACCATTCTAATGGATTCCAGGGGTGTGTAAACATCTCTGTAGTAGCTCCATAGTTTCCTCTGAAGTGACGCAGTTAAAGTTAACTTACATCCATATTGTCCCCGTTATCTTTCATCATCCACCTTTGTTCAGTAATCCCGAACAGAGCTAAACTTTAAGTTTACATCAATCAAAGCCTCTCAAACCCAGACACATTGCTGCGATGCGTATGTGCGTGGCCTACCTACCCAAAATAACAGACATACAAGCTATCAACGGCGCTGCGTCATGTCTGTCGACAGCTTACAGATCTGTTATTTTGGACAGCATGCAATGAGGCGCGCGCCACAGAGAAGCCAAACCAAAAACATTACATTACGTGGTCAACAACATACTAGACATGTAACTTGCTTGGAGCTTTTAATGCAGTGGTTCTCAACCTGTGGGACGAGACCACAATGGAGCACCCAACACCTGGCGAGCTTGTAGATCTGCTATTTTCACAATATTAATCTGTGGAACCGAGTCAAACAAAATGAGGGGGTCCCCAGTTCAAATATGGTTATTTTGGGGGGTCATGAACGTAGCGTTTACGCGGGGAATATAATAATAATATAGGCTAATATATATAATATAGGCTATAATATAATATTCACCCGCAGCATGGGTTTAACGAGACAGCAGCCAAAATGAAAATCACACTAGATGATCCTATCATCTTATAAAAAATGTAAGTGCTTCAGATTTTAGCCCAAACCCAACGGGACCCGACCCGGCCCGTCGGCACCGGCTGAGCCGGGTCTACGTTTTTTTTACATCCAAATAAATTCACATATTAATTAATTTGTAGCGTAGGCTATTGTGTTCACAATAAGCTTGTCATATTAGTCAGATCCCCAAGAGTATATGAAAGCCATTTAAAATAGTTATATATTCTTACACAGCTGATGCCAAATAATTAATCAACAGGGCAGCGCAAGTCATGACGCAGCAGCAGATCGAGCACCCTTTAAAGTTTAAACCATAACATGACATAAATAATGGATCTTCAGAGCTTTCTTCATGTCTTTTTCACCTCAAAGTAAATGTTGGATTATTTCTTCAAATGATAGCACAGGCAGCGGCCAGTAGAAGGTAACATTGGATGTGATTTCTCCATTGCAAAAATGATTACGGTTATTCTATGAAACATATATTTCATAGAATAACCATAATCATTTTTAAAATGGTTATGGGGCAGTGTATATATTTATATAGCCCTATTTGCTCCAAGCTGTTTTTTAAATAAAATATAGACTGTTGGAATAGGGTAGAATGACTCCTGTTCTTAACGAATTACCAAGATTTAATGAGAAATAAGGCTTCTTTAAAAAAATGACTTGACGGGCTGGGCTGGGTCTAATTTGTCAATTATTAGTCGAGCCGGGCTGAAATATTTAGGGGATATGAAAGCTCTAGTTAGTAGTTTGAAGTGCTCATGTGGCCTTATAGTTGCTTCTTTTTGTTTTCATAGACCTGCGGACTGCGGTTGCTTATTTCTCGCCAAGGCTGGCAACACGACTCATGGTCCAACGCACAAAGCCATTGTAGTGTCTGTGTGCACTTGACGGGTGATTTTATAAACCAGCGGGTGCTTTTAGAATCCACTATCCCCCCTCCCCAAGCCGTACCCATGTGTGGGTTGAGAATGTCAATGTGGGGGATATAGCAACAACACGCCCACGGGCACACCTCCATGCGCAAATAACGGCGTCGGCATAATGGTGACGGGTAGAGCAGGTGCTAGAATAACCTATTGGGGCGGCGCAGCTCCATTATCCGGATTTAACAGGTTAAGGGTAGCGTTGCGGCTGGGAAAACTGGCACAGAATAGAGCCGTCCGTCTCCTTTACACAGAGAAAGCCTGCTCACAGAGATTGTGCCAAACATGGATCTTTAGGATTTTTTTTTCTAAATAAAGGATATTGTGGTATCATGTTTGATAGAATGGTCCAAATCTCCTGCAATGTCTCTGATTCTCTCTAGTCTCTGCTATATATTCCAGTCCTTGATAAACTGATATTAGAAAACGCCTGTCTCTTGTCATGGTGCCACCAATGGTGCCAACATGCAGTGGTGGAAAGTAACTAAGTACATGTACTCAGGTATCGTGTTCATGTACAAATTTGAGGAATCTTTACTTTACTGGAGTATTAACACATTTCTATACTTTTACTTCTACTCCACTACATCTCAGAGGCAAATATTTTACTTTTACTCCACTACAATTATTTGAAAACTTTAGTTACTACAGTAGTTACTTTGTAGGTTTTGATTATTATTTAGAAAAAATACATGAACCACTTTAGCCTTATTTATACTTCGGCTATTTGAAAATAGCCAATTCGACACGTTGTGAGCTTGTAGATCTGATATTTTCAAAAGATTTGTATACATATTGAACTATGGTACATTCTGCAAAATGAGTACTTTTGCTTTTAGTACTTTAAGTATATTTTGATGACAATACTTTTTTACTTTTTACTCAAGTACATTTTTAATACCAGACTTTTACTTGTTTCTAGACTGTGGTATTGAGAAATCTGAGTACTTCTTCCAAAAATAATCGTGATATATTTTTGCCATATTGCCCACCTCCATGAATAGTTATATCAGCATGCCCATACATGGCCAATTGAGCATATGCTGATGACATCACAGATCTCCATATATGGGAATAAAGGGGACAAGGACTGACAAATACACAGATCTCCATATATGGCCATAAAAGGGACAAGGACAGACACACACACAGATCTCCATATATGGCATATCAGTCACTTCGGCTTGATTCTTTCCGACTTAGTTCGTATATCGATCGACTGCATAATTAACTAGAAAATGTGCTCCTCAGAGCACAGGTCTCCGCCAGGTGAGGTGGTAAAAGAAAGTACTGTTCCTGATTAATCCTGTCTTACCTATTTATATTACATATTGTGATGTCACGTGAAGATTGACCAATGTTAGCTGTTAGCTGTGAGCGGACGGACACACGGACGGACAGAGGGTAAAACATACCCTCCACCATCTCCACCATGCCTTCGGCCTGGCGGAGACAAAAACTTATAATACGGAGATGAGAGGTTTGTGTACTCAGACCATCAGCAGCAGGAAGGGCAGCACCAGGCCCGGGTTGGAGGCATAGCTGAACACCTTACTGAACCAGGCAGGGAAGTCTGACTCCATAGTCTCCTGGATCACATGAAACATCCGGTTCATTCCACTGTCACACCACAGAGTACATACCGTCACATCATCAGTGTTAACCACGTGACTGACAGACAGACAGACAGACAGACAGACAGACAGACATACAGACAGTGGTGGAAAAAGTACTCGCTGGGGGTCCATTCGAGGGGGTCCCCGGACCCCAAAGTCTGTTAGGAATCTCCATACATGGGAATAAAAGGGACAAGTACTGACTAATACAGAGATCTCCATATATGGCCATTAACATTTGGTGATAAAACAAGGGAACCAGGAGACCTGGTACTGCCAGACCCCTAGTGGTTGAAAGATCAGAGCACTACGTCACGCTAAGCTTGGCCAATCAAAAAGAGGACAGAAGACAGACCTCTTTTATGCCCATGTATGGACGAAAATGTTTGGAGAGGGGGACCGAACAGAAGACAGACCTCTTTTATGCCCATGTATGGACGAAAACGTTTGGATAGGGGGACCGAACAGAAGACAGACCTCTTTTATGCCCATGTATGGACGAAAACGTTTGGAGAGGGGGACCGACAAAGCCTCATGTAGGCCCGACCCGCTGGGTCTGGCAAAAAGAAAGGGAACATCAGCATATGCTTGCCTGGGCAGGGGTTGCTATGGTGATCAGTTTGTCACGAGATCAACTGGCATCAGTTTCCCCGATTGGCCAACCGAACCCATTGGCTTTACAGATTGGCTAAGCTTCACCTGACATTTGCACTGCTCTATCTATATATGTGGCAGTGTGCATAACTACATTCCATTAAAGAGTAAGACTCGGGTAATCCACTTTTATACACAACTGACTTTTTTATGGTAGTGGACAAGGACATTTGCGTGTGCCTGGAATTTGTCCTCTGTATTATTACCCACCCTAATTAGGATCAGTAAGCCCTTATTGCACGAGGGGTCGTTGGGGTTCTGCCTGTTGCTCGAGGACACTAAGCCAGGAGGACGTGGCATGCTACACTGGACTGTGCATGTGAATTGCAAAGGAGGACCAGAGGGATCCTATCCTGTGGCAGTGGGACAAAAGGTGTACACCTTTGGCTATGTGTGCAATCATCTACCATGGCAAAATATCTACTGGCAACTTCAGATTACTGTGCATATCCTCAACACAGTAACTTTGCGCTGGACAAACAGAAGAGCAAATGTTCCCTCCATGCTCCACGTCCAGGCAGCTGTGCTGATAGAAGATATCATCTACATCCTGGGACAGTGGATTAGTGGAGTAGAGTTCTGCAATATTTATGCATTTGATGTCGACGCCCACACATGGTTCAAGCCTAAGGTTTCGGGGACAGCTCCAGAGGTGAGGCGCCACCACTCAGCCTGTGTCTTGGGGAAGGTCATGTATATCTATGGAGAATATACACGAGGCATGAACACGAGTGCAATACACAAGTTGGACACCACCACAATGGTCTGGAGTTTAATTAACACCGGAGGCGGGCCACCTGTTTCAAGACGTCACTGTGCCACCATCATTGGGACAAAGATGTTTGTATTTGGGGAGAACGAGGAGAACATCGGAGTGTTTGACACAGAGACCGACTCCTGGCTGAGCACGCCTACTGCAGCCGTGCGTGCCAACGTTGTCCCAAGGAATTGTGCTTGTTATTCATCCTTTGCCTACAATGGAGAGTTTTACATGTTTTGTTCCTGGCCCTTCAAAGGTCTGTGGAAATTCAATCGGGAGACCTTCTCCTGGAAGAAGGTTGAGGTCAAGGGGAGACGCCGGGGTTGGAGCTTTGGGATGCTAGGGTGCTGTTGCATGGTGGGAGATCGTATCGTCGTCTACACGCCCAGTTACTTGTACATCTTAGATCTCAGTCCTAGTCTGAAGACGCTATGTAAACTAGCAGTTATTCAGTGTGGTCTCAAGCACTCCAGACTCCCGCACAACATCAGGTGGGAACTGGCAGCCATGACAAATATCAAGAGTCAATAGTAACACTTAATCTTCACTCAATCCATTTTCTTTGCCCATTTGCTAACATTTAGCTATTTTTTTTGCACAAAACCCACACAAAACTGGGGTGAACTACTCCTTTAAGACCTTAATACCTGAAAAAAAATAAGAAATTAAATGAAAACAGACCATCAAAAGTAATAAACCAAAATACTATAAAAACTGGTCAAACATTTGCCAAATTGTCAAATAATATAAGAGTAGAAAAATTTGAAAATAGCAATTTTCACAGTATGGAACCGAGTCAAACTAAATGTAATGCCTCAACTCAAATAGGATTATTATGGGGTGTCCCCAGTTCAAATATGATTATTTCGGGGGGGTCGCGGCCTAGGAAAGGTTGAGAGACACTGCTTTACACCACCGTATAAGCAACGTCGTCATGCACACCTGAAGGGTCCGCAGTCGAAGGACGGGGGGATGGTGACGATGGTGTAGATGGCCGGTAAGGTGGAGAGGAAGAGGATGACCAGCAGCATGGCCATGTAGAAGTTGTTGGAGCCGGACGCCTTGAAGTAGTGGTGGGAAAAAAAACGTTCATTTCAGTGTACGGACGATTTTGTTCATGGCAATGATTCGTTCAAATGATTCGTTCAAATGATTCGTTCAAATGATTCGTTCAAATGATTCGTTCAAATAATTCGTTCAGTAGCGCTATTTTCTAGTGAAAGACACCATCGTGGGAGCGTTATTATTACGTCGGGCGTACAGCCTGCCCCTCCCGTCCCGTGTACGGGGAGGCATGAACGATAGCGTGAACGTAACACGTCAATGAACTAGTTCTTTTGAACTAATCGATCATGAACGACCCATCACTACCTTGAAGACCCTCTCCTGGGGCACGTTGCAGCACATGACCGCCCAGCACTGCAGGTACATGGACACGTGCAGACGCAGCACGTTCAGCGCCGGCAGACAGGGGGTGTAGAAGGCCCCCATCCTGCAACAACAACACAGGGAAATAATGATAATAGGGGCTCAGTTCGGGGCTCTCCCCAGCCTGGCAGAGAGAGAGTAGCGCCCAGGATTACAAGCTTAGGCGATTGGCACTGGGTGAAAAATGGGTTACAAAATCATGTGATAAAAAAAAAGTTAAAGCGCTATATTCTGATAGTAATAATCATTTGTTTTCAGTAATAGGGGTCTCCTCGTCTCTCCGGCTCTTTAGAAAATAATAAATATATTTTCAGGTGGGACACCAATTTCATCCTATCAGGAGAGTGAACTAGAGTTCTCAAATTCTGCCCGAACCCGACCCTATCTGACCCGACGTTTTTGGGCCGGGCCGAAAATGTATACTAATTAGTCGGGCCGGGCCGAGGCTTCGGTTCCGTAAAAAAAATACGTGCGGGTCATCAGTCGAGTCTCCTCCTCCGTCATCAAATTATTGCCGTAGGAATGTGACAAAAACAGAAATAATCTCCATGAATTCAGAGCTTCATGGGGTGTGTAATTGATAGAAAACTAGAAAATGTGCTCCTCGGAGCACAGGTCTCCGCCAGGCGAGGTGGTAAAAGAAAGTACTGTTCCTGATTAATCCTGTCTTACCTATTTATATTACATATTGTGATGTCACGTGAAGCTTGACCAATGTTAGCTGTGAGCGGACGGACACACACACGGACGGACAGAGGGTAAAACATACTCTCCACCATGCCTTCGGCCTGGCGGAGACAATGACAATTGCAATGAAAGCCAAAAGAACCGTTTCTTGTCCATGCAAATGTTTTTTATCAATCACATTCCTTTTCCTCTCTGATTCTTGCTGTACTTCATCACTGTTAGTGTTGTTATTCCTCTCGACTATTTTTACCGCTTCAGCATATGACAATCGATTCCTTTCTGCCCTAACCCTGCTCACCTTCATCTCCTTCTCCCTCCTAGTGGACACAAAGCTGATCCCACATAATGTTCCCCACCTTTGCCTTTTCTTGGCTTTCTTTACAATCCTCCTTGCATTTTTCTTCCCCACACCTCCCACATCTTCTGTTTTCCCTGCACACTGAAGCTGTATGTCCGTATAGCTGGCAAAAAAAGCACCTGAGCGGTGCTCTTTCATAGGGCCTGACCTATAGAATATGTATTCCAGGAGCATTCTCTGCGGTAGTACATTCCCTTCAAAAGTCAGATAAATCGATTTGCTTTTCTCTCGTTTCCCATTTCTAAATCGAGTCAATCTTATTGCATCAGACACTCCATCAGCGATGTTCATAAATGCTTCTGGCTTCACATGCAGTGGCACTCCACTTATAACTCCCTTGCTACTTTGTTTCATTCCAAGGCGAAAGATATCCACTGGGCACTTCCCAAATTTCTATATATTCATGGCTTTATTCATCTGATCAGCGTTACACTCAAATATCAGTAACCCACTCCTGGTAATCCTCAATGACTTAACTTGTCCCACTTTTCCTACAATAAACTTTCCAACTGCATGTTGGTCACTGAAAATGCCGTCGGCTTTTGTTTCCGCTCTCATTCCAAACATATACTTCTCATCTTGACTTGGTCACTTTCTGAACTGTTTCTGTTTGCTCCTTTCATCCATTTTTATATCCGTTCGCATTTTCACCACAATCTTGTCTCTCACCTGCCTACTCCATCTCCCTCTCCACGTGTGGTCTGTTCAATGCGGAAGCCAGTAGGCACACTCAATCGACACACCATCTTCCCCTGCCGAAGGTGTAAAGAGCCTCAAATCAAGTTGTTTGCAGCTGCAAGGTTAACGAGGTGGGAGGGCAGGGCACTTGACATCTCTGCATCAGGTGAAAAGTGAAACTAAAACTGACTGATGGCAGCCAGCTCATTTAAATTATAAATAATTATGATAGTGAAATTAAAACTATTTGTCAAATGTTCGTCTTGATAAGGGCCACGGATATTGGGCAGGTGTTTTTTTTGTGTGGGGGGGGGGGGGGACTAAACTTAACCTCAGTAAAACTATGGCTAGCCCTAAACGTATTCCTAACCTTAACCTCAGTAAAACGAAAACAAGAATACAAGAACCGCTGGGGGCGAGCAGTCCGTGTAACTAATGGGGGCGGGTGTGTTTTGGGGCGAGCGTTCCGGTTACCACAGCCTGTACTCCAACAAGAGTGGAGTACAGGCCAGTTGGGTTTTCAGTCAGGGGACATGTGTCTCTCCCCCTGTTGTATGTCATTGCTCACTTGGGATTTAAAAATGATTTTGAATAAAACTGAGTTGTATTATTTCAATTGCTTGTGCCAAATATAGATATAGATACACTTTGTTCTATTCATCTTGGGAGTTAGTCCATAGATCTCCTAGGCTACTATCTATAGTCTGCAGCAGCTTGTTGCAAATGCTGCATTTGATGTTCATGCGTACTCCCAGGGACCTGTAGGTGTCTCAGTACAGTGCAGTAAATTAACTGCGCCCCCTGCCAATGACCTGAATTGGACCGAACTTGACTGGACATGATGTACCGGTAATTGCACTTTTGAAATGAACAGCACTTTATTTATTATACTGTGCAGGTAACTTTTTCAAGGATACAGTATCTACACTGTGCTAGTACTCTCTGATGAACTGAGCGTCACACATATTTTTTTTTGTATGTTTGTCTATGGGGTGTTTCAGATTTTGTCTTATGATGCTTTTTTAGATGGTTTGTTGTTTTATGTTGCACTGCAAGTGGCTGAGGGGGAACGGCATTTCATTTTCTTTATGTATGCAAGTACATAGTGTGGTGTCTGACCCCAACCCGGCACAGAGAACAGAAACAGTTTAGGCTTTAAGGCTCAATTTATTTATTTATTTTAGGGGCGCTCTCCGACCCGGCTTCTTTCTGCGGAGCATGCTCTCGCTACTCAGAGAGGTTCCTGAGAGCTCGATACGGCCAGGCTAGGGCCTGTGCAGGGAATGCTGGCGGGACTAGTGTTGTTCTGTTAGCCCCGCAGCAACCCTCACGCACCCCCACCCCACCCTCAACTGCCGCGAGCGTTGGACCTCAACACTCACGGCGCTCCGGTGATACTACCATGCCACCTCCTACCGCCTCGGGCCCTGCGGAGAGCGGAGCTAGCCTCTCACAGGGCCGCGGAAAACAACAAGCAGCCATTGCCGCCATGGGGACTGGACCTCAGCCCCCACAGCACCAGGCTCTCTCCCCCTCTCCCCCCCACCCCAACCGTTCCTCAGCGGCAACCTCCAGCTGGAGGACGACCACTACTCCATGGAGGGGGACCACAACGAGGAGGGCGATTACTACGAGGAGGAATACGACAATGAGGAGCTCCCATCTGCTCAGGACTCCTCGGACGTCGCCATGCTTAGCCCGGGACGGGCTGCTTCCACCGGCACAACACTGTCAATATATTGTTATATAATGCTGGTCATTGTGCCAATATGGTTGTTACACTTGCCACACCTTGCTTTATTCAAGGTAAGCCCAAAGGTACTTGGAGAAGGACCGGTACTCGGTTTTCCAAATACTGTTGGTATACAACACATAATGCTTTTCACCGTGTTGATATGTTGTTATATAGTGCTTGTCATTGTGCCAACATGTTTGTTACACTTGCCACATCTTGCATTATTCAAGCCCTGTTAAGTTAAGACCAAAGGTACTTGGAGAAGGACCGGTACTCGGTTTTCCAAATACTGTTGGAATACAACACATAATGCCTATCATCGTGTTGATATGTTGTTACATAATGCTTGTCATTGTGCCAACATGTTTGTTACACCTGCCACACCTTGCATTATTCAAAAGGGCCGCGACGCCACCCGACCCCCTCTTGGGCGGGGTACGCGACATTGACCACCCTGTTCCTCCAAGTGCCTACAGACCTAGAAGTAGACACAGCATTGCCAACCGTCCCACCCAGGTCTGCTAGGTCAGAGTGGGTGGGAGCGGATCCCCCCGTTGACGTTGGGGAAAAGACAGTGACCCTCACTGGACTCAGAGGATAGGGTCAGGGACCACTCCTCTGCAACCAAGGAAAATGAGGGTATTTTTGCACATTCTTGTGGTCGGTACAATATATAATGCCTATTTTTTGTGCCAATAAATTTGTTACAAAGAACCAAACCTTGCATTTTTCAAACCCTGTTGAAATAAGTCCACATGCTAGGAAAAGGGCCGGTACTAGGCCTTCCAAACACTGCTGGATAATACTTATGCCATCACTGTGTCAATATATTGTTATATAATGCTTGTCATTGTACCAATATGTCTTTTACACGTAAATAAGCCCAAAAGTATTTGGAAAACCGGCTCTCGGCTTTCCATATACTGTTGGTATACAACATATAATGCCTGTCACTATGTCAATATATTGTTATATTGCTTGTCATTGTGCCATTATGTCGTTACTTTTACCACACTTTGCAAATTTCAAACCCTGTCTAAATAAGCCCACAGTGCTTGGTAAAGAGCCGGTTTCTCGGCTTCCCAAACGCTGCTGGGATACCAAATTAATGCCTATCTTTGTATCAATAGATTGTTACATAATGCTCGCCATTATGCCAATGTGGTTGCTGCACTGAATTTAATAACACCAATGCAGGTAATAAAATCAGTATCACCCTTGTCCGCCAGAGGGCGCCTTTGCACCTTGGCACAAGGGTCACGCCGGTTTTGTCTCCCAATTCTCCCATCCGAGAGAGGGCGCCAAAACGCCACTTTAGTGAGAGGTTTCCACAAGATGGCCGCACGGCAGGTAGGCAAGATGATTACAACCTGTCCAGACCGGAAGTTACAAAACATTGTCTTATTCCAACCCTGTATGTAGACCAGGGAGAACGGGAGCCACCTACATGGCGACCTCCCGTTCTCGGTGGTCCCCCTATGAGCCCACAGTGCTCGGTAAACCCGTTTATCGGTTTTCCGAACACTTGTGGGACAAACCTACTGAGTGTTTCTACACCAATGCAAAAATCACCAATGTAGGTAATAAATTCAGTATCACCCCTGTCCGCCAGAGGGCGCCTTTGCACCTTGCTACAGGGGTCACGCCAATTTTGCCTCCCAATCCTCCCATCCGAGAGAGGGCGCCAAAACGCCATTTTAATGAGAGGTTTCCACAAGATGGCCGCACGGAAGGTAGACAGAATGACTACAATGACTACAACCCGTCCAGGCCGGAAGTTGACGTCAGGGAGGCATCGCGTGCGGGGTCACGTGACTTCCTTGAATCTCCCAGTCAGTCATTTAACGCCTATACTGTCTCTAGTGGCACCTCACGTATGGTCCCACCGGAGCGATCGGTCACGTCACTGGTTTCCCTCGTCACTGGTTTTACCCTCTAGCTCGCTGCTTGGCGCAATGGAAAGCTTGTCACCCGTCGCCTTGGGTGCTTCGCACCATACAGAAGGGTTACAAGATACAATTCTCTGCGAAACCTCCTATGTCAGACAAGGTGTTGTTTTCACAGGCGAAGGGCGGAGCGGCGTTAACCTTACGAGAGGAGGTTCTCTCCCTCCTAAGAAAAGGCGCAATCAGAGAATTTTCTCCCGACCAGAAACGACTGGGTTTCTACTCGAATTTTTTTCTGGTCAAGAAAAAGGGGGGGGGGGTATACGACCCATCCTGGATCTGAGGGGTCTCAACATATTTCTAAAGAAATTCAAGTTTCGCATGCTGACGACCGCGACGTTATTACGCACGGTGCGTCAGGGCGACCGGTGGACCAACATAGACCTGAAGGATGCTTTTTTCCACTTTCCTGTCTACCCACCGCACAGAAAGTTTCTGCGCTTCGGTTTCGAGGGACGAGTGTACGAATACACGGTCCTCCCGTTTGGAATGTCCCTGAGCCCCTGTGTGTTCTTGAAATGCACACAGGCGGCTATAGCTCCGTTAAGGAGACAGGGGATACGTCTGTCGACTTACATCGACGACTGGCTCTTGGCAGGAGTCTCCAGTCAAGAGGTGGCGAGACACACGGAGATAGCTATCTCACATCTGACGTCGTTGGGTTTCACCGTCAATTTTCAGAAGAGCGTGCTGATTCCATGTCAACAAACCTCTTTCATAGGGTTTTCACTGGATTCAACTATGCTGGTGGCACGCCTATCCAAGGAGAGGATAGACATTTTCCTAGCCTGTGTGAGGTCTTTTCGAGTAGGAAAGAAAGTCACGTACAGGCTGTGCATGCAGGCAGCGGGTCTCATGGCTTCGGCCATACACCTGGTCCGCCTAGGCAGGCTCCTTATGAGACCTTTTCAGAGGTGGGTGCGGGATCTCAACACCCCGCCCACCATGGGGTCTCGAGGGGTCGTGGTGTCTCCGCGTTGCATGGAGACACTCGAACCGTGGTCACACGCACTTTTTCTGTCAGAGGGTGTCAGTGTGGGTGCGGTGATTTCACGGAAGGTTGTCACGACGGACGCCAGCCTAACAGGCTGGGGCGCCGTTCACGAGGGCCATGCAGCCAGGGGAGTGTGGGACTCCAGTCTACAACTGGCCCACATCAACTACCTGGAGCTGATGGCGGTGCTCCTCGCTCTCAAGTGGTTCGAGGCGCGCATCAGCGGTTGTCATGTCCTGGTTAGGACGGACAACACAACGACCATGTGCTACATCAACAAGCAGGGAGGCTTAGGCTCCCGAGTGTTGGACAACCTGGCACGCGAGCTGACACTGTGGTGCGGCTCGCGCCTGCTGTCGATCCGGGCGGTCCGTGTCCTAGGCCTCCTGAACAGCGGGGCAGATCTGCTGTCCAGGGGCAGATTTGGTACACGTATTGGTCACTCAATCCGAAAGTGGCGGACATGATTTGGACCAGGTTAGGCTGGCCACGGGTCGATTTGTTTGCCTCAGCAGAGAACGCGAAGTGCTCTCGCTTTTTCTCAGTGAAGGCGACGGACCTCTCGTTGGGGCTGGATGCGTTGGCTCACAGCTGGCCGAGGGAACTGCTGGATGCATTCCCGCCGCTGGAACTGATCCGCCCGACGTTAGAGAGGGTCAGACTTCAGGGTCTGTCTGTGCTGCTGGTGGCTCCAGCATGGGGCGTTTGGAGATCAGAGATAACTCCTCTCCTTTCCGCGGAGCCGTGGCGCCTCCCTCCAATCGAGGACCTGCTGCGACAAGCAGGGAACGGGTTCAAGCACCCCAGCCCCCGGGCCTGTGGGTCTGGCCTGTGAGAGGGCCAACTTAGACTCGTGTGGTTTGCCCCCTGATGTGGTAGCTACCATTCAGGGGGCCAGGGCCGGATCTACGAGGGCTGCCTATGATATTAAATGGAATATTTTTGTGTCATGGTGCCAGGAACAGTCACCGTTAGTGGTGGCTTTTCGGGCTCCGGTGCGCAGCATTCTTATTTTCCTGCAAAGCAGGTTAAATCAGGGCTTGGCTTTCTCGACGGTCAAGGTGTACCTGGGGGCCATTTCCGCCTGCCACGAAGGTTTCGATGTCGGGACGGTTGGCAAACATCCCATGGTGCGACGTTTCATGGGCGGCGCCAGACGGGCCAGGCCGACTGACAGGCCTTTGTTTCCGGCCTGGGATTTGGCGGTGGTGCTGAATGCACTTTGCCTCTCTCCTTTTGAGCCTCTCGAGACTGCGAGCCTGAAAATAGTGAGTTTTAAGACTATCCTTCTCTTGGCCCTGTCTACGGCCAAGAGGGTTAGTGACCTGCATGCACTCTCGGTAGGTTCGGAGTGCTTGAGGTTCTCTGGTGATGACAGGAGGTTTCTGTTGAAACCAGACCTGGCATTTGTTACCAAGACCGGGGTGGTAGCACCGGCTCCGGTCGAGTTGGTAGCTTTTCGTCCACCTCTTTTTGCTTCGGCGGAGGATGAGCGGTTGCATTGTCTTTGTCCAGTAAGGGCCCTGAGGCTCTACTGTCGGGAGACGGCGGCCAGCAGGTCGTCTACGCAGCTGTTTGTCTCCTATGGCCGCGGTGACCAGCGGAAGGCGGTTGACAAGCCAACGCTTTCCAGGTGGATAGTTGAGGCTATAGGGCTCGCCTATACTAGTGGTGGGACCCCAGTACCTGATGGACTGAGGGCTCACTCGACTAGGGGGGTGGCTGCATCCTGGGCCCTCTCTAGGGGGGTTTCGGTCCAGGTGATTTGCACGGCCGCTAACTGGTCGTCACCTTCGACCTTTGCTGCCTTTTACAGCCTGGACGTGGCGGCCTCCTCAGTGGCGCGCGCAGTCCTGGGCGTGGCAGTCTCATCTACTTGAGGTGCCTTCTCCTCCTGATGTGCTCCTGGGGGCTGACAATCTGTCGGTCTCGGGAGCAGGGGGCCCTGTTCCCTTGTTGAAGGGTTGGTAGGTGACGGACCTTGTTGTCTATTGGCTGAATAGGGCAGACTTCGGTCTGTCAGGGCCTC
Source organism: Gymnoscopelus braueri (assembly GCF_963280865.1). Taxonomy (NCBI): domain Eukaryota; kingdom Metazoa; phylum Chordata; class Actinopteri; order Myctophiformes; family Myctophidae; genus Gymnoscopelus; species Gymnoscopelus braueri. The sequence continues at coordinate 20,033,606 of NC_137623.1, read as the reverse complement.
CTTTATTTTATCCCTTATGCCGCGTCCGGGCCTGATGGGTCTGGGCGCCCCAGAGGTCAGGGCCCGCCATGTGCGGGCCCCAGGGCCGGAGGGGGCATGTGCGTTTTTTCTTTCAGGGATTGAACGTTTTTAACGCTTCCGGGGGGTTTATAGATCCCATAGTGAGTGCCTCACGACTCAAACGAAAAAGAACTAGAGGTTACGTAGGTAACCCCGGTTCTTTTAGTTGAGGAGTGAGGCACTCACCAAACACCCCTTTGTTTCGCCACTGCAAACAGAGGAACTGTGTTAAGAGGAAGTAATACGTCACGACCGGCCTTATATGGCCTTCCGGAAAGGGGAAGGACGGCCGGTCACGTGACATACCCTCTGCCCAATACTGGGCCCCGGGAGCGTATTGTGTAGCTCTGTCGCATCGCCAGATGGCACTGTTTCCCATAGTGAGTGCCTCACTCCTCAACTAAAAGAACCGGGGTTACCTACGTAACCTCTAGTTAGTAGGCTTTAAGGTGAAGCAGTGCAGGCTTCATGAGGGCTCGTACATTGCCTACGAAACAAAAGAAACATAGCATGAGCCTTGTATTCAAACATAGCATTTGAGAGGAATGTATCGCTTACCACCGGACAGTGTTTCCCCAGGGAGATTCAGGAGTGAGTGAGCTTGAGTGAGACAATTTTGTAAACTCAGCCCAGCTGCCTTCTGATCATTTCCAACTGATTGAGGATGCAGAGTGGCACGTACTGCCCCTCAACCAGTTGCCCTATAGGCAACGGGGCTGTCTGAGGTGCTGGACTATAGGCTCCTCACTCTGGCTCCCACTGTAGGAAAACTCACCTGACCGGCGGGACTGGAGCGAGACTCCACAATAGGGAAATTGACAAATAAAGTTATTCTGATTCTGATTCTGAGCTGGCGGCCTGTTCTTGCTCCTCCTGTAAGCCACCACCAGCTCCTTGGCCTTGTTGATATTGTGCTGGAGGCAGTGGTGGAAAGTAACTAAATACAATGTTGAGGTACCTTTACTTTACTGGAGTATTTCCAATTTTCAATACTTTACTTTTACTTCTACTCCACTACCGCTCAGAGGCAAATATTGTACTTTTTAATCCACTACAATTATTTGAAAACTTTACTAGTTATTTTGCAGATTTTTATTATTATTACAAAACATTAACCACTTCAGCCCTATTTAAACTTTGTCTATTTGAAAATAGCCGATCTATAAGCTCACAACACGTCGCAATACGACGCGTTTTGAGCTTGTAGATCTGCTAATTTAATACATTTTATACATAAAATAAAATGTGTAACGGGACAATCTGCATAATGAGTACTTTTACTTTTGGTACTTTAAGTATATATTTTGATGCCAATACTGTACAATTGTACTTTTACTCAAGTAAAGTTTCATTACCGGACCTTTACCTGTAACAGAGTGTTTCTACAATAGGGTATTGATTCTTTTACTTTACTTTAATAAAGCAATGTAGAACTTTTTCCACCACTGGCTGGAGGTGATTGCTGTCATACCTATGAATATCTCCTCTAGGCTCTGAAATCCTCCTCGTTGGCATCTGTGATGCATCTGTCAATGGAGGAAGTCATAAGAAAAGACAGCTCTTGGCGCATAGTCAACTTAGAGTGGAAATCTAAGGTGTAGAGGGTGAACAGGAAAGCATGTTTCTTTTCCTTGGGGAGCGCCGGTGTTGTTTCTCACCACCAGCACATTTGACAGGCTGCCCTGCAGTCTGACATAGTATGGTCTGGTGGTCTGCAGTCTCTCAAGACAGATTCTACTGTTACCAGAAGCCGAATCTGTCAGCACCACTGCCCCTAAACATGTAGTCCATAGCATATCATGTACAATACAAGATCTCTCTTTTAACCCACCAATGCATCCACGGTAAAGCCCCCCCTTACCTTAAAGGACGACTTCACCCATTGTCAACCTATCTTTATATAATTGGTCCTCATTATTGCTCATTATAATATGATAAAAAATGTGTCTGTGTCCCAGAGGAGGACTGTTAGACAGTTCAGAAAACCACCTACCAGTGACATCATCGACGGGGAATCCAAGCTAATAGAAACTACAGGTTTTCTATTCCTGCAAAGATAGCATGGAAGCCATTGTTCTCGCGTTAACAAACATCTAAATAAGAAATGTAAAATCTTGTTAGAAAAGCCTCCGCTCTGGAAACACTAACCGCCTCCAAGTCCCCCCCACCAAGCTCCGCACCATGGGCGTGGGCGACCGAGCCTTCAGCTCAGTTGCCCCTCTACTGTGGAACTCACTCCAGAGCTCCAGTCTGTCGATGCTTTTAAGAGAGGGCTAAAGACTTTCCTTTTTAATAAGGCATTCGGTTAGCTATTCAGGTTTTCTTTTCCCCCCTTGCATTTTTAAATAGTTTTTAAGACCCTCCTTTTTTAGATTGTTTTATGCAAATGTTTTTTATTCTGTACTGTCGCACTTTGATCTTTGCTTCAAATGTAAAGTGCCAAAATAAAACTAAGGGAAATCAAATATATTTCCATTACCAGCAAAAAGTGAGAAAAATATTAGCAAAGAATATGAATTTGAATATGGCTTAGAGTTTGTGCTTCTGCATTTTGTTCTTTGTCGTCATGACTGCATTACTGAGGTGCTCACATTACATTATGTCAAATATAACACGCACACGCGCACACACGCATGCATGCATGCACGCACGCACACGCACGCAAGCACGCGCGCACACACACACACACACACACACACACACACACACACACACACACACACACACACACACACACACACACACACACACACACACACACACACACACACACTACAGTACATACAGTGAATATTAGAGAGAGAGAGAGAGAGAGAGAGAGAGAGAGAGAGAGAGGGGGAGACCTTGCCTGGGAAGCATTTATCACTGGGAGAGAACAATGACATCGTGGAGAATGGGAGGCGGCAACAAGGCATAAATCTTTAATTCAACTTCTGTATAAAAGATAAGTTTCATGTTTTACTGCAAATGCACTCCTTACTGTAGCTTCTAGATTTAACCTGCCTGCAGCAGTTTATGCTACACACACACACACACACACACACACACACACACACACACACACACACACACACACACACACACACACACACACACACACACACACACACACACACACACACACATAAATTCATGATACAATTCACCAAGGTGCATCTTTTTAGATATGCCACTGTACCAAGTTAGGCAGATGTAGTCAAAATGGCATTGAACTAGTGCTGAGGCCAGTGTCCTCATGGTGGTCTTATCTAGATATTTGGCTATCCTAGCCATAGGAACTTAAAGGAGAATTTTGGACAAAGGTTTTCTTACCTTTTCTTACCCGGGTCCGCCACAGCTTAAAACGTGCGCGGATAGGCCTTGCGCTAGATCACATATTTTAATAGGTTTTTTTTTAGCTTTTTTTGTGAGATCTGACGTTCATAGTGATAGAGCACTGTAAAAAAAAAAAAAAAAAAAAAAAAACAGAAGTCTCGCTAGACGAGATTGAAATCTCGAGATTTCGATCTCGTCTAGTGAGACTTAGGCCTAGGTTTTTTTTTTCTTCTTCGGACCAGGGATGGAGTTATGACATTTTTCTACTGTACCATTCATCCTAAGATATCATAACGTCATAGAAAAGGTAAGAAAACCTTAATCCAAAATTCCCCTTAAATCCTGGCAATAACTGCGAGAGTCGTCGACTCACTAGTCATACTCTGATCTAATATGCAACCTAGGTAAGTAACTGAGGTTTTCTCCTGGAGTTTAACTCTGTTACATCCGACATAAAAGTTGGACACCTCCCTTAAATTTTGCCTTGAAGCAAAAACGATACATTCAGATTTACCCAAATGCAGGGATAACTTGTTATCACTTAACCATCTGTTGAATTTTTTAAACTCGTTTTCAAGAGAGAGACTAACTGATTCTAGGCACTCACCTGTCACCAGTAAAGCGGAATCATCTGCATACAAAAATAAAGGACATGAGTAGGCTGCATCCATGTCGTTAATGTACGACCTATTACAGTATGCTTCCTTGAGGAACTCCGCAGGTACGTTTTTTCGGCTCCGAGAGCAAACCCCCTGTTTTCGACCATTTGGAATCTATCTGAAAGGTAAGACAGTATCAATGACAGAGCCTCCCTTTTAAAACCTATGGCCTTTAATTTGTATAATAATATCTGGTGATTCACTGTGTCGAAGGCCTTCTGAGGGTCAAGCATGGCCATTCCACAGTACTTGCCTCCGTCAACTTCCTTTTTGATCATGCAGGTTGGTCAGGTATAGTAGACAGGACTCTGTAAAGTGCGACTGTCTAAAACCTGACCGTAAGTCATATAAAATATCAAACTGAATTACATAATTTCAAATCTGCTCTTGAATAACTTTTTCAAATATTTTAATAAGAATGCTTAAGATAGATACTGGCCTGAAATTACTTACTTCATCCCTCCTGCCCTTTTTATGCAGGGCAGTAACTCTGGCCTTTTTTTTTAAATCATGTGGCACCTTTGCTTGGGAGATTGAGAGATTTTTGTGTGTGTTAAATATGGAGCTATCACCTCTGCTGCTTCCCACAATAAATTGGCAGGGATGGCATCGCCTTTGGCTTTATCGGTAGTCCTCTTAAAATCTTTATAATTGTTTCCTTTGATATTTGTGAAAAAGAGAACTGCTCTTTCCCAATCCCTTTGGCCTCAGAATATTGACCAAGACCCATTGACCATTTTTCATTTGGGGCTTTTCTTTGGTCACTAATGACTTCAGGGTTGCCCAAAGCTTTTTAGAGTCACTTTTTATGCTCTTCAATCTTATTCTTAAAAAAGGATGTCTCACGCACACGCACACGCACACGCACGCACACACACACACACACACACACACACACACACACACACACACACACACACACACACACACACACACACACACACACACACACACACACACACACACACACACACACACACACACACACACACACACACAAACACACAGACAGACAGACAGACACAGACAGACAGACACACACACACACACACACACACACACACACACACACACACACACACACACACACACACACACACACACACACACACAGACACAGACACAGACACAGACACAGACACACACACACACACACACACACACACACACACACACACACACACACACACACACACACACACACACACCCACACACCCCCACACACACACACACACACACACACACACACACACACACACACACACACACACACACACACACACACACACACACACACACACACACACACACACAGAGAGAGAGAGAGAGAGAGAGAGAGAGGAGTGTAACAGAATGTTTTATTTTCCACAGCATATACAGCTCCATCAAACACCACCTGAATTGATTGATTGAATATTTTATTAGGCAAAAATACTTTGTTTAAAAGGTCCGTTCAAAACAGTCCTTGCGGTCTTGTTTCCATTGAGGTCCGTGGTATTCAAGAAGGGTATTGAAGAAGAGTGATTATATTTTATTGTCAATTCACATGGTAGAAATGTATCTTTTTTTCCCATATCCCTACAGCAGAGGTCTTCAACAGGGGGTCCGGGACCCCTAGGGGATCCTCAGAGTTGCTACAGGTGGGCCACCAAATCTCTGTGTGATAGGAACTCTTTTTTTGTACATAAACCACTTGAACCCAAGCATCCCTATTCAGAGGGGAACATTTCCCGAAAGTAGCAGATCTAAGCTCACAACGCCTTGTAGTTCGGCTATTTTCGGCAAAGAGGTTCGGTGTAGGCGAAAAAAAGAGCAAAGTACAAGTTTTCTAACAATTGTGGTTAACTGACTGAAAATACACATTAACGTGAATCCAACACTACATATTGACAATTGCTGTCAAACAAGTCTATGAAGCTATCTATGAAATCTATGAGAAAGTTTAATCTGTCATCCTGACTGCTATCATGATCGGTAGACAGGTTCTGATGAGGGGTTGGAAGGATGCTGGGAGTCCTTCTTTCCAAGAATGGTTTGTAGAGATTGGCAAAGTTGCTGCTTATGAGCAGATGAGCAGTCAGGAGGTCTGACAGATTGGATAAATACATCCGTAAGTGCAGGGAGGCTATATAATGTATATTGCTAACAGGACTTGAGATGTGGTGGTTTGTTTTGTTCTTTTTAATTTGATTTATTGTATTGTATTGTATTGTATTGTATTGTATTGTATTGTATTGTATTGTATTGTATTGTATTGTATTGTATTGTATTGTATTGTATTGTATTGTATTGTACTGTATTGTATTGTATTGTATTGTATTGTATTGTATTGTATTGTATTGTATTGTATTGTATTGGTTTTTGTTGCATTTGTTGTCTATTTGTATGTCTGCTTCTTGTGTTTAACATTCTCCTTTTGTTTATCTTCTACTTTTTGTGTATAACTGAAAAATTAATAAACATTGAATCATAAAAAAAGAGAAAGTTTAATCTGCAACACAATTTTATACAATATGTAGAGGGGGGTCACTACTTCATCTCTCTCTCAGCTAAGGGGTCCTTGGCCTAATAAACTTTGAAGACCCCTGACCTACAGTATACACACACAGCTTCCCACACAAAACATTTCATGAGCTATTTGAAGGGTTCACGTGACTATTATCTTGTCCAAGATGTAAATGATTATTTTGGCTCTGCTATCATAGGGGGTTTGTGATCTCAGAGTTGCGTGTGCAGATTATTCTGGCGCATTATATACGCAGAACCACACCGCCAAATACAATGCAGTATCATTGCAATCTTGTGAGTGACTGATTATTCCGTTTAACCTCAAGAATATGCATTCCTGATGAATCTCCAAATGTCATGGCAAGCCAATTCAAAACCAATAAAAATAATTCAGAAAGAAAGAAAAAAACATTCAGAAAGCATTCTGAAGTAAACTTAGCTAAAGCAAAAAAAAAAATTATGATATGTTCTACTTCTTTTTCTTTAAATAATCATCTCATAGCATGGAGGCATAGGTTTTATAGTATTATTGACCTGTTCGGGTAACTCAGTCGGTATAGCACTCACCTTTCGACCACAAGGTCATGGGTACGATCCCGGGCGTCAAGTGTGTCAAGTCATGCGGCAAGTACTGGGAGCTGATGGTTGTTGCGCTCCACCCCAGCAATCCATCTCCCAGGGGTCTAGCGCATTGCAAAATTGGGATAGACTCCCGCACTCTAGCTGATACCGACGCTCTGGCTGATACCGACAATAAGCCTCTCTGACCGACTTACTTACTTATTATTAACCTTATTTATCGACTTTGGTCAAAGTCCAACAGTAAAGTAATCTAAATGCTAATAACTGCCAAGTTCCCCACAACAACCAATACACAACATTATTTTACATCTCATGCCGTGCTTTGGAATGTTGATCAATTTCTTTTAGCCATACCCATATGTCACAGCCTTTTATCTATGATGTGAACTGCATTATGTGCATATGAAGTGGTGATTTAGTCCTCCTGGACATTTTCAGGTGTATGCTATCTTCTAGGCCTGTGCGTCAAGGATGAGCCCGGAGACAAATAAGCCCCAGACTCATTTCTCCTGTACACTAACTGAGCAACGCCACAAAGCACTATGACAAGCTGGTTGAGCTGAACCCAAGCATGAAAGACTGACAATTAATCTTGCAGATAAAAATGTAGAGAGGAGCCTTTAGTCTGAGAACACTTCTGTGGCCCAGAGATAAATGCTGAAGACATTTACAATGAGTAACAACGCACACGCACGCACGCACGCACCCACGCACGCACGCACACACACACACACACACACACACACACACACATCAATACCTATCTATCTATCTATCTATCTGTCTGTCTGTCTGTCTGTCTGTCTGTCTGTCTGTCTGTCTGTCTGTCTGTCTGTCTGTCTGTCTGTCTGTCTGTCTGTCTGTCTGTCTGTCTGTCTGTCTGTCTGTCTGTCTGTCTGTCTGTCTGTCTGTCTGTCTGTCTGTCTGTCTGTCTGTATATAGTTTACGCAACCCACACACACACACACACACACACACACACACACACACACACACACACACACACACACACACACACACACACTCACACACACACACACACACACGCACGTGCACGCACGCACGCACGCACACACGCACGCACACACACACACACGCACACACGCACACACGCACACACGCACACGCACACACACACACACACACACACACACACACACTTTGAGTTCCAACTCATTAAAAGATGCACAACCAGGATGGGAATAAATTGTATTTAACTGAACTACAAGGGATCGACAAGGGGTCAGGAAATAGATTCCTGACCTATGGGCCACATAGGCTACTTACTTATTTACTTACTTACTTACTTATAGGGCATGGGTATTCAAGAGGGGGTCTGCAACCCTTAGGGCGTCCTCAACATTGCAGGGGGGGGGCACCAAGTTATTGTTTGATAGTAAGGTTTTTTTATTTATTCATATTTCAATATGTCTGAAAATAATACAAAATAATAAAATATGAGATGGTAGGAAAGCTGAGAGGGATGCCATAGGTCAAGAGGAGCACTTCTTGTAACTCTGTAAATTTGTATTATTATCTCCAAGGCTACCTCTGTATTTTTTTGTCATCTTTCTCCCATCTTTCCTATAAATTGCCCCCTTATGGCTCTGAACTTTTCAAAGCAATCAGGAAAACCAGAGACGGACAGACGCTTTTATGGCCATAAAAACATCCCTATTATTATCTAGTACTTTTGTCTCCTTTCTTCCTCGTCTAGGGCTCTTTCTAAATTGCCCTTTGATTGCTTTGAACTTCTCATTGGTACAGACTGGCAGTGCACTCACCCACCGTTATTATTTTATTTTCATTTAATTTTTTGGAGGAGGATGCCTATCATCTATGCTAAGAAACTTTTCAGTGACCATGCCTCACAACATTCACATATCTGGCAGAAATAGTTTCTGAGATCAACAAACTTGACAGTTCTATGCAACAGACCGTCCACAATACACATCCCATCCAGCTGTATGACAGAATAGACTTTAAAAAGAATGAAAAAGAATCAGAAGTTGGAGGGACCGAGGCATAGTTTAATATGCGAAACAATTTTACACAATATTATGTACCTGCTTTGTCTAAGTATCACCTAAGACAGTGGTTCTCAAACTGTGGGTCGGGGGTCCCCGGATGATTTGCTTAATATGCAACATTGTTTTCTCACCCAAAAGTAAACAAACCAACATACAGTATGAGTGTATACAGGGAAAGCCTATCTGCACATTTCTAAGGACTTTCAAGACCTTTTTAATACTTCTATTAAAAAAGAAGCAAATATAAAAATTAAAGAAGACCATTGCGGCATCAAAAGTAATCAACAAACTATACTATAAAAAATGGTCATTGGCCAAATTGTCAAATATCATCTAAGAAGAGGCAAATATATATTTATCTGTGGAACCGAGTCAAACTAAAGTTAATGCCTCAACTCCTACAAAAAACAAATATGATTATTTTGGGGGGTGGTGGCCTGAAAAGTTTGAGAACCACTGACCTAAGGGGTCCTTGACCCTGACTTAGTTAATTACACAAGTGATACCAGTGACTTCACACAGTCTGAAATAGTGAATCAGCTGAAAGCAAGGTGTATGATGCAAGAATGCGAAACAGCGGGTATTTTATTTGTTTATCTCTGCCAGCTTTGATGGTTGGTTATACAAACTCCATTCATTTCTACACATCATTCAGACACTTGCACACAATCACATCTTCCATTGCCCAGAAGAACCACGGTTGGGGGTTAAGCAACTTTACTTCTGAGCGAGGGGAGTACATTGCTCATCATTTTGACATTCTAACCTATGACCTTCCACTCACAAGAGTGCAGTGATGGGTACTCAATATTTTTTACTTAAGTAAAAGTATCAATACGAGCTTGTATATGCAGTATGGGGCTGAAGAGGTTTATGTATGTTTTGTAATAATAATACAAATCTACAAAGTAACTGGTAAAGTATTCAAATACTTGTAGTGGAGTAAAAGTACAATATTTGCCTCTGAGATGTAGTGTAGAGTAGAAGTAGTAGAAGTAGTAGAAGTAAAAGTACTGAAAATTGGAAATGCTCCAGTAAAGTAAAATAAAGTCCTCAAAATTGTACTTGAGTACAGTACTTGAGTAAATATACTTAGTTACTTTCCACCACTGCAAGAGTGCTTCAGCAACCGGCTTTGGTAAATTGAATCGTGAGAAATATCAATGTAAACCTTCAATTTATCCCTACACTATTTAGACCTTGCCTGGATCTAAAGCAAATGAATTAGCCTCATGTTAAATCTTCACAGATAGGGTTATGACATGCTATGCATCAATATGCTAAACACTCACATGGCACATCTATGGCCCATTACTCTTACTCCAGTCTAGGAGACATAGCCTAACCCGCAAAGTAATGGCTTGGTCTATTTAAGAGGCGAGCCCTCTTAAAGATTACTCCTGGTGGCACGATTTGTCATGCAGGAGAAGACAGTGAGAGAGAGAGTGAGTGAATGTGTGTGTCTGAGAGAGAGAGAGAGAGAGAGAGAGAGAGAGAGAGAGAGAGAGAGAGAGAGAGAGAGAGAGAGAGAGAGAGAGAGAGAGAGAGAGTTCAGTTCAGTATATTGAATTCATTTTATAGCACACTGTCGCTCATACAAAGTGGAGGGGGATAGATATCCCTTCCTCTGCTCCTCTCCAATCATCATATACCATATTTCCACTGTCATATCTGCAACTTCAGCTGCAAAGAACTTCCAATCTACTGGGAGTACTGTACCATGAAATAAGAGATCAGGGGGAAAAATGTATTCACTCACTCACTGCCTGCATGGGCCTGTGTGTGTGTGTGTGTGTGTGTGTGTGTGTGTGTGTGTGTGTGTGTGCGTGTGTGTGTGTGTGTGTGTGTGTGTGTGTGTGTGTGTGTGTGTGTGTGTGCGCGTGCGTGCGTGTGTGTGTGTGGTAACTAAAGTTGTCAAATAATTACTGTGTGTGTGTGTGTGTGTGTGTGTGTGTGTGTGTGTGTGTGTGTGTGTGTGTGTGTGTGTGTGTGTGTGTGTGTGTGTGTGTGTGTGTGTGTGTGTGTGTGTGTGTGTGTGTGTGTGTGTGTGTGTGTGTGCGCGTGCGCGTGTGCGTGTCTGTTAACTAAAGTTGTCAAATAATTGCAGTACTTGAGTAAATGTAGCCTATACTTAGTTACTTTACACCACTGCCTGGTGGGAAAGTGGAATAGAGCCAATCAGTGTCTGCACTCAGGGCCTTCTTGCGATTGACAGATATTGATTGGCTGTTCCACATTTTGGTCCCCAGGGCTTGGGGCCTGCAGACCGGTCTGCAGAAAACACATGATAATGTGAACTCACTGGACCGGGGTGGTTCATCGGGCCGGCCCTAGGGTTTTCGTGGCCCTAAGCAAGATCTTTTTTGGTGCCCCCCCCCCAAACATCCCCATTATAAAATCATTATGTCATGAGATAAAATGTTTTTTATTGAATATTAAAATGATAACGCTAGTTGTTGGATAGGAGATACATGACATAATTACAATATGAAAGTAAATAAAAAAAATATGTGGTCCTAAGCGACCGCTTATATTGCTTATAGCAGCGGCCGGCCCTATGCAATGACTGGGATAGAAATGGAGAAATGGGGTTCCTTTTTGCCAGTGGCGGAAAAAGTACTCAAAAGTTTTACTTAATTAAAAGTATCAATACTGCAATGTAGAAATACTCTGTTACAAGTAAAAGTCCGGAATTAAAAATGTACTTGAGTAAATGTTCAAAAGTATTGGTATCAAAATGTACTTAAAGTACTGAATTGTTTGAAAATAGCAGATCTACATTATTACAGTCATCTAGCAGACGCTTTTATCCAAAGCGACTTACAATAAGTGCATTCAACATAGGTAGGGAACGAAAACTACTAATCACCAGAAGTCTTAAGTGCATTTTCTGCAAAAACAAGCAACCAAGAGTATACCTAGCGCTAAGGTAAAAGTGCAATATATCAGCTACCTATTTCCTTAAACAGATAAGAGACAAAATTGCTAAATCAAATGAGCAGGAGCTAAAACAAATAATTGTATCGACTACACAAGATCCTATAAAACAATACAACAATCAAACAAGCAAAGAGGAAGGGTAGTGTTTCCTGAAGAGGTGGGTTTTCAGCCTGCGGCGAAAGATGGGCAGTGACTCTGCTGTCCTGACATCAGTGGGAAGTCCATTCCACCACTGTGGTGCCAGAACAGAAAAATGTTGTGACCGTGTGGATCGGCCAGAAGGACCCTTGAGTGACGAGGCAGTCAGTCAATCTACAACAAAATAGCCTAGGTATGAAATAGCCTATTTCATACCTAGGCTATGGGCTGAAGTGGTTAATGTATATTTTATAATATATATTTTATATATAATATTTTATATTTTATATATAATAATATATTTTATAAATAGAATCAAAATTTATCTGAAAAGTAACTAGTAACTCAAATTTTCAAATAAATGTAGTGGAATAAAAGTACCATATTTGCCTCTGAGATGTAGTGGAGTAGAAGTAGAAGTATTGAAAATAGGGAATACTCCAGTAAAGTAAAAGTACCTCAAAATTGTACTTAAGTACAGTACTTGAGTAAATGTACTTAGTTACTTTCCACCACTGCTTTTTGCCTCTTGACACATATATATGTATATATGTGTATATATATATATATATATATATATATATATATATATATATATATATATATATATATATATATATATATATATATATATTTGAGCTTAAGAAAGGAGCTTTTTACTCACAAGCTGTAAACAATAAAGAACCTTGAACCTCATTTACAGATTGATTAATTAAATAAGACACTATTCTAGTCTAAAAGAAATAGCAGCCCAATTGTGCAGCATGTCTGAAACAACCCAAATACAAGATGTCATGTTAAATATTTGTGTTGACTCCTCTTGCACATACAAATAGAGTAGTATGTCCTCATTCTGTGTGGCTCCAATCAAGCTTGAACGTTGAATAGATCACTACTGCCCCCTGGCGGCTTATGGTGTGGCTGTGGTGGTGCGTTCTGCGCGCTCCGAGGAGGAGATGCAAGCGGACTGCGTCTGCTTCCAGTTTATTAAAAAACAGTGGTGTAAAGTAACTAAGTACATTTACTCAAGTACAAGTACACTTTTGAGGTATTTTTTTTTACTTTAGTGGAGTATTTCCAATTTTCTGTACTTTTACTTCTACTCCACTACATCTCAGAGGCAAATGTTATACTTTTACTCCACTACAATTGTTTGAAAACTTTAGTTACCAGTTACTAGATTTTGATTATTATTACAAAACAGACATTACCCACTTCAGCCCTATATACATTGCGACGCATTGTGAGTTGCAGATTGGCTATTTTCAAAAGATTTTTATACATTTCAAAACTTGTGAAATGGGACATTCTGCATAACGAGTATCTATCCTACTTTCTACTTTTTGTACTTTAAGTACATTTTGGTACCAATACTTTTGTACTTTTACTCAAGTAAATTCCAGACTTTTACTTGTAACAGAGTATTTCTATATTGCAGTATTGATAATTTTACTTAGCCTAAGTAAAACATATGAGTAGCCTACTTTTTCCACCACTGGCTTCGAGTTTATTCAAAACCTCCACATCCAAAATAGCCTATATACTTGCACCTTAAATTAAAATATCCTCAATAAGAATGTAAGTTCTGAATTCCCATATAGGTCTGCCTTGTAATCTTCTATAGAAATTGTGTATTTTTAATAGATCAACGCACAAGATGCTCTGCCCATTAGGCTACTTATATTACATTATATATATATTACATTATTCATATATATTTATATATATATAGGACTATATATATTATGTATAGGCGCCTTGCAGAAAACCCCTTCCACACTGGGGAATAAACGCACATGCGCGTGGCTGTGACAGTGGTTTGTGTCAAGTGCAAGTCGAAGCAGCGACGGATGTTTGTGATCGAGCCCAAATCACACGTATTCTGGCATCCAATGTGATATAGTGAGTACAGACTTTATTTTTTTATATCACCTATAGAGTGTTGGCATTAGTTAGTATAGCCTTTAAAAAAAAAACAGTATAGCTGCTGCTCTGCATCTTTGGAAAACCATGCAGGCGCAGCATCTAGACTCCAGTTCCAACAGAGCATCTTCATTTGGATATTCCAGCAAACAGACGTATGTAGAGACACCATAGGACGCCCCTCAATAAATGATGTAGCCTACTCTCATGCAAATTGCAGTACAATTATGCACACTAATGTGTGCTGTCTTGATAGATTTGGTAGGTATTGAAATAGAGTTATAATAACAAATATTTTGCATCACGCACTAGCAATATTCTGTTCGTTTTTTTTATTAAACCGACAGTACGAATCGCACACAGTTATGGTTAGACTATAGTTTATTATTTCACTTGCTTTTTGGGGTGGATTGTGTTTCTTAAACGCACAACCACAGTCCCGTTAGTCCGTATAGCCTACATCCCCGAGGCAAGCAGCAGACTGATGGAGGCTGCTGTGGTCCAGTAGTATCCTCCTCCACAGAAGAGGGGGAAGGAAAGGAAAGGGAGTTGTTCCTTCGTCGTGTTTTTTTCCTCCCTAATCCCTATTGCTATTTTTTTTTCCTCCACCATGATCCAACCAAAAGGTAGGCTATGCATTTATTAGATTGTGCTTTTGATGATTGCATCTCCATAAATGTATAGGATATTGTAATATTCTTCTGACGTCATCATCATCATCATCATCATCATCATCATCAAGCTTGCAGTGCACAGAAGTTGTCCGTTGCACGCATAATTCTTTTTTAATGAAGTGGTCTGTGTGTCTGTGCATTCCGCAAGAGAAGCGTTTCCCCATCAGAGAAAACATGCACGTTTAAAAGATGCAGCCTAAACATGTCCCGTATTATTACTTTAATTTCATTGTGCGAGTTGCATTGGATTAACCCTTTAGGCATAGCCTATTCATCACATTCATCAGACAAATTGTGTGATAATAAAGCCCTCTCCCCTCACATATTGCACTCTATAGGATAATAACCCATCATGCATTTGATTAAACCCTATGTTTTACAATCTCTTCCAAGGCAATCGCTTCAAAAGCTTAATAATGGTGATTATCATCAGCTTATGGGCTGTCTTTCACAATATGCAAACATTCACTATAGCAGGGGTCTGACTCTGCAACCTTTTTGACATGAAGTGCCATGTTTTTATCTTCTTGATAATCAGTGTGCAATATCAACGTTACGATTATGACTCCAAATCAAAATAAATATTTCCAACTGATTTTGATTGTCCATACTGTGTGTGTGTGTGTGTGTGTGTGTGTGTGTGTGTGTGTGTGTGTGTGTGTGTGTGTGTGTGTGTGTGTGTGTGTGTGTGTGTGTGTGTGCGTGCGTGTGTGTGACCACTGAGCTAATCTCCAGCACCTTGGGCCGGTCAGCGAAACTGTGCACGCACACTCCCTGGATGCCAGAGCAGAACCTCTGCCCCAAATTTTTCAGATTGGCCTGTTATAGCGCCACCAGGAGGCAGGAGATCATGAACACAGTGTGCGATTTCCTTCTAAATTTCCGCAAATTCCCACTCTAGGCAGAGGAAGAAATAACATTAGCAAAATTTTAAATCAGCCTCATGGTGGCGCTATAACAGGCCGATTCGCATTTTTACCTATAACTGCACTGATCTGTGTAAAACCTTGTATGCGGACTCCCTAGAGGCCAAGGAAAAACCTTTGCCCTGCATTTTTGACATCTGCCTTTTATAGCGCCACCAAGAGGCCGACTTATGTAAAACACAATTTTTTATATTACTCCTCAAGATTTAATCAAAATTTCACGCAAATCGTACACATAATCTCTATAGTCATGCATGTGATCAAGGCAGATCTGTTTGATTTGTCATAATCTATCCTGATTGGCTATGATTGACATCTAAAGTTTGCAGGAGTGGCCCGTTTTGAACAAAATGTCACAAATCATGAACCAGCGTCTGAGTGCAGTGAAACTTTGCACGCACATTCGCACTATGTTGAGGAACAAACGCCACCCTTTTAACATTGCCCTATTATAGCGCCACAGGAGGCCGATGTTTGCAAAACTATTTTTAAATGTAGGCCTACTCCTACACATTTTGTCCAAACATCACGCATATCGGTACACATTATCTCTATAGTCAAGTTATCATGACTGATCCTTCCAATTTTTCATGTTCCATCCTGATTTGGCCAATTCCGAACATTGCTGACCCACAATAACCTACCTGACCTGGCGGAGACCTGTGTTCCGAGAAGCACTTTTTCTAGTTTCCTTCTTCTTCTTCTTTAGAAATACTGGTAGCACTTTACAATAATGACCCGTTATAAAGCATTTATAAACGTTTATAAGCAGTTTGTAGACTATTAACAAATCATTAACAACCTGTTTGTTGACATTCGTAAATGATTACTAAAACCTTTATAACTACAGTTACACATCATTTATAAAGTATTACTAAGTAGAGAACTATTCATGAATAAGCCATTTATATACATCTGTAAATGATTATTAAATCATTTGTAACGACCCATTCTAAAGCATTTATAAACGTTTATAAGCAGTTTGTAGACTATTAAGAAATCATTAACAACCTGTTTATTGACATTTGTAAATGATTACTAAAACCTTTATAACTATGGTTACAAATCATCTATAAAGGTATTAGTAAGTAGTAAAACTATTCATGAATAAGCCATGTATAATACATCTGTAAATGATTATTAAATCATTTGTAACTGATGTTCCATAATATATACAAGCTATTGGTAGCTTGTTCATGTTTAACATATGCTTTGTTAAACATTCCTAAAGTATCTATAAATCCTTAGTACATGTTATTATGTGCCCTATAGTAAAGTGAAGACAGTTCATAATTTACAACTGTCTGTTAATGTGTTTGTTCATGTTTAACATATGCTTTGTAAAACATTCCTAAGGTATCTATAAATCCTTAGTACATGTTATTATGTGCCCTATAGTAAAGTGAAGACAGTTCATCATTTACAACTGTCTGTTAATGTGTTTGTTCATGTTTAACATATGCTTTGTAAAACATTCCTAAAATATCTATAAATCCTTAGTACATGTTATTATGTGCCCTATAGTAAAGTGAAGACAGTTCATCATTTACAACTGTCTGTTAATGTGACTTTCTCCTTACCTGTTGCAAACTACCTGGCTTTCATGAATGCAGACACCAAACAATTACTAGAATTATCTTTCATGTTTAATATATGATTCGTAAGACATTCGTAAAGAGTATGTTGACCATTTTTAAACGTTCATGGGCCTTGTTGTAAAGTGAAGACTATGCATTATTATTTCATGTTTAACAATGATTAGTACAATATGTGACATCAAAAAGTGGCAGAAGTAACGTTATAGAGTATAAAAGTATAAAACAATTCATTAAGATATAAAATGTAGCAACTCTTGGCCACAGCACACACACTGACATTTAAACAAAGAAATTCATCACAACAGAATCACAGAGTAGCAGCTTGGAGCCTCTGCAGTCACCACCTCCCAGTGCAAGTTAGCTTTAGCTGCTAAGCTAAACTGCTAAGCATGGAGGACATTACTAGCCTACACATCAAAACAAACATTGTGGATACAAACAGCCACCATCAAAATACCCCCTGGTCATAATGCTACTTCATGTGTGTAAGATTAGCCATTTTATGTTACTCGATCACCTGCAACAAGACAGTTAAAACAAACATGAATTAGACATATTTCTGTCCAGTCTGCAACTGCATCACTGTTCACTTCCTCCCTAGTAGGCTACTGCAGGTGTAATGCAGGTAATCAGTGTGTTGCCAGATTTTGCAAAAGAAACACGCGGACAGGTCTATAAAAACAAGCCCAAAAGAAGCAACTAGGCTCAGGCCCATGATAACGTCTGCAAATGGTTTACATACTCTTTACGAATGTCTTACGCATCATTTGCTTAACATGAAAGATAATTCTAGTAATTGTTTGGTGTCTGCATTCATGAAAGCCAGGTAGTTTGCAACAGGTAAGGAGAAAGTCCACATTAACAGACAGTCATAAAAGATGAACTGTCTTCACTTTACTGTAGGGCACATAATAAAATGTACAAAGGATTTATCGATATTTTAGGAATGTTTTACAAAGCATATGTTAAACATGAACAAACACATTAACAGACAGTTGTAAATGATGAACTGTCTTCACTTTACTATAGGGCACATAATAACATGTACTAAGGATTTATAGATACTTTAGGAATGTTTTACAAAGCATATGTTAAACATGAACAAACACATTAACAGACAGTTGTAAATGATGAACTGTCTTCACTTTACTATAGGGCACATAATAACATGTACTAAGGATTTATAGATACTTTAGGAATGTTTAACAAAGCATATGTTAAACATGAACAAGCTACCAATAGCTTGTATATATTATGTAAAATCAGTTACAAATGATTTAATAATCATTTACAGATGTATTATACATGGCTCATTCATGAATAGTTTACTACTTACTAATACCTTTATAGATGATCTGTAACCGTAGTTATAAATGCTTTAGTAATCATTTACGAATGTCAATAAACAGGTTGTTAATGATTTGTTAATAGTCTACAAACTGCTTATAAACGTTTATAAATGCTTTAGAATGGGTCGTTACAAATTATTTAATAATCATTTACAAATGTATTTAAATGGCTTATTCATGAATAGTTAACTACTTACTAATACTTTATAAATGATTTGTAACTGTAGTTATAAAGGTTTTAGTAATCATTTACAAATGTCAACAAACAGGTTGTTAATGATTTGTTAATAGTCTACAAACTGCTTATAAACGTTTATAAATGCTTTATAACGGGTCATTATTGTAAAGTGCTACCGAAATACTTTCTTTCACATCAGGATGTAATGATTATTATTAGACTCAATAAGAGAGTACTTAGTTTGAATGAATGTAGAATTATGTGCAGGATGTAATTTGTACATATTTAATTTTAAAATAAAAAACCTCTCTCTCACACTTATGCCAGTGTGCCAGTGATCACCCTCTCCTGTGCCAATGTTGACACCCCTTAAGGTTGCCTACCCCTGCACTATAGCAATGGTTCTCAACTTTTTCAGGCCGCGACCCCCAAAATAATCATATTTTAACTGGGGACCCCCTATAATAATCATATTTGAACTGGGGACCCCCCAAAATAATCATATTTGCCTCCTTCTTTGACAATTTAGCCAATGTTTCATCATTTCATTGTATAGGTTGTTGATTAGCTACTTTTGATGCAGTAATGGTCTTTTTTCTTAAATTGTCACTTCGCTGTCATCTGGGGACCCCACCCCAAAATCAGGGGGTCCCCACCCACAGGTTGAGAACCACTGCACTATAGGACAAACACTCCCTGTATAACATCATTCTGTCTTGTCTCTTTTCAGTCCATGGGTTCAGAACGTATTGAGATGCGTAAGAGACAGTTGCAGTTGCACCACGACACAGCTGCCAGAATCATCCAATTACACCCAACCTTAACAATGGGGAACACCCCCACCAATGGCTCAAACAACGCCTGCTGCTTCTGTTGGTGCTGCTGCTGTAGCTGTTCCTGGTAAGTGTAAGACCCCCCCCCCTGGTCTGTGGTTCTCGAACATTTGCATGTCAAGGTTCCCCAAATTGAATATGTATTTGGCCACGAACCCCCATCTGAAAAGATTTCGAGCCAGGGATGGCACGAAAAAAAAGTAAAAAAAAAAGTTCAAAGGTCTTCACCCCTGGATCTTTAAGAAGCACTCGGCTGGCCTTTGTTCTTTAAATGTTCAAAGGTATTCAAAATCAATGCAACACAATGTTTCAAGATTTGTCAAAATGTTTAAAAAATAGCCGAAGTATAACCGAAGTGGTTAAACAGATTTTTACTGGACCGCCACGTCCAAGTCCCCATGTTTTTGTCACTGTTTATTTGCACATATTTTAAATGTGTCCTCTGCATTTACCCATCCTATAACAACTAGGAGCAGTGAGCAGCCATATGGCACTCAGGGAGCAATTAGGGGTTACTTAAGAGTGTGTCTCAGGGACACACATTGACTCATTGCTGTCCTGGCCTGGCCTGGAATCGAACTTGGGACAAGCAGGGCCTCAGGCTTCCCAGGCGGGCTATGTGGTACAGTCACAGCTTAGTGCTGAGCTATTGGTCATAGATCTGTACTCTTCATAGCATGGAAAATAAAGATGATAAACGTATCACACTGAATACAAAATTCAGTGTGATACGTTGTCATGGGGCAGCAGACTTCCATGCAGTTCTCTCGATCCTGCCCTCTGCTACCCACACATGACAAGAAGAGAACAGTATCCGCCGCCCACACGATGTTTCATCATGGTTTGCCTGGGGGAGGAAGGAGGATATGGTTGCTCCTTCTCTCTTGCTGGTCTCTTAGGACAGACAACCTGTTGTGTGCAGAGTTGTGGCCATGTTAATTCACTCCGCTGGGGATGACAGAGGATGATTACACTGTTCTGTCCTCCACATCTATCTCAATTAACTTTGGCTAATTGCTGCACGGCTACAGCAGCCGTATTCCCAAGATGTATAATTGGTCACAGCAACTGCTGCTCACCTGGTGCATTATTAGCCTACGCTAATTAAGAACGCTACTTCAGGTGTGCAGAACATTTCAATTATATAACGTTGCTGTCGGCCGAAACCTCTTATCTACATATTCTAACTTTTGAGTTTTTTCGTAAATTAACGGTCTGATGATCACACTACAGCGTCACACAAAGAGCTTGTCGATCTGCTACTTTTGCTATTTTTTTATTTGAATTCTGAAAAGTAACAGTTTTGGACCCGACAGAGACGATATACAGCCATGTATCAAAGTTTGCGCAGGCTGCAAACAAAATGGATGCATTTATTGTTCTCCATTACACATACTGTACATGTTTTTGATCAGGTGGCAGAGAAATCACAATGGCAAGTCATGTGGCACTTGAACGTGCACGTATACACTCCTACTGTAATCCCTAAATGGTCTAAAAACTCCCACAATTAACCTGTTAGAACCCTAGATGTCTAAGTCTAAGTTCATATTCATGTTTAACGTTATACATATCGATGACGGTGGCTGCGAACACGCCAGTAGTCTCGCGTAGCCAGACAACTACGCCACAATCTCTGAATGCTATATTAGAGTCTGGAACTACACCTCCTGGAAGCCGAGACGGACGCTGTCATCTGTTAGTCATTTCCGTTCACAAAAATATATTTCAAATATAAAAAAAATATATTTATCAATTTCCACTTCTGCTAAGCAGCAAGCTATATATGCTTTGACTAATTAGGTAGGTAGGTAGGTAGGTAGGTAGGTAGGTACTTTATTCATCCCGAGGGGAAATTAAGCATCCGCTTTTCTGTGCTTTCGTTAACACGGAAGCATTTGAAAATTGTGTGAGTCAACAGTCTGGCTCGAGAGACTAACACAACAGTCAAAACAATAGTTGAGGAGCTAGTAAACGATAAACAATAATATTTTGTGGTGCAGTAGTGGCATATTGAACAGAAATAAATGGTAGTGGGTTCAATTGTTTCATGCAGTAAATATATTTACACTATAGAGTTGGCTCAGAGCCAAGTCTTTGAGGAAATGGAAAAAATGGCGGGACTTTAAAGGGATGTCAACAAGCAAACCAGTGCTGTCACAGCCATTGGAGGACGAGAGGGGAATGAGAAAAACAATAGCGTATACTGAAGTCCTGACGTCACTCCCACTACCCCTGGGTCACAGAGTAATTTTTTGTATTGTAATTCCCATAGGCAAATCTTAGATCGCGTCATATAAGAACTGTGTTTCAAAAATAAACAAACCATCCCTGGAAATGTTGGCAGGTATGTCACTCTATGTCGTTAATGATATTGAGTTACATTTGATAACGTCTGTGTTTGGAGAAAAAAAAAAAGGATAAATGAGCACCTTTTCACCGTCAGTTGGTGCTTCATACTATCTATATGAGTAAAATCGCCAGGGTGATTTGTTTGCATCAAAATGTACTTAAAGTATCAAAAGTAAAAGTCATTATGCAGAATGTTATCACATAAAATGTGTAAAAATGTTTTGAAAACAGCCGATCAACAAGCGCACAAAGCGACGCGTTGTGAGTTTGTAGATCCATATATAGGGCTGAAGTGGTCAATGTATGTTTTGTAATAACAATCAAAATCTACAAATTAACTAGTAACTAGTTTTCAAAGTAAAAGTATTGAAAATTGGAAATACTCCAGTAAAGTAAAAGTACCTCAAAAGTAAATGTACTTAGCTACTTTATAAAAGGCTGTTTTTACACTTTCACAGTTTGACTATTGGCGGCAACAAAGATGAGGCGCTTCAGAAAGGAACGAACTATGAGAGGAGGACTGAGTTGTTCGCTGACTGTGATGACAGGTAACGGCCAAAGCACTGCAAAGTCTCCCAAGTGCTGCTGATCTCTCACAAAGTTTGGTATTGTTGTCAGTAGAATCAATAGCCACGGAATAAAGAAAAACATTTAATCTCATGACTGAACCACTTCTGTGCCAATCTGTGATGACAATAAAGGCTATATGGCTCTCTTTCTGTTTCTCTCTTCAAGCATCATGCCGACACTAGAGGACGCAAACTCCTGGTCCATGTCGTTTGACAGGATAATGAAAAGTGCAGCGGGGCGAAGCTGCTTCAGGCAGTTCCTACGGACAGAGTTCAGTGAGGAGAACATGATGTTCTGGCTGGTCTGCGAGGAGCTAAAAAAGGAGACCAACAAGACTGTGGTGGAGGAGAAGGTTCGTCGGATATACGAGGACTTTGTCTCGATTCTTTCCCCTAAGGAGGTGAGCTTCCATAATGTCACAAGAACATTACACAGGGCTGTTATTGTTTGCCCCTCTTTCTTTGGTTTGCCCTGCCCCCACCCACTATCTGTGTCAGCTGTTGCATACCTCAACAACTGCTGTGTACAAACAACAATCATTCTGCTCATTTGATTCTGTTGAAAGGTCCAAAAAATAAACCCTGCCTGCGCTCGGTTTGTCGTCGTTTCAATCTGCTGCAGCCAGAAACTGAATGGCCTACAAAAACTAAAACTGTAAAACCTTTGGCCCTAAATCGCCTTTTAAAGGCTCTATTATGGATATTCTCAAGGACAAGTGCTGTTGTTCCCTCAGAATTTTAGTCCTGTTCATTTATCTCCGCCAGGCCGGACGGCCCGAAGGCCGTAAATTATGCTCTGCACAAATGCTCTTATGAGTGTCATGTGACATGACTGTCAAAACAAGATTTTCATACTCCATAATCATCTGCCTGTAATTAAATTCACCAAATTGTGGCTCGGCCCTATTTCTTACGAAAATGGCATATCATGGATATCTGCATACCCAATCCATGGACCATAATGGAAACAAGCCCCAACACACAACCCACCCCCCAGGCTTTTTGTGTTATCCTTTTAGCATATATATATATATATATATATATATATATATATATATATATATATATATATATATATATATATCTTTTACTGTACTACTGTACTGTTTCAAACTGCTAATAAAGTATTCAATCAATTAATCAATCAAGATCATCCCTGAATTGGAATTACATGTTGAGGGGTGTCTACAGAATGCACCTCCAAAAGCCCTTTCACTTCTGACCATAGGGCAGTGGTTCCCAAATATTTATCTGTACAACCGAGTCCCCAGTTCAAATATGATTGTTTTTTCGCGGCCTGAAAAGTTTGGGAACCCTTGCCATAGGGGACGCCACAAACCTGAATAGTTGCACCGTCTGTCGTATACAAGCTCCATTTCCCCCCTGCAGCTTCCTCATTTCCCCATAACCTCACAACTGTTATCGCCCTTGGTAGGGAGCCCGGCCGGGCGCAGATCTGCACTCCGAGGAGTGCACTTATCTTTTTTTTTGTGCTATTATTTGGTCTCTACAGTAATGCTTGGTTTACATTTTGTTTTATTGTTTTTATTTATTTGTATTTGATTGTCTTTCCTTTATTTATTTTTTACTGTGTTTTGTGATTTATTATATTGTGTTGTATGTATCTGTTTTGTATCCTGAATGGTGATTTACTTTAGCCCCTATCTCCCCTGTCCTTAAGAAGCCTTTGCCTTTTGGCCACAATTGTAAATAAGAATCTGTTCTGCCTAGTTAAATAAAGGTTAAATAGATGAAAATTGTAGATAAGCAACAATATCCTGTCTTAATTCAACACAAAGACTTCAGAAATACCATAAACTGTATAGCCGTTTACAGAAATACACACATTAGACTTTAAATGTTTCAGTTCATTATCAAGCCCCAAATGGCGACAAATGCAATTTAGAGTGTAACCCATTAAGACGGTCGACCTGAGGCCGATTCTCAAATGCCTTCTAAAGCAGTAGTTCTCAAACTTCTTTGTACCAAGGACACACAAAATTATATGCATTTGGCCACGGACCCCAATCTGAAAATGTTTTGTGTCAGGGACCCCCAGAAGAGAAGATTTGTGTAAAAAGAAATTTTTAAATAATTAAAAGTTCTTTAAAAAATAGCAGATATAGCGCTGTGAGCTTGTACATCTTCTATTTTTGAGAACCACTGTTCTAAACCAATGTTCTAAATCCTCAGAGTTTTCTGAAAAACGTATGCTATATATATATATATATATATATATATATAGCAAAACCTAAAATGACACAGATGCTTTCCGGGTTTTAATGGGATAATGGAGATGTACTGTTTCTTTCTTTGCTTAACCCTTCACAGGTCAGTCTGGACTCGCGCGTCCGAGAGGTGATCAACCACAACATGCTGGAGCCGACGTCGCACACGTTCGACGACGCTCAACAACAGATTTACACACTGATGCAGAGAGACTCGTATCCACGCTACATGAACTCACAGGCGTTTTCAGATCTAATGAAGAAACTGACAGAGCCTCCCCCAGAGCCATAGACGCTCTTTATCACTAGCTCTGGTCCAGAGCGTCAGCGAGTTCTCTCTAACGTCCTGTTAGGAGCGGTACTTTTCCCATGGACTGAAACTTCCACTACCGTGCGAGGTCTCCAACTGTAGTAAAAATAAAGACGACTATTTCGCTACTCATCGCAACAACTGTTTTGTGTTGTTCAAAGACTATTCTCCATGGTGGGAAACGTCTCAGGACCTCACGTTCTCTGTATAATACACATTTTGTCCTCCAGACGGAAAATATTTTATTTACTCTACTGCGCCCTCTACATATCTGGTCAATGGTAATTTATATTGTGAGAGTTATTCTTACTACGGTTGGAGAACTCGCACGGTATTGGAAGTTTCAGTCCATGGGAATTGTACGTTAGAGAGAACTCGCTAACGGTCTGGACCAGAGCTAGTTTATCACCACACTTAGCTTTTTCAAAGGCGCATGCGTCCCAGACACATAAAAAAGGGTTTGTTTCTTTTGCGGTTCAATCTGTGTAGAGAATAGATCGACGGGTAAATGAACAGTACTTGCAAACAATCTTTATTCAGCTGTAGTTACTGTTTATTTACCCATTATTAGCTTAGCAGAAATGCTAGGAGCAAACAAGAACAAATGCTAGGTCCAGCATTAGTTATGTATATACCCTTGTGGTTGATATTGCACTTTTCTACATTGTTTCATGAGGGAATGCATGTATCTGTGAGCACTGCATTTGTGTTTAGGTTTGTGGTCAGCCTCAATGCATATTCAGTTCTTGTAGACAATAGTAGGCTTTATTTTAATATTAACTAAAGAAGGAGGAAAGTGCCTTGGCATTAGATCTTTTACACTCAACACCTTCAGCCATGTCTGAACCGTGTCACTATGAATTCTAAACAATACTGGTGCTTTCAGCTCTTCTCAAAGACAATTTAGTTTTTACAACTAATGGGGCCGATATCTTAAAATAGATCTTGCCTGCGTGTATGAATAATGTGATGTTAGTCATGATATTTAATTTAACAAAAACAGGGATGATTAAACTGATAATAACAAGGCTAAGACCACTGATATATTTGTATATTTCTGATTAATTTGTGTGAAATAGCTTATTTAAATTCTCACAAATTAAATAAAGCACATATGTAACATATGTTGCGTTACTTTTGCTAATGTGTTGCATGAATATTCAAGGAAAGGAAGTACATTTTGTCAGTACCATACAGGTTTTAACTTATATAATATACTGTAGATTCCATACTAAGCAGTATGGATCGTGAAATAATATACCTCTTCAGACTCTGCAAATGCTGAAATATCTGTAAAATACTTTTAACAGCCGACATAACTTAACAACAGGTCATTTATTGTGAGATATCAACATACGTAATAAACCTTTTACTATAGCCCTAGTTTTTCCCAATACAATTGGCTTCCTGCAGGAGATGGCTTTTTCTCAGAAACACACCGCTATACGGATACAGGATAGGTGGTGGGCACTAGGGACATCTGGGCACCTCGATGTAATTGGCTATTTTGTCCAAAATGTTAAAAAAGAAAAAAGTAATGTAAAGTATACATGATGTGAACATGCATGGTACATCATTATCAGACTTAATTGTATCCTTCAACTTCTTGTTTATGCCTCAAAATGACTGGACACACAGGTTTTGTAGCCATTTGTAGCAATTGTAGAAATATTAGACCTTAACTGTCGAATGTTTAAGCATGTTCTAATCATGTATACTTCACTTACTTCACAAATACATTTTCTTAACATTTTATTTGTTTACATTTTGGAAAAAATAGCCAATTTAACACAGAGGTGCCCACTATTCCTTGGTGCCCACCTATCCTGTTACCCAATCAGCAGTGGATGCTAACGTTACTCTAATGTAACACTGACGATTGTGTGGTGCCTCCGGTCTGGATTTACAGTCCTCCTTTCAGTCATGCCTCTTCAGTTGCCAGTCCGTGGCCTGAGATAGCCCTGTGTAGCTCTATTGAGTAGCAGCGAGGTTTATGGACGCAAGTCAGGTAAGGTCGGTCTGTGGTTCCACACTGTAGTAGGTCTGTGGAGCGTCACTGGAGTCGAGGCGTTCTAGAAAGAACTACTGATGGTCCTGTGTTGGTACAGTAGGTGCACAGCAACTCACAGGTTCTCAGTGATGGGGGGAAGCAGTTTTTCTATGAATTTCTTGATATCCAATATTTCCTGGGGGGGTAAAACAGATGTGCATTGCCATGAAACTTTCTGAGCGCTTCCGTGGTCCCTTAAAATCATACTGTATAACTAACATTCATTGAGAAAGTTAGAAAAAGTATTTTTTGTATTGACATAAAACAAAATATATAGGGTTTAAGTGGCTAGGGAATGGTTCAAAAATGTCTATACTGCCTGTCCCTTGACCCTTACAGTATGTTGCCCTTATCCTAGGATTAAAGCACTGACATTCAGGATCTGGTTATCTTGATAAGTCTGAATATGGATAAGGATGATCCTATCCTGAATTGCTTTGAAATACTGGGGCAAAATGTGGCTGGATTGTTTGATCCAGGGTCACAAAATATACAGTAGGATTTCAAAATATGATCTGATCAGATAGGGATTAAACGTTTTGAACTCTTGGGCCTGAGGATGAGCCCTAATCACATGAGTGACCCCATGACCTCGCCATCCTCAATCCAAAATGATCAACTTTGCACACAAGATACCTCACAATCTAATAGGCAGACAGCAGCATGAACTCTACTGTGTTCGGTGACCTAACAGCCTTTCCTCTAGTCTAGCGCCACCCTTAGGCCAAAAGGCAATTTGAAGCTTTTTGAATTATGGTACTTGAGTGTCACTTTAATGTTCTAGCTTTTTGTGTCAATCTTTCAGTGAATAATATAAAATATACCCCTTCCTATTATAGCACTAATAATGATCCACAATTTTCATTATTTGTTTTCACATTTGCAGGGCTCTGAGAATGGCGATGTTAGTTGGTTCACACCACTTAAGCCTGATTTATACTTAGTTGCACACTGGTGTTGCCTGCAGTAAATAGTAGATCGACAAACTCACAACGCGTCAAATTCGTGACAAGTTGTGAGCTTGTAGATATGCTATTTACTGAGCACGACAACGGCGGCAACTAAGTATAAATCAGGCTTTAGGTCTGATTTGGTGTAGCTAACAGGGCTTTATAGACGCTGTCTTGTTTTTACAGACCTCTGGGCAGGCATTATGAGCCAGTCCCCGGTACTTCTTGAAGGAGATGTTTGCCGGATTGATGAGGCTCTTCATCTTTTCGATGGTCTGAGTACCAAAGAAAAGGGGAACCAGGGGGTCGGCGTCTCCGTGGCATTGCAGGAGGTGCATGTCTGTGTTAACACTGTTGGCACAAGCCTGAGAATAGAAAAGATTAGGGATTATCATCATTGGATTATTATAGATTATGCCTTGATCAGGGCAAACCTAACCAGCTACTGTAGGCCTACCGATTTCACAATTCACTAAACTCTCCCTGGTTGGTCTTAAAACATGACTTGTAAAGGGCAACGGGCACGTAACAGGCTGCTTAATCCCCCCCACCCACCGTACCTGTGGGAAGGAGTTTCTTAGAGGGAGCCAGCAGCTCAGACCCACCACGCCTGCCAGCTTCTGGTGAGTGGTCAGAGCCGTGTACAGAGACAACGCTCCACCCTGCAAAGACAAGCAAACGCTTACAAACAGTGGTGGAAAGTAACTAAGTACATTTACTCAAGTACTGTACTGAAGTACATTTTTGACATATTTTTACTTTACTTGAGTATTTCCAATTGTCAGTGCTTTTACTTCTACTGCACTACATTTCAGAGGCAAATATTGTACTTTTACTCCACTGCAATTATCTGAAAACTTTAGTTACTAGTTACTTTGTAGATTTTGATTATATTACAAAACAGACATTAACCACTTCAGTCCTATATACATTTCGGCCATTTGAAAATAGCCGATCTACAAGCTCCTAATGCGTCACAATCCGACGCATTGTGCAATAGTAGAGCTCAAAGAAAAAGAGTAAGTGTGTCTTTGAATCACTAAATTGCCTTTCTTTGCACTCTACTTACGTGGCCAACTGGCCATTTACCCAGTCATTTGTTGACGAGAGTTCATGTCATTTATTTTGATCTCAGACTTGTAAGTCACTCTTGATAAGACTCTTGACAATGACTAGATGGTAAATCTCACAACCTCAGTACACATGAAACAAATGTTAATTTTATATATTTTAAGAAGTTTCTGGGGGGCAGATTATCAAAAATATTTCTTCAAGCATGTGAGTTAAGTCACATAAATTCTTTGCAATGGAAAAACTCTAACCTAATACAATGCAATACATTACCTGTGAGAATCCACCCAGCACTATTCGGTGGGAGGGTATTCCATTCTTCACCTCTTGGTCTATCAAGGCTTTAACTGTGTGAAGAGATGAAGTGCCACTTTTAAATTAGACAAGTTCTGTAATACAACTTGGATGACCAAGTAACCGGCAATCATAAAAATCATGTAGTTCCATAAATCTTACACACATACTGTTCTCTGATGCCTTTTTAATACCAATCTCATCTTCCTCTGCGTTGGAGTCCAGTGAATATATGTCAAACCTGTGAAATATTCAAAACAAAATGTGATTATCCTACTGCAAAACCCTCAACCTAGCAGAAGTTAATCATAAACCAAGGTTCTTACCAGGAAGGCATCTTCATTCTCATGTTCAAGGACACAGGCATAGTTGGACTGCGTAATCCACGGAAGGAAAAGAAAATGACACAATTTGCTGTAACAGCAGATGAGATTTCATTGCAAAACACATAATAATTAGGGTTGGGATCCTTTAGAATTTTAACGATTCCGGTTCCTTAACGGTTCCCTTTAACTATTCCTATAGGGCGTTCCAAATGGACCCTTACGGCATTGGTTCTCAAAGTGGGGTCCAGGGACCCCCAGGGGTCCTTGACGGAGTTCCAGGGGGTACCCAGCTAAATGATAGATTAGGAACCAAATAGACCCTTATGGGTCTGTAACTCTGAGAGTGTACAAATAACGGGTCCATTGGGTTCCATTTGTACACTCTCAGAGTTAACCAACATTGATTTTACAATGTAAATTGGGGTCCCAGAGATAAAAATGCCGTTAAATGGGGGTCTAATGTATGTCAAACAGGGGGTCCAAAATCAAAATGGTTGAGGATCACTGCTATAGAGCTGTAAAAATCTTTTCAAATGGGGGACCGCGCACTAATAAGTGTCAATCTGGGGGTCCTTGACATGAAAAAGTTTGAGAACCACTGCCTTACGGGTCTGTAACTCTGAGAGAGTACAAATGGAACCAAATGGACCCGTGCACTCTCAGAGTTATGGTGGTCCTTGAAATTAAAAAGTTTGAGAACCACCGGTATTGTAATTGTATAGACGTGAAGTCCACATGCCAGCTCTGACAGTGTGATCCTCAATGTTGTTCCTCAGGTTCCGGATCGCAACCCTAATAATAATAATAAAATATAGGGCCTACACCAGTTTCTGATACTTACGCATGTGGACAGATGTATTTCACGTGTGGTAACCTGATGCCGGTGAAAGCCTCTGCCCAGCCATGGCTAGGATTAAACACAATTAAACCAACTTGAAATCATCATGTTTGTGAATGATTTTAAAGAATTCTATGTAAAGATAAGGAGCAACATACCCAGTGTCACCGAGACCATGGAGGAATATCACCTGTATTAGAGAACCGAACAATAATGATAATTAAGGTCAGAATAATCATAATTTTTAAGATTATAAAAAAAAAAAAAAAGTGGTAGTATTCCGTGAGAGGAAAGAGGTAGAGTGAGAGCAGAAGGGAAAGAGATAGAAACAGGTTAAATAAAACAAATTAAGATATGCAAACATACACAGGTAAAGTATGTGATGGTATGTCAGGGCCAGGGTCATCAATATATCCGTACACTACATGGACACAAGTTTTATGTGTCACTCTGTGGCAAGACATGGCCTCGTTTGTGGATTTTTTTTTTTACAATGTTCCTATTTTGATCATAAGACCCAGTTACTGAATGTCAGTCTCCAGGTCTTTATACACTTGTGAAATGAGACATTCTGCACAATGAGTACTTTCTACTTTTTGTACTTTAAGTACATTTTGATGCCAATACTTTTGTACTTTTACTCAAGTCAATTTTGAATTCCGGACTTTTGCTTGTAACAGAGTATTTCTACCTTGTTGTGGTGGGATTAGTACTTTTACTTAAGTAAAAAAGGTGAGTACTTCCAAGTTCCAACACTGCAGCTAAATCAAAATGTGACCACTCTCTCTGTGTGTGTGTGTGTGTGTGTGTGTGTGTGTGTGTGTGTGTGTGTGTGCGCGCGCACGTGTGTGTGTGACTGTGTGTGTGTGTGTGTGTGTGTGTGTGTGTGTGTGTGTGTGTGTGTGTGTGTGTGTGTGTGTGTGTGTGTGTGTGCACGACTGACACTCACCGCTGCAGTGGCTTTCCTGGCGGCAGGCACGATGGCAGGTAGGGGCACTGACATGTTGTTGCCGCACATACAGCTGAGCTGACATGTAAAATAATAACACAATAATGTCAATAATAATGTCACCCAATGTCACACCAAACTGTCACTTTAACTATCGCCCTTGACTTGGTTGGTGAGGCTCTGATTGTTGTTCCATGCCAGGAAAAAAAAGGGATCAAGAATTGAAGGATGAAAGAAAAGCACGCACAGAAAATGAATAAATGACTGTTAATAATGATCTGTCTTTTGGAAGTTGAATTTTGTTGAAATTAAACACATTTTTTTTTTACCCCCACCGGCTCACTAGCACGCAACCGTAGTAACGACTGACACACTTTGTGGGTCTGCCCACGCTTGCGACATGATTGGATGGAGGGTAGTGTTGCCAGGTTTTGAGATTTTGCGAGAGAAATCAGCAACCACTATGAAAACAAGCCCCAAGAGAAGCTACTTCTAGGCCACATGAGCACTTTAAACCTAGTACATTGGCTATTTGAAAATAGCCTATCTTTAATTAATAATGGTAACAGCCTGACAGGATCGGTGGGCACCAAGGAAGACTGGGCACCTCGGTGTTAAATTGACCATTTTTTCCAAAATGTAAAAAAATAATATTTGGAAAATGTTTTAAGTAAAGTAAAGTAAAGTATACATGATTAGAACATGCTTAAACATTCAACAATTAAGATCTAATATTTATACAATTGCTACAAAACCTGTAGGCCTATATATATCATATATCCAATCATTTGGCATAAACAAGAAGTTGAAGGTTAAAATTAAGTCTGATAATGATGTACTTGTCTTGTAACGTGCAGTTTCACATCATGGATACTTTATTTTACTCAAATATTATTAATTATTTTTACATTTTGGACAAAATAGCCAATTTTACATCGAGGTACTCATATGTATGTAAAAATACAATACAATGTTAAATACACATCAATCTTGTATGGGGGTCCCTGGCACAAAACCTGTGCCCACATACTGTACATATTAATTTGAGGGGGTCCTTGACATGAAAAAGTTTGAGAACCACTCATTTTAACAAGATTTTGGGGTTGGTAGGCTACCTATATACACTGTTTCTGGGAATGTCCCAATATCTCCAGGTTCTGGCCTTGTGTGGCAAAATAATTGAGTTAAATTATAATGTCTAAGATCTGTAAAGATCCTGGGCAATTTTTTTAGGGCTGCCATCTAAATTAGGTGTACTAGACCCTAGTCACTTCCATCAGTGACTCAGTGGTATATAGAGAAATATATAGAGTACTTCCAATGGAAAGACTCAGTGGCCAATTAAAAGAGAGGGAAAACAACTTTATGAATATATGGCAGCCGCTGATAGATTACTTGCCAAGGATCTACTCTGATTTTTAAAGGAAGTGATTCATTGGATTGGAACGCCCCGGTTGTAGGCTATACTCTTACAATTTGCCTTCTGATGTGCCCATGTGTGTGAAGTAATTTTTTTTATTGTTTAGTTTTTTTGTTTTCTTTGTAGGCCCTATACTAATACATAAGGCATAATAGGGCCTATTTATGCCTTATGTATTATTAGTATATCATTCCAGTTTGTCCAACTTACATTTATTATGTCATACCTTTCTGTGAAAAAAAATAGAATGTTATTAAAAATATATATAATTGGGGAAGAAGCTCAAATAAGCAACTTACACTTTAGAAACAAGCAACAACAAAAAAAAACGCAATCCGCAATTTAGGACAAAAACAAGCCCAAAGTCGCTTATAATAAGCAGACCTGGCAACACTGATAGCGGGTTGTTTTGCTAAACGATCATTGGCTAATTGACCTGTCAGTCAGACGGGTTTACTGACAAATCTTCAACTCTGTGACAGCGAAACATAACCTTCGTCCTTGTAATATAACTCTACGGGCACATAGCGCTTAAACGTGCCAGTAGCCTACATTACTAATGACAATTACATTAAATATTATATAAGGGTATGAGTGTTAACTTGACAAAAAGTGCTATAATATTGTATTCTTCCTCCTGACCTATGACCAGAACATGCATTCATGATCGTCACTAAGGCTTCGAGTGTGCGCAGCCACCAGACAGTCACATTGAAATTCCTCATAATTTATTTATATGGATCCAGTTGGATGGATTATTAAAATGTAAAATACAATGGTTGTAATAAAAACCATATAGTCATATTATCGTTTCTAATTTGATACATCGCCATTCGCCACCAAACAGTATAGGCTATCATAGCCTAATATACTGTTTGGTGGCAAATGGCGATGAATCAAATTAAGCCTGGCTACGTTATGTAACGAAGGCCTTCACGCCCACTCTTCCTGGTGCCCAGTTATCCCGGTGCCCACTCTTCCTATTGCCCAGTTATCCCTAGTGCCCAATCTTCTCCACCCCAAAGTGCCCACATTTCCCTAGTGCCCAGTTATCCCGGTGCCCACTCTTCCTATTGCCCAGTTATCCCTAGTGCCCAATCTTCTCCACCCCAAAGTGCCCACATGTTCCTAGTAGTACCCACTCGTCCAAGGTGCCCCTAGTGCCCAGAATGTTTTGGTGCCCACCTATATCCTTTTATAGGTCGCCATATGTTACCATTACCATCTAAGAGTGAGTCCTGGTCGTTGTTATGGTTACTACTGTTAGCACGCGGACATCATGGAACCCATATGTGGGTACAACTTTAGTTTTGATTGATTGAATTGATTGAATACTTTATTAACAGTTTGCAAGTAGTACAGGTGTACGATTTTACAATGATGCTAAAAGGACAACTCAAAAGCCCTGAGGGCTTGTTTCCATTGTGGTCCTGTGTATTCAATTCATCATGACATTTAAAGACCTACAATAACTAGGTCTCATGAACTAACTTAGAACTTAGAACTCAAAATATCAAGTCTGATAACAGGGACTCCATATTCGGATGTGGATGATGACCCTCCTAATCAAGGAAACTCCTAATATGGATATAGCTGACTCAGCGTGACCTCACCGTAATGATTATGACACGAACATTTTAGCTGTTATAAAAGGCACCACAATCCATATATCTATGGCCACAATCTCATAAACCCATAGCATGGACCACATACCTTTATTTTGAAGTTATCCGAGTGACGCCAGTCACTGTACGTCATATCCGTATACGGAAATCACGTGACCGCGGTGCCCTTGGTTTGTTGTCCAGAGACATTTGACATGTGAGTGAAGAGAAGAGAAACAAACATGTCTTTTACCAAGAAGCCTGGTGGTAAAGCTCTGGAGGTTCTGCAGAACCTGCCTCGCGTGTCGCTGAAGAACCTGCGGCCTGAACCGGGCTCCAAAACGCAAGTAAGTCTGAAAAAATGTCCCTCATCTATTCATTATGAAATGGACTGTGCTGCTAACGTTAGCCTAGCCTTGGATCTTCAAGACTGTCATAGATAAACAAAAGTCAGACTCGATTGAATACATCTACGATAGTCTTTCTTGACCCTGTCAAATAGTGAAAATAGCTGATCTACAAACTCATTGTTACGCCTCGTGAGCTTGTAGATCTGCGATGGTTTCCCATGTTTGCTGAATGTTACCTTTGTTATGACATCCCAGGATACTAGGGTTCATGTAGCCGCAAGCAACTCTATTTTTAATATCTGGAATCTAGGGTTGCAATACGGTTGGTATTGCAACCCTAGATTCCAGATCTAGCTCAGAAGTAGCTCATAAAATGTTTACGGTGGATTTTTATGAAACAAAAACTTCCAACTGCAGAGAGAGGATGATTTAAACGTATATCTGCAATGTTGGTGAGTTTAACGTTGTTTAATACAATCAGATAGGACTTTTCTGTTTGTATGGGCTGTCAAGAGTTAGTATTGCAACTCTAGATTCCAGAAAAAAAAGAGTTGCTTGCGGCCAGGGTTCATGTGTGTGGTTGTTGGTTAAATCCGCCGTTCTCAAACTTTTTTATGTTAAAGGACCCCCAAGTCAAATGTGTTTGGCCAATTATTTTTAAAGATCTTTGGAAAATAGCCAAGTAGTATATAGGATTTAAGTGGTTAAACAGATTTTGATGCCATATATTTTTCTCTGGGGATCTCCTGGAACCCCCCTCAAGGACCCCTGGGGGTCCCTAGCTGGACCCCCACTCTGAGAACCACTGGGTTAAACGTCGTATTGTAGACTGCCTCCTCTCACGTAAATCACATATCGTCTCTGTCGGGTGGAAACCTCATTATGTCCAAAACTGTTACTTTTCAGGATTCAAATTCTATTCTAGCAAAAGCAGCAGATCTACAAGCTCAAAACGTGAACTTGCTTTGTGGTGCATTTCGAGCATGCAGATCTTGTGTGACGCTGTAGTATGATCAAGTAGGGCATTCATTTACGAAAAAACACAAAAGGTTAGAATATGGAGAAGAGATTTCTGCCCGACAGCAACGATATACTAATAACTATTCCACATTGTAATAATGTTGATGTTTAATGATTGCAGGAGAAAAGGCGAGGCAGAGGTCAGTACGGTGGGAACAGAAGTGGAAGGGGGCACAAAGGTCAGCGACAAAGAGGCAACCGGCCCCGCCTAGGATTTGAGGGCGGTCAAACTCCATTCTACCTGCGCATCCCAAAATATGAATATAATAAAGGGCACAGGTGAGATCATATATAATTTTGTATTATTTCTTAAAAGTGCAAGAACGCTTTGGTTGAGGTTTGGGTTGTGTAGTTAGTTTCCTTGCCATGATGTAACTCCAAAGGTGGACAAGAAACCAAAAATAATTGCTCCATTGATTGAAATCGATCATTCAAAATATGCTCCTCATTGACTTACATTGTACAGTGAAATAGCTCTCTTTTAGCCCGTAAACAAACACAAACAAAGCTGATTCAGACTATATATTATAGAACATCACAAAACCCAGTGCTGTTTGTTTAATAAAAATGTCACCTTCCTGTTGATTTAGCTAGTTTTATTAGGAAGAAAACCCGGACTGGATCCGCGGATCCGGATCTTCAAATTGTACAATCAGCAGGAAGTTACCGTTTTTATTTAAAAAACAAACAATACTGGGTTTTGTGATGTTCTATAATGTCAGAATCGGCTTTGTTATGATTGATTATGTGCTAAAAGAGTGACTTTGAGAGCTATTTCACCGTTCAATGTAAGTAAATGAGCAGCATATTTTGAATGATCAATTTCTAATCAATGGAGCAATTATTTTTTATTTCTTGCCGACCTTTGGAGTTATGTCATGGCAAGGTAACTACACAACAAAAGCTAGTTCAACGTTGTCTGTAAACTAAAGTTGTAACCGAAATTAAATTAGACCTAAGTTCTTGCCACAAATGATTTGATACAATAAAGCATCATAATGTGTTTTTCTTCTTCAGTGACCGTGCACAGTACCCACCCCTGTCGTTGAAACGGCTGCAATACCTAATTGACCTGGGAAGGGTTGACCCCACACAGCCCATTGACCTGACGCAGCTTGTCAATGCCAGAGGAGTGACAATTCAGCCTCTGAAGAGAGACTTTGGAGTGCAACTTGTTGATGAGGTAACCAAACTAAGCTTTTGTGTAGCTGAACCTGCCCCTTTTACATGTCATAGAATACATAATGAGATGTAAAAAAGCAGGGGATGCCCATGGTATAGGGGTATAATTGTATTTTATTTTATTTATTTATGATCTGGGGCTATTCATCTGTCATGTTGTGTCATTCAAGAGAGATTGCTGGAGCGTGGGCGATGGGACAAAATACAATATCGTCCTTTATCACAACAAAAACAAAACCACTCGCAATAACTGTATCGCAGGGAATTCATATTGTCGCAAAAGTGTCAGTATCCTCCACCACACACTGGGATCAATTCACTTTTACCAAGTTCTAGAGAGAAACAGCGGATATGGGAAAGGTCTGTGTGCAATGCATCCATGTATATACAGTGTGTGGAAATTGCTGGATACAGTTTTGGAGTAGGCGGACTGACACTGTAGTTTACACTCAAAATAGAAACCAGGTTTCCATGCCAACACAATTTCTTCACATGATTCGCTGTATGTAGAACAACAGCACGAACAATATTACAAAAACATCATAATTTTACATATTGTGCCAATAGTTTAGGAAACACAGTGCCAGTGCGGGGGCTCCTTTCACGCTGTTTCACAAATCTGCCTGACAAAATGTTCAGTCATTAGATTTTTTATTTATTTTATCCATGCTGTATGTCAACTCTCATCAATGGTGCTCGTAGCCATCCTAGACATTGCTCCACCGACCTGTCGTTCAATACTGAGGATTTTAATATGCAGCTGGTGAAGTTCGGTGAAAAACAAGTATATATTTTTTCTTTTCTTTTTGCACTTTTTCAGTACACAGCTGTACCAAACCCAACGCCCTGTACCGAGTATTTTACACCTTTTTTTTATTGCAATCTGCAATTGCAATATTCCTTATAGTCTACATGTAACACCCGGGATTCGAACCTGGGTCTCACGTGTGAGAAGCCAACTAACTTAAAGAGGGTTGAGTGTAGCTGTAGTGGCTCAGAGCCTCTGCCTAATGATGACCAAAAAGCCTAATATCCCCCGGTCAAGGGGGAATTCCCCTTTTAGGCTAGTGGTTAAGATGTTGGCTTTCCACGCTTCCCGGGCGTTTCACACATACAGCTACAGCTTTGGAAGAAAAAAAAAGAATCATCCCAGTCATTTGAATTGTTTGCTTGTAAACAAGGACAAAAATCTAGAATGTGTACTAGTCCAGTAGGTGGCGCCACATAACAATGTTCCCAGCTTTCTGACCAACTCATATCCAGATGATGTTTGACTTAATTCTCTCTCCTCCACTGCAATATGAAAATGTCTTGTTTTGTTTGTTTGTTTTTTGTTCCAGGGTGCGGACATTTTTGCAGCAAAAATCAACATTGAGGTTCAGCGAGCGTCTGAAGGAGCCATTGCTGCTATTGAGAGAAATGGAGGCGTCATCACTACTGGCTTCTACGACCCTATTAGTCTTGGTAAACATTACAATGACACACAGATTGTATTTTTTACTAAAATACTAATTCTGATATAGTCTCATAACTGTAAATTATTATTTATATATATTTATTTTTGTCTTTTTCAGCGGTTCTTATCAGACCCGTCCCATTCTTCCTACAAGGGAAGCCCATTCCAAGGCGAATGTTACCAGGGGAAGAGATGGTCCCGTACTACAGAGACGCCGCGAATCGGGGTTACCTGGCAGACCCGGAGCAAATTCAGCAGGCCCGGCTCGCCCTGGCACAGAAGTACGGATACACTTTACCAGACATCTCAAAGGATGAACTGTATCACTTGCTCTGCGCGAGGAAGGATGTCAGACAGATCTTCTTTGGCCTCAGGCCGGGTTGGGTCGTCAACATGACAGAAAAGAAGATCCTGAAACCCACCGATGAGAAACTGCTTAGCTACTACAATTCTTAAACAACAAAATGACATGCTGATGTATTATTTACTGTCATCGTAAAGTGTAAAAAGAAGACAAAGGAGTTTTTCATACGGACTGCTTTCAAATGTATTGTTGTCCCAATAAACCTAAAATGTTGAATTGTTTTATACCACGTTCAGTTTATTTATCAACAAACTGAGAAAAATCTTCTGTTAGCTTTATATGGTTCATCATATAATAGAAGGGTAATTAACTATGGCCATTAAACATTTAGATAAAATTTTGTATGTCATTAAACCCATTAAAACCGGGAAAGCATCTGTGTCATTTTAGATTTTAGCGTTGGCTATTCAAAAATGGCAGACCTACAAGCTCAAAGGGCGTCACTTCGTGCTGTGATTTTGTACGTCTGCTATTTTTGAAAACAAATGGAAAAACCTTGAATAAGTTAGATTTATTTTCTCTTCGGGGGGTCCCTGGCACAAAACATTTTCAGATGGGGTTCCCTGGCCAATACATATCATTTTGGGGGTCCTTGGCACAAAAAATGTTTGAGAACTAGGTATACTGATTTAGATGGCATTTGTAGAATCAGCCCTAGGTCTCGTCTTAATGGGTTAAATAGCCAACTCAATGGGCCAATGATATGTTTGACGACACATTCATGAATGTATCATTGCTTGCCAACCTCAGATTGTCATATCAATTCATAAACATGATGGAAGGAACGTGGCCAGTAACAGGTGAGGGGAAAATAAGATAACTCAAAGAATGAAAACAGGAAACAGATGCCTGGTGATGTGTTGTTACATGTGAAATGGGTTGCCTCGGCCTAGGAGGGGAGTTTGAAATTAGTCATAGGCAGCTGTATCCTGGCCTGGACGTTCAAACGATTCGTACCCCCTCTTGGAATACAATCAGAGGCATACACTTAACTAGTTTGCCCCTGTTATGCTACAGCGGAACGCATACTACATAGCGACTTTGAAAATGCCTTCGTTGCTGTTCCTTAATGAGGCTTTGTAACAACATTTGGATTGTTTCCATAGTCCTGTTATGAGACAGGATTGCATTGCACAATTCCCCCCAAAAATCTCAGAACCAATTGAAAATATTGTTTTGTCATGTAATTATCCAATCTAATCCACTTTATTTATATAGCACATTTGACAATCGCAAGTGCTCTAATGGAGTTTTACTTCATTAGAGTGTCTTGGCGCTCAGCAATGCAAAATAACAGATACATGAATTAAAACAATAGGTATGCATATTGCTCAGAGGTCACAGATATAGGAATATTCATGCATCTGAAATATCTATTGAATACATGATGGATATGTTTTTATTGAATCAAACCGTGTCAACAGTATAGCTTCACTGTGTTTTCAAAAGGATGCTTATTTGAGCCAGTTGGTTTCATCGACCGGCCCCTTTCATCCATACGGACTCAGCCATTATCAGCTGTACCACAATATCTCTCATTTCTCTTTTTGGTAACTCATGGATAATGGTTCCCTATGTGCCAGTTCATTACTCTCATGTTTATTTTTTGAAGTTGAAATGGCACACTGACTATAAATAACTTGCCATTTTACACAGATATTGTCTTAAGGGACGCCGCCATAGAATTTCTGCTTTCATAAAGACATTTTATCAAAGGAAGCATATGTTTGTGTGTGGTGTGTGTGTGTGTGTGTGTGTGTGTGTGTGTGTGTGTGTGTGTGTGTGTGTGTGTGTGTGTGTGTGTGTGTGTGTGTGTGTGTGTGTGTGTGTGTGTGTGGTGGTGTGTGTGTGTGTGTGTGTGTGTGTGTGTGTGTGTGTGTGTGTGTGTGTGTGTGTGTGTGTGTGCGTGCGGTTATGAGCGGGCATGCACAAGAATAATTGTACACACAGAATTTCCACTGCCATGCTAGTTCGGTAAGCCTTGATTGTGTAACTAATAAAACATTATCATTTATATGGTATTACAAGACAATAAAAGCCTTCCTCATTTCATGGACTATCGTGAGTGGCTACAAACTTTTATTTTTGTCTTTGACTATTATTTACAGAGATGTGAAGTACACAATGTAAAATCACTTACAGTGTTTGTGAAGTGGTTTATTACAAAAACAATACAAAGGTTACATTCAAGAGCCATAATAACTTGTGGTTGGGCAAAGAGGGGCTGTGGTTCCTGTGAGCGTATTCCTAAATCTCAAGTAGCCAGTAATAAACTATGCACACAAGAAGGGGGATACATACACAGCCGGCCCTGCCAGGAAAAGCCGGCCCAAATCCTTACAGCATAATACTTTAAATAAATCACGCCACAGGAAAGAAAAAGCACAATCATTGTTTATGGCAGAGCTACAGTGCTTATCTTCAAAGCAGCAGATCCTTTTGAATTTCTATCAGGTCTCCAGACTAGCATCAAGAGCAAGAGCAAAACTCAGAATTTTGAGGCATCTCATAATTCAAGACTGCAAAGTCCATAGAGCCATTGAATTTGTATAGGACTTGAGTACAAACGACCCATAAAGTAAAGGGTAAGTTGAATGAATGCATTTTTTTTCTTCTATCAATCACATTTAGGGAAATAATCCTTCACTAATATAAAACTAAAACGATTTGTTAGAATTCATCAGGTAAGAATTGCATCGTATGATTTGTACTCCAAATAATCTAATGCAGGGGTCTTCAACAGGGGATCCGGGACCCCTAGGGGGTCCTCAGAGTTACTACAGGGGGGCACCCTAGCATCCATATACAGAGAACTTTAGCCAAAAATAGCAGATCTACAAGTTCACACCACCTCACACACACCGGCTATTTTCGGTAAAGTGGTTTGGTGTAGAGGGGAAAAGGAGCAAACCAAGAACAGAGCCAAAGGTCAAGTTTACTAAGTGTTGACGGTTTAAGTAGTTAAATGTCCAAAATAAACAAAAAACATTCATTTACACACAACACTGATAGTCAGTGAAGCTATCTATGAAATCTATGAAAACAATGTAATCTGCAACACAATTTAATACAATATGTAGTGAGGGGGTCCCTGCTTCATCTCTCTCTCTCAGCTAAGGGGTCCTTGGCCTGAACAATGTTGAAGACCCCTGATCTAATGTCTGGGTCTAACCAGTTCACACTATCTAATTAAACAAATGAAACATTGTCATTGTTGCAGTAGACCAGGGCCAGATTGGTATGGATTGGGTATGTGAGTCAGACGTTCAAGACAGACACATGAAATGATACCAGAGTGTCTCACAGGTCTGAGGGCTACAGCATAGTTTTAGCTAATAAGCTAATAATTAGGGCTAATTACAACTAAGTAAGCATGCAGGTCTCTCTCTCCCCCTGTCTGTCAAAGAGATGTGTTGCAAAGACACTGGGGTACAAAATTTGACAGACAGGCTGAGGGAGGGGCAGTGATTAATTGATTAATTCCCATCTGGGAAAGTAATGGGACACAGCCCTCATAATTGGAAGACAAGATAAGACAATTTGGGACTGGTGAATGAATACCCTGCTGTGACCAGCAGCCCAAAGCTCAGTTGTCTGGACAATTAATAAAATACGTTAGGGGAAACGTACTGTATTCTATTCTGCAGATAAGGGCCATTATCAGGGGCTAGAGTGTAGAATACAATTCCTAATTTGCAAAGAATAGAATAGTTTTTCAGCATGAGTGGAGTTTTACTTCATTAGAGTGTCTCAGGGGAGCTCAGCAATGCAAAATAACAGACACATGAATTAAAACAATAGGTATGCATATTGCTCAGAGTTCACAGTCATAGGAATATTCATGCAACTGAAATAACTATATTGAATACATGATGGATACGTTTTTATTGAATTAAACCTTTGCACAGTGTCAACTGTACCTAATGCAGTTTCATTTTACACACACAAGAAAAGAACTGTTGCTCAAAAAACTACAAATTTGTGATTTAAAAACAACTGCATATGCAGTCTGGGCTTGGGCCATGCTGTGTTTGAAGTCTGGGTTGTGAGTCTGGGGGTGTTCATATCCTCATCAGTGCCACTAATGAGACTACATTAAAGTTGGTCTACCGCAGGGGGGCATGTAATCCCCTTCACCCAGCCTCACGTATGGGGCAGGGCACTGTTTACAGTGTGGATGCTAGCACTCTGGGCCTGAGAGACTACAGTAGTGTCTGTGGAATGACACCTGATTAGAATTGGCTGGGAGAGGGGGGGAAAAGGGGGGGGGGCACAAGCCAGTGCATAGAATGGTCTGTCAGCCTTGACAGATACAGATAAAGTATATTGATATCAGCCTCAGCCTGCTGTGCCCATACAATACAATATAATACCACATAA
Organism: Gymnoscopelus braueri; assembly: GCF_963280865.1. Taxonomy (NCBI): domain Eukaryota; kingdom Metazoa; phylum Chordata; class Actinopteri; order Myctophiformes; family Myctophidae; genus Gymnoscopelus; species Gymnoscopelus braueri. The sequence goes on along the minus strand of NC_137623.1, from coordinate 19,990,179 downwards.
TGAAATATTGTCCTGGCTGTTGACAACAACACATTCACCTGCAGACAAGAGTGTGTCTTCTCCTCCTCACACTTTCCATGGCTAAGTATGAAACAATGCACATGCTTCACTGATGAACCACTGTAAGGAAAGTGAATGGGGGACGGTATTGTTGTTGTTTTGACAGAACTCTGGAATACAGTACTTCATCATCACCAAAGGTCAAGGCAAGCCAACACAGGCTCTGCCTATAATAATAATATTAACTTGAATTTATATAGCGCCTTTCAGAAACCCAAGGACGCTTGGGTATGCTATACTTTCCTTTGCTTTCTCAAATTCCCATCTTTGTGATTGCTGCTAATTGTCTCAAAAAGTTTTATATATTATATTTATATATTATATAACATGTATATAACGTCGCAATGTGAGCTCTGTTTAACACAAGACTGTGCCCCCTCCAACTGTACTTTCCCCATTATTTTCTTAAATTGTTTTTATTATGTTTTGACACTTGCTTTGGCTATGTAAACATATGTTTTATCATGCCAATAAAGCACCTTTGAATTGAATTGAAATGTGTTTTATTAGTCGATTAATGTTAACCATTTAACCCCAAAACCTTTTCTAAATTATTTCAGAAATAGATCTGATCTACAAGTTTGTTCAACTTCTGTTCAAATTCAAAAGCATCAAAAGCAGACGTACAAGCTTGTAGATCTGCTACTTTTGATGCTTTTGTGGGACACTGTAGCATGATCAAGTAGGGCGTTAATTTACAAAAAACACACAAAGTGTATACTCAAATATGGAGATAAGAGGTTTCTGACCGACAGCAACGATATACAGTATTTATTTATGTATTTATGTATTTATTTTCACCTATAATGACATGACCAAAATTGGGATGCCAGGTTAAGTGGTTAAGTAGAGGTCCAGTCAGAGAAACCTTATCAAATACTCAAACACTACACATCGACTATAGAGTCTGGATGACAGTCTAGTCACTAGACTGTCATGCAGAATGTATAGAGGTGCCACCAGGCCATGGCACCCACTGTATTGGCATTTTCAGCATCTGTAGCATTTGCATTGACAGTGACACTACAGCTACAGTCCATACAATGATCATCACTGAAAATGCATTTCTTTAGTTTAAACCTGAAAGCTTGTTTCTTTCTCCGTTCCTTGATTCCCTCCATGTATTGTCTGTCCCAAATTCGCATCCACCACCAATGGCAAACATCCAAGAAGGTCAATGTGGCCATACAATCCAGGATGGTATAGAATTGGTGGTGAATATGTCCAAAAGTAAGTACATGTTTCCCAATGTCCAGGCCTTCTGTAATATCCAATAATAAAGTTGTCCCTTGAAGATTCTATAGAGAGTCCTACTCCTGAGTGCAGAGGCACCTGTGTCAGGCAGGCATCTCAATCCAGAGTGAAGAAGTTTGAAGAGAGCCACATATATGAGTTCTGTCCAATACAATGGAACATTGTGATCAGAACAATTGGCCTTCAGAGTACAGTGACCATTCAACAGCAGCACTGTCCTTGTTTGATAATAAGACAATACCATATGATAGGCTAACTACTGTCATCTGCTGCAGGTGACATTCATTTGATCGCTTAAAAGACTTTACAGAAATTCTGTGTTGTTCTGTCACTAACTATAGCCTAGGCTAGGCCATTGGTTCTCATGGGGTCTGGGGACCCCCAGGGGTCCTTGGGGGGGTACCAGGGGGTCCCCAGCAAATAGGAGCTTGCACAGATCTGCAAGCTCATAGCCTGTCACTTTGTACTGTGCTATGAGCTTGCAGATCTGCTATTTTTTATAGTCTTGAAGATTCATGCAAATCTTTGAATATATATGTATTTTTTTATATTTTCTTATATATTTTAACACAAATCTTTGCTTCCTGGCTGGGTCCCTGGCACAAACTATTTTTATGTGAGGGTCCGTGTGGCCAAATACATTTCAATTTGGGGGTCCTTGACATGAAAAAGTTTGAGAAGCACTGGCCTAGGCTACTTATTAAAAGTTAAATTAAGGTAATAAAGATCATAATGTAAATTGAGCTATTTGCAGGTCTACCTGTCTACCCCAGGCACTGTACATGTCCATGTCCAATATTAACTTAATTTAGGCTACAGAAGTCAGCCGAAACTAACGTTATTGTATTCACGCTGAGTCATTCAAGCTTAATTGATTCGATCCATTAACGCTTCTCACGGTGCATTTGATCGTGCGCGTTGCGTTTCACACGTGGATGTGGATTCCGCATCTAATTCCTAACAACCTGTCCCCAGGAGCTAACAAAACAGTCAACGAGATTTAAATGGCATGCTTTTCTTTATGGTGATCAGTCTGTGCCACTAAACCGGGATCTTCAAATATAATGCCTGCAGGGCCTGCATTTTAAGGCCCACGTGCAAATTACAATGCTACACAATATCTCTAGACCTAATTGTTATATAATATTTAAGATAAGACTAATGAGTCCTGATCTAGCCTATTTGTCGTGACTTATTCCCCACCAACGTTCTTTTTCAGCAGACCCATTGCCTTTTCAATAAAGATTACGTTTGATATTAATCTCATTAATTTAGGTGGCCTTTTATAGGCCCTCTTTTCATTATCAAGATTAAAGGTTCAAGGTCCACTTTATTTGTCATAAAATAAATAAAAAAAATAAGCATACAATCCTGGGGGGGGGGGGGTAAGCCTACAGCAGACTCTTTCCCATCTCCAAGGCCAGTCTAGTCTTACTTCTAATTCGGTCGTCTAGTTTTGGCATGGCTAATTGAATAGGCCAAACAGACAAGTGGATTTAAATCTAATCTAGGTCTGTCTATCCATCACTTCGCCATGCAGAAGTTTCGTTTCGCCGAGGCTCAAGACGTGGACTTTGGAACATGAATCGTGATAAAGGAAAATAAGGTGATCAGATCACCCTAGATACCAGAGTAGCCTATTGATCCGTCTGTTTGATCAAGTTGTCAGGTTTCATCATCATGAGGTCTTTTTAGGACCTCGGCTATGTAAAACCCTACTAATCATCATCTGTCACAACATTATAGGCCGTGGTGGAAAGTAACTAAGTACATGTAATCAAGTAGGCTACTGTACAATTTTGAGGTATTTTGTACTTTACTTGAGTATTTCCAATTTTCAATCATTTCACTTGTAGGCCTACTCCACTACACCTCAGAGGCAAATACTATATTTTTTACTATAAGTATTTGAAAACTTTACAAGTTACTTTGTAGATTTTGATTATTATAACAAAACCAATTCAGACCTATATTCTTGGGTAATTTGAAAATAGCCAATCTACAAGCTCACAACGGGTCACTTTGCGACCTGTTGTGAGCTTGTAGATCTGCTATTTTCAAAGGATTTTTATACATTTGAAAACTTGTGAAATGGGACATTGCCTTCTGCATAATGAGTGCTTTTACTTTCGGTACTTTAAGTATATTTTATGCCAATACTTTTGTACTTTTACTCAAAAAATGTTTGAATGCTGGGACTTGCACTTGCAACAGACTAAGTAAAACAAAATTAGTACTTCTTCCATCACTGGCCCCAATCGCCTGTCACAACATTATAGGTCTATTGACAGGTGCATCATTGCATGCCATAATGTTGGACACTGCATTGCACTCTTTTCCCCTGTGTAAGTGTGTATTAACTTAATACACGGTGCTCCCAATAAACGTTTACAGCATATAAAGAACCCATTTACTCAGACAAAGGAGTGCAGTCCGCAGATATACAGTATTAGGACATTTCGTGTATTCTGCACTCAACATCGTTCGCATCAGCATAATGGCATCCATTGTTTCTATATGGCTGTTTGTTGTCACCAGCAACAACCATAGAAAGGGGAAACATTAATTGAAACCCAAAAGGCCCTGGTTAATGGCATCCCATTATACAAAGTGTGTACTGTGCCCTCTCTCTCTGTGTCTCTCTCTCTGATGAGTGTGTGTGTGTGTGTGTGTGTGTGTGTGTGTGTGTGTGTGTGTGTGTGTGTGTGTGTGTGTGTGTGTGTGTGTGTGTGTGTGTGTGTGCATTTTTTGCTATTAAGATAAAGAAACTGCAGATTTTGACATACAGTATAAGAGTAGGCTACTAACTTTAACTAGACAAACATTCTGCAACTGTATTAATCAATTTCCTACTGTTATGGCTTGTTTCCCCCCCTGTAATAGCTTCACATTGATTTCTTGTACAGCCTAGTATTTTATGTCTTATATTGGTGAATTGAATACATAGGACCACAATGGAAACAAGCTCTCAGGGCTGTTTGTGTTATCCTTTTAGTAACTGTGTACCTCTGTAGTTTTTGCAAACTGCTAGGCTAAGTATTCAATCAATTAAAAACCTTCACTGTCAATTTAGGCATGGATTAGACCCAGTTATGTTGTCCATCTCTAGATTGTAAATACAATAGTAAATCAAATAGCTAATGACTACTACTATAGCATATTGTTTTTATAGTGTCGGTTGGCGCTAGAAAAATAGACAGCCTTTGTTGCCATAAAGAAATAAAGACAAGTGTATGTGAGCTTGCCACACTCCTCTATTGTAGCAGGCCACATTAAGATATATTGTCCCACCCTTTGTTGTGTAGCTAAATATTTATTTGTCCGTACTCGTAATAAAGACGCATTGATCATGTTTGTTTCACTGTTGTAAAGTGTTCTTTGATAAAGACAGTGAGGTAGATAAGAGACACGTGACCCGTAACAGCTCTACCTCCTGAACACTTTGATGAACACTTTGATGTAATGATAACATAGGCTACTCAGAACATATTGATTAACAGTGGTGGAAAAAGTACTGAAATGTTGTACTTAAGTAAAAGTATCAATACTGCAATGTAGAAGTTAATCAAAATGTACTTCAGTAAAAGCACAAAAGTATTGGCATCAAAATGTACTTTAAGTACAAAAGTAAAAGTACTCATTATGCAGTAATGTCCCGGCCATTTCACACGTTTTCAAATGTATAAAATGTCAAAAAAACGTTTGAAAACAGCAAATCTACAATGCATTGTGATGTGAGCATTGTGAGCTTGTAGATCAGCTTTTTTCAAATGGCCGAAATGTATATATATAGGGCTTAAGTGGTAAATGTATGTTTTGTGATAATAATCAAAATCTACAAAGTAACTAGTAGGCTAACTAAAGTTTTCAAATAATTGTAGTGGAGTAAAAGTAAAAAAAACTTTCCACCACTGGGCCTAATTGCCTAAACGAATCAGAAATTGTATACAATTTATTCTCCAATTAGACTAGACACGTTAGTTTTGTCCGAAACTATCACTATCAGACACTCATACACCCTAATAACGTTCATCCCAATGCATTGAGCATTTTCATATCAAAACACTAGTCTACAGGGTAGACCTACATTTGGCTTTTGGCACAGGCCTAAACTTAATACAGAAAAGAAGACGCAAAATAGCCTATTACTGATAGGAGGAAAAAAATCAGACTAGACTAAGTATCATTATATTCTGGCGAATGCCTTTACATTTTCTAACATCCTAATTTCAGTTTCGTGAGACCAGTTGATTGTACATCAAATAGGCTATAGTATGTATAGTCCGATCACTGAGTGACCTGAGAAAACACCTCGATTTCACACCTTAAATCCACTCCTCCTCCTCCTCCTCCTGGGTATATATAGCAGGCCGTCCCATCACAGTGACAATGACAACGACCTTCAGCAAGGTAACAGATAACAACAGCTACCAGATCGAACCGTCTTCAGTAAACATGCATTTTGAACATCGGCTCCCAGCCACCTTTGACCATTGCGCAAACAAGACAATTATGTACGAAACGAGCGACCACTCCGGTGATCATCTTCATCAGCTAATCATAGAGGTCCGCTCCCCGGGTTCTGGACCGTCCAGCCCGCTGTCCGTCAGCTCGGACTCCAGCTGCTCCAGCAGCACGGAGGCCAACATTAAAGCTTCATCACAGGGCAGGATCAGGAGGCCGTTGAACGCCTTCATCATCTGGACCAAGGATGAGCGCAGGCGCCTGGCGCAGCTCAACCCCGACCTGGAGAACACTGACCTTAGCAAGATTCTTGGTACGTAAATGTTCTCCCCTCATAATAGACTACTTGTCCTATATCGCATTAGAAGTTTAGAAATAATATTTACTCGACTAATTGCCTATAACACATGGGCCTATATTGATATTCACTAACATTGAATTGAAACATAGATGAATTAAGTACAAAAGGACCCCAATTGAAACAAGCCATGGCTTTCTTGGGTTTTTTAATCCTATGTAGTTGACCTTGTATTTGAACTGTACTTTCATGTGCCTTTTACTGCAAACTGCTAAATAAAGTATTCAATCAATCAAAATCAATCAATCAATCAATCAATCAATGTTGAATGTAGGCCTATACAATTCTACACAATACCGTATTGATTGATTGAATACTTTATTAACAGTTTGCAAATAGTAGGCTACAGTGCTATGATTATACAATAATGCTAAAAGGGCAACACAAAAACTCCTGAGGGCTTGTTTCCATTGTGGTCCTGTGTATCAATTCATTATGACATTTAAAGACACATAGCCTACAATAACATAATAAGAAATCATCAACACAAATCATGAAGTGTATTGAGGTTTGACTAAGTATAGTAATGTACAGATTATTAATTATTTCTGTTTTTATTCTCTCCTTCAGGTAAGACCTGGAAGGCCATGCCTCTGGCTGAAAAGCGCCCATACATGCAGGAGGCCGAGCGCCTGAGGGTCCAGCACACCGTCGACTACCCAGACTACAAATACAGGCCCCGTCGCAGGAAGCAGCTGAAGAAGGTCTCCAACAAGTCCCAGTGTGCTAAAGTGGCCACCCCTGTGTCTCCCCTCTGCAACAACAAGGGCTTCAGTGTGCCTCATGACTTCAGAATGCCTCATGACTACAGCTACTTGCTCCACAACGAACCACACCACGCCTATCATCCCAACAACAACGCGGCAAACTCGCCAACCCACTTCACCGTGCACAGCGGCAACTACCACCACCAGAACATGCCTGCTTCTTACCCAGACGCCACCGCTGGCACCTTTTCAAACACGTCTATGATGTACTCAGTCCCGCCGGCGTACCCTCATCATGCAGAGTCCCACATGTATCCCGGGAAGCAGCATCATCCTCATGAGCAGATGATGTACAGCTACTCCAGTGCTGCAGCCCGTCCTGGGTCCCCGGCAGGGGATCACGGGGAGTACAGGGTGTATGCGGGGGCCCCGCTGTCCCTTACGGGCCCCTCCATGGATTTATACCTCGAGCAAATCCAGCTGGACATGCTGTACGATCTTGACCGCAGTGAGTTTGACCAGTACCTGTGTCCCGTGGTGGACAACAGGCCCGAGTCGGTGCCCAACAGCTACCATCATCAGCAGAACAGCCTCAGAGAGTGTGCATCGTTATAAAAGTATTTTTAATATCACTTTGTGCAATAATATTGGTGATAATGTTTAAAGCGTTCCTTTTTTGTTTTGTGCATTTTGTAATTTTTGTTCTTGAAAGAGTATATTCCAGTGTATATATTGAACATCAATAAATAAATCTAAAAGCAAGTCATAATATTTCATGTTATTATTGAAAGGCAGTCAATGTTTACTCTTGTCAATTGCCTTTTGAAAATGGTGATGGGTGATCCGTTAGTGATTGCACACTATATTGGATCAACTGCCCGCGCCTTGGCAGACATAAAGCTGTTGACACGCTATTTTATCTCAATCTCCACCTCTTTCTTGGCAAAGCGAGAGAAGTAGGGTGGGCGCCAGGGGCATAAACTTCCCAGCATCCTGTTTCATTTTAAAGCATTTCACAAAGGCTCTAAAAATAATGCCAAATATCGACACATCTCCAAATGTTTTTGGATTCGAATGTTTATACCCATTTCTGAAAATAATTGTTCCCTCACTCTATGTTCTGAGCCCCCCCCCTGTTAAATCCTGTAAACGTGACCCTTATGACCTTACATCAGGGATTTACAAAGGGTCCCGAGTAAATATCCCTTTCCTAAATGTTTTTAATTCAAAAGATTTTCAAAACAGCAACTATAAGAATGTATACATTAATTTGCACACTCTTCAGGGATTTGAAAATGCAGTCTATTTACGAGCATGCTACGTTAAGACAGGCTCAGAAAATAGTCAGTGATGCTACCCATGTTCTACATGGAAAGTTTGTAATGATGCCCATGTTCTACATGGAAAGTTTGTAATGATGCCCTCTGGGAGAAGGTACAGCGAACCATAATGGAACTATGTCAGATTTTTTTAAATCGTTCGTACCGGTGTCAACTAAAATGCTGAACGAGGCTCTGAAACAGCATTGACTGTGAGAAGATTAGATTGACCACTATCTGTGCACTTATGTAATGTTGTGTCCCCCCTGTTATGTATTTTGTCTTTTGTCACTGATGTTTTGTGTGTGGCTGCAGCAGGGGTGAAAGCCCAAGCCAAATTTCCCTTGTGGACAATAAAGTTGACCTTACCTTACCTTACTCCCAGAGTTAGAGACCTGCAGTGGTTCTTAAAGTGGGGTCCTCGGGTGGGTTCCAGGGGGTCCCCAGCAAAATTTGGTAATATAGCATCACATCATTTTAACCACTTTATCCATACTTTATAAAGTGGCTTTTGAAAAATTGCAGATATACAAGCTCACAGCGGGTCACTTAGTGCCGTGCATTGACACGAAAAGGTTTGAGAACCACTGCTGTAACGGGCCCATTTGGAAAAACCAGAGGGTCCCTGGACCCCACTTTTTTGAGAACCACTATAAAGCACTGAATGTTCTACGGTGGGCCGAAAACATTTCTGATCTTGAGCCACATCATCATGAGCCATCAAGACTTCTCAGGTGGAGAAGCAGCGCTCAGTTTCTATGCACCATCTTGAACAAACTCCCAGAAAACTGCAGGTCTGCAGTCTGGTATGCAGGTATGCAGTCTGTTGAATGGACTGAAGGACAGATGTGCAATATATGGACTTAATGTGCAATATGTTTTTAAAGAGATTCTGAGTCTGCTACAGCTTGAATTCTTTTAAATCTTAAGCCTTTTGTATTTTTATTCTTGTGCTGTATTGACATTTTCATCCTCTAATCTTTTTGTTTTAGTTTAACATATTCTTATTTTCTATTATTTTTTATTGTATTCAAATGTAATTTTATAATGTTGTATTAATGCTCTTAATGAATAAACGTGCCTTGTCTTGCCTAAAGCAGTGGTTCTCAAAGTGGGGTCCAGGGACCCTCAGGATGGGGTTCCAGTAACTCCAGTAACTCTCAGAGTTACTGATCTGTAACTCTGAGAGTTATGCAGGTCCTTGAAATGACAAAGTTATAGAACCATTTTGGCCTGAAGCTCGATCAGATATGGCACAATAATATTCCCCCTAACACGTCAGGTGCACCAGGGAGACATAAGATGCTGGTGAGCTTGTAGATCGGCTATTGTCACTGTACTTCTTGAACGTGTTTTCTAATTTAGGGAATTTCTTTTATAATTTTAATTTTAATTTATGAAATTATTTTTGGAAGATTTTGGAATTTGTTTTTAATTCTTGAAAATCTGTGCATTTTTGTGCATTTTCTTTTTTATCCGTTGAAATAATAATAAAAAAATTAAATGTAGGAAACAAAATAAAAAGGGAATATTTACTTGTGTGTGCAACCCATAAAAATGGGTCCCGATGTTTGGGAAACATGCTATACTCTACTCCACCTGCAGGAGCAGAAGAAAACCTGGTGTCCCAGCTATTCCCATGACAATAATGTAAAACATGAACAAGCAGGGATAGATACAGTCTTCACTTATTCTACCACTCTCGTTTTTTTTATTGATTGAATACTTTATTAGCAGTTTGCAAAAGGTATTATACAATAATGCTAAAAGGATAACAAAAAAATCCCTGCGGGCTTGTTTCCATTGTGGTCCTGTGTATTCAATTCATCAAGACATATAAAGACATAAATACTATACAAGAAATCATCAATACTAGGAGCAGTAAAAGTATATTTACAGAAAAACTGTGGGGGGTCATTTATTTGGGCAAGCTAGAAGAGTCTAGGTCCAGTTGCAGATTGCAGACAGGTGCTCTTTTATGGTGGTTTTGAAGGAGGGTAGGGAGTCGCACTTTTTGAAGGCTGTTGGTAGGGCATTCCACATTTTAGTGGCATAATAGTAGAATGAATTCATCCCCTTGTTTGTGCCGAATCTGGGGGAAATGAGATCAGTGGAGCTCCCTCTGGTGTTGTGCCGTGAGCGTTACTCACTCTCTTGAAGTAGTCAGACAGGTAGGCTACATGGGCACTGTTCCCTTGAAAACCAGGCCCTTTGCAAGTTCCTTTAGACCTCATGCACTTTGCCAGATCATCTCTTTCACCTTCCTGTCCTGAACTCAAACGTTATTAATTCAAGTGGAGGCTCCCTTGTGTTGCATTTGGTCTCTTAGCAACATATTCATATTCAGTCGCAGGAATTTCCTGAAGGAAAAAACAACTGAATGGTATCAGCGTTAATAGTGAAAATGTAATCAAAAATAGAAAGCAGTGTAGAAGGGAGTGGGCACGGTTTGTATAGTCTCTTTTACATGTTGTGTAACATGTTTAATATTTATGACGCTGACTTTTTATTGTTTTTATATCTATTCCTTGTGTAGTCCTATACATGGATTTATGTGTAGAATCAAGCAAAAATAATGAATAAATACATGGTTTGGTCTCATAATACCAATGAAAGTACTTTTTTCTAGCTTTTATAAATGTCCTAATGGGCCATTGACATGTTTCAAAGTTTGAGGAAAGCTATAATCATTGATAACCGAGGTTTTAAAGAGGATTTGGGTTGATTAGATTACAGCTGCACTATTATTCATTAATCAAAATGTTTCAGACATAGTTTAATAACCACAAAAGGACAAAGCCATGAATTCCAGTATACTCCAAAGAACCTTTTAAATTTCACCCCAAAAAGAATCTATTAGAAATGAAATAAAATGAATCCTTTTGCAAAGAAATTGAAAGCATTGACGTAACCCACATTCAGTTTTGCTTCAGTCACAACGAATATACAAAGTCAGTTACATAGCTTAGAAATCTATTCCAGGGCTCGCTGAAGAATGGCTCCACGTTTTATCAGCTCTGAAGAATGTTTGGAATCCCAGCATGTCAAACATCATCTATAGTTCAGACGGGACATCTCAGAAATAAAAATTCCTTCCATGTTAAAGAATAAATATGTAAATATTACAGATATGTATGTCTAATATTGACTTGTGGATTGCCGCAGTTTATATTAAAGCCTAAAATTAGATTTGGTGTTCACTGCATTCCGCAAGATTTTGTGAGCCTATAATTAGGTCTTCTTCTTTTAACTCTAAACACGAAGAAGGTCATGAATGATTTCCTGTCCAGGGTGCATTTTGGGTAAATTTGGGGCTGCTCTGTGCAGATAAAGCTCATCCGAGTATTATCCTGCTGGGATGTCTGCTCTGTCTGGGGCTGAGCTGGAACGTCAAACAGGAAGTGCTCTGAAGTGACACACTCAACGGCTTCTTATTCCTGATTTATACTTGGTTGTGTCGTGTGCTGTGTCGTGCACCAAAACATGTTTTAATCTATAAGCTCACACGTCGCAGCACGACACACTGTGAGCTTGTAGATCAGCTACAGTATAGTTCAGGGCGCGACACTATAGCGCCAGCTGAATATTTATATCACCTTTCATCCTCATGTTTTTGCATGGATCTTTTTTCCACTACAAATTCAGGCTTCTGTTTGCTTTAACAATAATAACATTTTATTTGTATTGCACTTTTCATTCACAGGGAATCCCAGAGTGCATCATCAATCATAGAAGGTTAAAAGCAGGGTTTAAAAATGTTTAAAAAGGATATTGCTGGGTGTAACGGACCCAGGACAGAGAACCTTTATTTTGAAAGGAAACGGCGGAAGCGCACCGGACCCAGGACAGAGAACCTTTATTTTGAAAGGAAACGGCGGAAGCGCACCCGCGCACTGAGAGCAGTGTACTTGTTAAGGCCAGTCTAACGTGAGCTTGGGGAGGGGAGCAGCAGCATGGAGATAAATGTTTGTTTGGCACGGAGCCACACGATTAAAGGAGCTGTTTGGAAACTGGATGGACCAAACAGAGGAAAAGTGAGTGCTACCAACAAATGAAATTAAATGGAAATGGAAATGGAAATACGATTTGGATTTTAACTTTGATACATTTGTTTTTAGTGAGATTCCTAGTGAACTGTTATTGATGGATGGACATGCCACTGGAGAAGCACCCGGTTAATTTAGCACCTAGCTGGAGAGGGAAAAAGGTGAATGTCTCTTATTGTTGTGGGTTTTATTGTTGTGGTCGGTACTTTTATGCTGTATTTGTGGTTTTTGATATGCACTTTTTATTGGTTATGTGGGACATGTGTTTTGAGTCATGACAGTTTATTGATTATTATGTTTATGCTTTTTTCTTTCAGTTTTCACGTTGATTTAATAAAGTAACCATTACCAATCATCAGTTGAGCTTCAACCTCTTTTATGCCCAGCTGGGACGCTACAGTGAAAACTTCACCCACACGGCCTGCGGCAAAACATCTACATCTGTCTACTACTCTACTCTACCCCACTCTACTCAACGAAGCCTGCTTCACGGTGATCAGTAACACAAATAAGAGATAGCCTACATAACGGAACATTGCACACACCTTTGGGAACAAAATGAAATAAAGGTTCATACAGAGGAATGTGAAAATTTTTCGGACAATGCTTTTTAAAGGGCTTTTCAAGTGTACATGGTCTGCATTTAAGGTTTTCAATACAGAGGAAGGTGAAATGTGAATATTTTTGGACAATGCTTTTTAAAGGGCTTTTCAAATTGTACATGGTCTGCATATGACTTAAGGTTTCAAGGTTTATACATAAGGTTTTAATGCTGGGTTTATATTGTGTTTTACTTTTGTCTATGGTCATTTTCGGTCCTTTCCTTTGCTGCACCGTCACTTTATAATTTATTGTGAATCAAAATGCCAGAGGCAGGTGTTATGGCAGAGGGGTCTGATCTAGACGAGGAACTGCAAAGGCAACTGGAAAATGTCCAAAGGGAAATTCAGGACTTGAAAGATGAACTCCAAAAGGAAATGGAACCAGCCAAGAGACAAACCTTAAAGGAAGAAATTGAAAATAAGGAACAAATGGTAAAAGACCTACAGACTAAACTTGATGATGAAACGATAAGCCCTACTCGCCGACGTACTACTCGTATGCCGGCCCCAACAGAAAGAATGCTTGCGTTCCAAAAGACAAAGGCAGAGAAAAAGATAAAATTGCTCCTCAGTATGTACGACAAATGGAAGGTCATAGTACGCACCACCAGGAATCGTCTGAGGTCTAAAATTCCGGAGAAGGAACTGGAACCATTCATAGAAGAACTGGTAAAAAGCAAGGAGAATATCATAGCGCTCTACCTCGAAATTCGAGATCATATTACACCAGATGCGGCGATAAGACAAAAAGTGGACGCATGCGACTCCATCTCAAAAGACCTATTGAAAATTCTATATGACAGGATGGTGGATGAGGATTTTGATGAAGAAACGGAAAACAATCGTCTGCACGAACTGCGTGGCCGTGATTCTTCTCAGTCCATTTTTGGCAGTCTGTCCCAAGTCAGTGCAAGGAGTAGTCGACATTCTAAAGCCGCAGATAATCGCATGGAGGCAGCAGTCGACCTTGCAGCAAAGGAGGCGGAATACAAAGCACGAGCAGAAGAGGAGAAAAAGAGAACCAGTATAAGGGATTTGGAGGAACATCTAGAGGCTCAGAAGGGAGAGCTGGAGCAGCTACAAGCAGAGCGGGAGATCAAAGTGGCTCGAGCTAAAGTGAACGCATACGATCAGGCACAAGAGGAGGCAGCCACATCAAATGTACGTCCAGATGTACTTTCTCTCACGCAGGCATTTCAGAACAGTATGGCCCTTAATAGACTTCCCATTCCCGAACCGTTTATATTTAATGGAGATCCCATCACCTTTATTGAATGGAAGGCTTCTTTTAGCTCACTTGTCGACCAGAGAGTTATTTCATCAGCAGAAAAACTTTATTATTTAAAGAGATACGTGGGAGGATCGGCACGCAAGGTTCTGGAGGGCACCTTCTACAGAAGTGATGGTGAGGCCTATGGCGAAGCCTGGAAGCGATTACAGCTACGTTATGGACAGCCCTTTGTCATTCAGAGAGCCTTCAGGGAAAAACTTGCGAGCTGGCCTAAAGTTCAAACTAAGGATGCCATAGGTCTCAGGGAATTTGCTGACTTTTTAAATGCCTGTAACGACGCCATGCCCCATGTCAAAGGTCTTGATATCCTGAATGACTGCGAAGAAAATCAAAAGCTAATTCAGAAGCTACCTGATTGGGCAGCTTCCATGTGGAATCGGCAAGTAGCTCAACGTCTGCATGACAACAAAGATTTCCCCAGCTTTAAGGATTTTTCTGCTTTCGTTGCCATGGAGGCAGAGATCGCATGTAACCCTATCACTTCCTTTCATGCTCTTAGATCCTCAGAGTCCAACATGGAGAAAAGACATTCTCGAGAAACTAAAGGAAACAATGCTAGTGTTTTCAACACTCAAGCAGCCACGGATGGTGATTATCAAAGGAGGTCAAAACCTCCATGTTTGCTTTGCCAAGACAGTAAGCATCAGCTTCAGGGCTGCTCAAATTTCACAGTGATGTCTTTGGAGGAGCGACGTAATTACGTGAAGGAGAAAAGACTATGTTATGGATGCCTGAAACCCGGCCACAACTTTAACCATTGTCGCTATCGCCTGGTGTGCGAGGTCTGCAAGGCAAACCATCCTACCTGCCTCCATAACTTTAGTTACGGTATGGGGACACTTGCATCTCTTACGGCTCCAGCACAAGACAATGTTAACAATTCAGCAGCAGCAACATCACTTAGTGTGGCCGGGGGAGGATCTCTCAACACCTCTATGGTTGTACCAGTATGGGTGTCAACTAAGAATGAACCAAGTACAGAGAAACTCGTTTATGCCCTGCTGGACACTCAGAGTGATACAACATTCATTGACAAGGGGTTGAGTCAGGCCTTGAGGACAGAAATGTATCCAGTAAAATTGAAACTGACCACCATGAGTGGAAGCAACACTCTTGTTAACAGTGAAAGGATCTCGGGGCTCCGAGTCAGGGGATACAATTCAGCTATCTACGTGGACCTTCCACTTACTTATACGAAGGACTGGATACCTGCAAATCGGTCTCACATTCCCACCTGTGAAACGGCAAGACAGTGGAGTCATCTCTCAGAGATAGCAGATGAGATGCCATCACTCAGAGATTGTGAAGTGGGCCTTTTAATAGGCTATAATTGTTCTGCAGCGATGGCTCCTAAGCAAGTCATTCTGGGAGAACCAAATGAACCCTACGCTGTTAAAACCGATCTGGGCTGGACTATTGTAGGATGCTCCTTGCCACGTCTTGACTTTTCAAACCCCACAAGTTTGTGCCACAGAGTCCTCGTCAAGGAGCTACCCCCAATCACCCCCGCTGATGCCATTCGCATATTGGAGTATGACTTCAAGGATGGCGATACAGACAGCAAAACGGTATCCCAAGATGATATTGCTTTCCTGGAGATAATGAAAGAAGGTATACACGAAACCAATCATGGCCATTATGAAATGCCTCTCCCCTTTAAAGAAAGACCCAGTCTACCTGACAATAAACAGCTGGCTACTGTGAGACTAAACCATCTCAAAAGGAAACTGCTTAAGGATAGCAGCTATAAGAAGCATTACACCACTTTCATGGAGGAAATAATAGAAAGGGGCGATGCCGAGGAAATTAAAGACCATGGAACTGAAGGCGAAAGATGGTATATCCCCCATCACGGCGTATATCATGCCAAGAAACCAGACAAACTTCGTGTGGTGTTCGACTGTTCTGCTAAATACAGAGGAACTAGTTTGAACGACCACCTGCTTTCAGGACCAGATCTCACAAATAACTTGACTGGCGTTCTTTTAAGATTCCGACGTCACTCAGTCGCATTGATGTGCGACATCGAAAAGATGTTCCATCAGTTCTATGTAAATAAAGATGACCGAAACTACCTGCGCTTCCTTTGGTGGAAGGGAGGAAATCTGGACTCACAGCCCAAGGAATTCCATATGAACGTGCATTTGTTTGGTGCCGTTTCTTCTCCCGGATGTGCAAACTATGGACTAAAGCACCTAGCAAAGGAAAACGGTGACCTTTACCCTCTGGGCTCACAGTTTGTTATAAGGGATTTTTACGTTGACGACGGAGTCACAAGTGTGAACAGCACTGAAAATGCCATTCAGCTTGCTAGAGAAGCCCAAGAACTCTGTAACAACGGTGGTCTCAGACTGCACAAGTTCATATCCAATGATCGAGCTGTCTTGGAGAGTATACAGCCATCTGAACGTGCAACAGACCTGAAGAACTTTGATCTCTCCTTTGATGAGCTGCCAGTGGAGAGAGCATTAGGAATTCAATGGGATGTGGAATCTGATTGTTTCAGACTTGCAGTCAATCTCAAAATCCAGCCTGAGACTCGCCGTGGAATTCTGTCTACAGTTGCTTCCGTGTACGACCCTCTTGGTTTTGTGGCCCCATTCTTACTGAAAGGGAAGGGGATCCTTCAAGAGATGTGCAGACGTGGCATAGGCTGGGATGACCTTTTGGCAGATGAGCTTCAGCCACAATGGGAAAGATGGAGAAGTGACCTGGCAAATCTGGACAAAATCACAATACCACGCTGTTATGCACCTACAGATTTCGGGAAAATAATCAAGACTGAGCTACATCATTTCTCTGATGCCAGTACGATTGGGTATGGCCAGTGTACCTACTTGAGACTTCAAAATGAGGAAGGAAATGTTCACTGTGCCCTGATCATAGGAAAATCTAGAGTCTCACCTACAAAGATCACCACCATTCCCAGATTGGAATTGACAGCTGCAGTTGTCTCTGTGAAGATGAGCAACATGCTCAAGGAGGAGCTGGGATACCCGGAGTCAGAGGAGGTTTTCTGGACTGATTCCAAGGTAGTGTTGGGATATATTAACAATGAGGCACGACGATTTCATACTTTTGTAGCCAATCGGTTGCAGAAGATACATCTTAGTACGTCTCCTCATCAATGGAAATACGTTCCCACTGATGAGAATCCCGCCGACCTCGCCTCTAGGGGATTAACTGCCAGTGAACTGTCATCTTCCAGTTGGTTTACAGGGCCACAGTTCCTGTGGAAAAGAGAAATTAAGGCAGCGGACGATTACATTCCTGAACTGGTAATAGGAGATCCAGAAGTTAGGAGCTCTCAGGTTCTAAACACAGAAACAACCGAGCAAGGAAGCATCATTGACCGTTTGTGCAAGTTATCAACCTGGTCACGAGCTATTAGAGCCATTGCTCGCATTCTTAGATGCATCAGCAAGAGCAAATTAAACGGCCTCACCACAGTGGCGGAAAGAGAGAAGGCAGAAGGTACCATTATTCGAGCCTGGCAAGAACAAGTATATGAAGAGGAGTTGGAGTTGATACGAAAGGGAGCTTCACTGCCATTTCGCAACAAATTGTATCGCCTCAATGCCTTTCTTGACGAAGATGGTATACTCAAGGTGGGAGGAAGATTGCGCAACTCATCAATCTCTGACTCACGCAAATATCCTGTGATTATTCCAAAGAATCACCACATGTCCAAGATGATAATTGCGCATTGCCATGAAAAGGTCAAGCATCAAGGAAAGGGTCTTACCATAAACGAAATGAGGTCAAGGGGCTATTGGATGCAAGGGATTAATCGAGCCGTAGCCACCTACATTCAACGGTGTGTGTCCTGCAGACGACACAGAAGACCTATGGAAGAACAAAGAATGGCTGACCTGCCTCCTGAACGGGTGGACCCGTCGCCACCATTTACCTATTGTGGGATGGATTGTTTCGGTCCATTTCTTGTAAAGCAAGGACGGAAAGTAAATAAAAGGTATGGCCTTCTCTTCACTTGCTTTTCTTCTCGAGCCATCCACATAGAAATGCTTGATGATATGACAACAGATGCCTTTATCTGTGGCCTTCGCTGCTTTATTGCCATACGTGGTACAGTTCGGCAGATCAGGTCTGATCAAGGAAGCAATTTTATTGGTGCAAAAAATGAATTGAAGGAAGCGCTCAAGGAAGTCGATGCAGAACGGTTGACCGCATTTCTTTCTGAGAAACAGTGCGACTTCTGCATGAATGCACCTCACTCGAGTCATGCTGGCGGAGTTTGGGAACGCCAGATACGCACAGTGAGAAGCGTCCTTCAGGCGACTATCGAGCTTTCTTCGGGCAGATTGGATGATGCATCTTTACGTGCCTTATTGTATGAAGCCATGGCCATAATAAATAATCGTCCTCTTACCATTGATAATCTCCATGATCCGAACAGCCTTGAACCACTCACTCCCAACCATCTTCTGACTATGAAGTCAGTCAAAGCCTTGCCCCCCCCAGGTGCCTTTGTACGAGAGGACATGTACGCCCGTAAGAGATGGCGACATGTTCAGTACTTGGCTGAACAGTTTTGGAGTAGATGGCGTAAAGAATATCTGGCCAACATTGCAATTAGACAGCGGTGGCACGTCGCACGAAGGAATCTCCAAGTAGGAGACGTAGTGATGGTGCAAGAGGACGATTTACCCAGAAACGAATGGCGGTTGGGTCGAGTTACAGACTCTACTGCAGGCAGTGATGGACTGGTAAGGAGAGTGAAAGTTTGTCTTGGCGATCGTAAGCTTGGCAGGAAGGGTGAGCGTCTCTACAAACCATCAGTTCTGGAGCGCCCAGTACAGAAGCTGGTCCTTTTGTTAGAGACTGGCGAACCTGCTTCCTAATTATTCATGACCTCTCCCTCCCTCTCTATTGTTTTATACAGTATGTGCACTGAAACCTTTATTTTGAACGGGAAAATCATTTGTTACTCTCAAAGATTTTGGTGGGAGTGTAACGGACCCAGGACAGAGAACCTTTATTTTGAAAGGAAACGGCGGAAGCGCACCGGACCCAGGACAGAGAACCTTTATTTTGAAAGGAAACGGCGGAAGCGCACCCGCGCACTGAGAGCAGTGTACTTGTTAAGGCCAGTCTAACGTGAGCTTGGGGAGGGGAGCAGCAGCATGGAGATAAATGTTTGTTTGGCACGGAGCCACACGATTAAAGGAGCTGTTTGGAAACTGGATGGACCAAACAGAGGAAAAGTGAGTGCTACCAACAAATGAAATTAAATGGAAATGGAAATGGAAATACGATTTGGATTTTAACTTTGATACATTTGTTTTTAGTGAGATTCCTAGTGAACTGTTATTGATGGATGGACATGCCACTGGAGAAGCACCCGGTTAATTTAGCACCTAGCTGGAGAGGGAAAAAGGTGAATGTCTCTTATTGTTGTGGGTTTTATTGTTGTGGTCGGTACTTTTATGCTGTATTTGTGGTTTTTGATATGCACTTTTTATTGGTTATGTGGGACATGTGTTTTGAGTCATGACAGTTTATTGATTATTATGTTTATGCTTTTTTCTTTCAGTTTTCACGTTGATTTAATAAAGTAACCATTACCAATCATCAGTTGAGCTTCAACCTCTTTTATGCCCAGCTGGGACGCTACACTGGGGGCACGGTGGCGCAGTCGGTAGCGCTGTCGCCTCACAGCTAGAAAGTCCTGGGTTCAATTCCCGCCGGGTAGTTAATACCCTCACAAAAACATGCTGTAATCCTGGTCACTATAATGCCTCCCCCTGGTCAGCCAGGCAGGGGCGTCACAGGGGGGGTGTAAGTGGGAATGAGTTACTAGCCCCCCCCCCCCACAAAAAAAAAGAAATATTTTTTTGGTCTTTTTTAAAGAAAAAAAATCATAGGGGGGCCCATAGTGAATCTTTGTCCCCAGGGCCCAGAATTTGGTGCTACGCCCCTGCAGCCAGGGCGCCTGATGGAGGGGAAAGGAACTGGTTGGAATAACGTGTTCCTTCCACGCGCTACGTCTAACCAGGGAACCTCCCCCCTGTCGGGTGATAAGAAGCGGCCTGCTTGCTCCTCATGCATTGAAGGAGGCATGAGCTTCAGCTTGGGCTCTCCCTAGGCTGGCAGAGGGAGAGTAGCGCCCAGGATTACATAGGCAATTGGCACTGGGTGAAAAAATATGGGTTACAAAATCGTGGGATAAAAATTATAAAAAAATAAAATAAAATAAAGGATATTGCTGACAGTGGCTACACAACAATTTAACATGAAAAGTTCTTAGGCCTGTTTTAAAAGAGTCCAGGGTCTGCGGTGCTCTTGAATCGATAGGAAGGCTGTTCCACAGGCGTGGTGCTGCCGAGCAGAAGGCCCGCCCCCCCATGGTGTGTAGCTTGGTACTTGGTACTTTGATTTCTCCTCTACAAAGGGAAGATAAATGCATCAAAACAAACCATACAGGGATCACGTTGGGACTTGCATGGACTTAAGCTCACACCTTCAGGAGAATCAGTTATTGCGTTGAATCAAATGTCTGCGTCTGTCAGATGGACAAATGAATCTGACAGCACAGTAGGCCTATCACGGGCCAATCTGCACCAACCTTAATCAAGCACTAATTGGATCTATCAGATTACTATAACGTCATCAAACCCTACTTTTTCTGTAATACTGCTTTGTATTCATATACATTATTGAGATTGACAGAATTTCATAACGAACGATTTGTCAAACTTTTCCCAAAATAGCAGATCTACAAGCTCACAACGAGTCGCATCACAACGTGCTGTGAGCTTGTAGATCAGCTATTTTCTAATGGCCCGAATTTACAATAGGTCTTAATTGGTTCATGTTTTGACAATAATAATATCTATACTATTCTAAATTATTAAGTGACTTGTAACTAAAGCTGTCAAATATTTGTAGTGCAGTACTTAACCACTTAAACCCCATGTAATATGGTTGACCGGAGTCCCTCAGGGCTCCATGCTGGTGTCTTTGTTTTCTGTTATTGTGGGGAAAGCTTTCGCCGAAAATAGCAGATCGACAAGCTCACAAAGCTTTTCCCGCAATACGGATGCTGGGGTTTAAGTGGTTAAGTAAATGTACTTAGTTACTTTCCACCACTGAGACAAACTGCCAGACAGACAGCGGCTGACCTCCAGACTGACTGACGAGGACTGTGGTGATGTGATGGGGTCCGAGCGACACACAGACACATTGAGTAGTAGCTGTAGAGCTCCACCAATCAGACAGACAGACACACTGAGTAGCTGTAGAGCTCATGGGCGTGTCACTCAGGACCTGCTGGGCTCATACAATACTCTATCAGTGTTCCTCAACAAGAGATTAACACCCGTCAACAAACAAACAAAGGGTGATTAGGGTGACACACACACACACACACACACACACACACACACACACACACACACACACACACACACACACACACACACACACACACACACACACACACACACACACACACAGAGAGGAGCGTGTGTGTGTGTGCGTGCGTGTGTGTGTGTGTGTGTGTGTGTGTGTGTGTGTGTGTGTGTGTTTGTTTTCATAAATGCATAATGTTCTGTTTTTTTATTGATACTCATTATTGTATAATTACACATTCATATACATTCGAGTATAATATGAGATTCATATGAGTATAATAATGCATTTAATGATTCATCTCTCATCAATACTACTACTACTACTACTACTACTACTACTACTACTACTACTACTACTACTACTACTACTACTACTAATAATAATAATAATAATAATAATAATGTATTCAGTGTAATTTCTACTGTATGACTTTGGAAATAATGTCACTTTTTTTCACTACCTCATGGGGTCTTTGAGTATGAGAGAGAGAGAGAGAGAGAGAGAGAGAAATGTGTGTGTGTGTGTGTGTGTGTGTGTGTGTGTGTGTGTGTGTGTGTGTGTGTGTGTGTGTGTGTGTGTGTGTGTGTGTGTGTGTGTGTGTGTGTGTGTGTGTGTGTGTGTGTGTGTGTGTGTGTGTGTGTGTCTGTGTGTTTGATGGAGGTGGTGAATGTAGTTGTTTTTTAGGACAGCAGTTTAATGACCATTCCAGATGGGTTGGGTTTCCATTCCCTGGAAAAGAATAATTTCATTATTCCCAGTCTGAATGAGACCCACGTCTTCAGTTGGTATTTTAGGTTGCCACAGTTTTATGATTCTGACTGTGTGTGTGTGTGTGTGTGTGTGTGTGTGTGTGTGTGTGTGTGTGTGTGTGTGTGTGTGTGTGTGTGTGTGTGTGTGTGTGTGTGTGTGTGTGGCATTTTGGTTGTTTAGTACATGCAGGCGTTATAGCTTGGGGAGATGGATTTGGACCACCCTGCATGTGGATCTCTGACTAGCAATGTTAGTGACATCTTTTAAAGCACTGGTTCTCAACCTGTGGGCCGGGGCCCCACTGGTGGGCCGTGAGGATATTGCAAGTGGGCCCCCAAATAATTGGCAAAACACTAAGTCAAATTAACGATAAAAATGTAATATTAAAAAATCTCTAATGTAAAAAAGATCATGGTATTTTTTCAATGTGAGTGCAGATAAATAGGAACTTGCATATAGGCCTACTACATTAGTTCCATTGATCCAAGTTGAAACACAATCGATTGATTGATTATAACGTGCTCTGAAAATGCGAGAACGTTTTAGAAATTTTCAAGTGGGCCCTGATCCAGAAAAGGTTGAGAACCACTGTTTTAAATCACTTCTGTATGCATAATATTATATACAAAGGCTTTTTCATTGTGCTCATTTTATGTATATTTTTTGCCCTTCTTTTACCCTTGATTGTTTTTAATTGATTTAATTGATTCTATTCTATATTTGAGCTTGTAGCTATTTTCACATTTTGAAACATCTTCAAAAGATGTGTGTATGCATATACTTTTACTTTGATGTCAGTACTTTTACTCAGGTAAAACTTTGAATACGGGACATTTACTTGCTAACAGTGTATTTCTACTTTGTGGTATTGTTAGTTTTACTTATCCTATAGTCTCTGTCACGTGAAAACCGCATATGTCCAAAACTTTTCAGGATTCAAATAAAGAAACGGCAAAAATATCAGATCGACAAGCTCAAAACGCTTGTAGATCTGCTGCTTTTGATGCTCTTGTGTGACGCCTGTAGTATGAACAAGTAGGGTGTTAATTTATGAACAAACATGGAGTTAAAACATGGAGATAAGAGGTTTAGACAGCGACGAAACCTGAGCACGTCTTCCACCACTGCTTAAAACTCTTCCTTTCCTCATCTCCTCCTCAGTGGTGGGGGGGCACCTGTTTGTTAGTGTTGACCTGGGGGTCTTTAACACCTGTACTGTTTGCCCTGGCTGGGGTTAAGCCTTATCCACCCAGCTGCTGGCTGCTAGTTGGCTCCTGCAGACACGTCTCCTGTTCAGGACAGTGCTGTGTGACAATGCATTGTTTGCTAAACGGCAGTAACCATCTGCATGCATACTATGCTCTATCTATCTATATGGCTCATCACCCATCTTCTCCTCGCCTTTTCAAAAACCTACACAATGTTACATTTTTTTTTTTTTTCAAGAATAGCAGATCTACAAGCTTGTAGAGCTGCTATTATCGCTATTCATCGTGTGATGTAGTACGTAGCGCTTAAGCCTTAATAGTGGTTAATAGGTATATAAATGCCTATGGCCTGGATTATGGACTAGAGGAAAGGATGTATGGAGATGAAGAGTTTATGCATCTCACCTAACCTTGTGCAATAGCCTTGTGTACTAAGATGTTATACAAGTTAGTGGCATTAGATATTCTGACATATATAGCGGTTACACCAAATAAAATCGGACTGAATAGACTAGAATAATGTGTACGTTGCACGGCGGGCTGTGTAGAGGCACATGGTCAAGGTCGAGGTGACTCAGGGACGTGCGCTGTACAGCTTCGCCCTGTAAACAGTGGTGAGGTTTGATTGGCAGGGTGTTGTTGAATGTATGGGGGTGTTGAGGAAGATTGGGACCTTCTCTCAGGACGTAGCCTCACTTCCCTCGCTCCGAGGCGCTCGGGGAGGAGAGCAGCACGCCTTTTAATGGTTTCTTTTTTTTTTCTTCTTCTATTATTTGTAAAGGCTACGTACATTCCCTGAGCCTGGCTGCAACTTCTGTTATTCTTCCTGTGCTGCTTGCCTCAGTTTGCAGCTGGAGAGACAGGAAGACCTATCTGGAAAACTACTTCACGTATGTCATCGGTGATTACAGGAACGTCAGGGCCCGGCCCGGCCCGCCTGTGCGCCTGGCACTGGCAGGCAGGCAGGCATCGGGCGAGGGCCCCGCAGGAGGTGCGGTACGGAACGGCCTAAATAATGCCACCCCCCCCCTCAACTCCCCCATGATCTACGAGCACCACTCCTCGCTCAAGGCCTCATGCTTTCTTCCAGACAAGGTACTCGTCTCGGAGACCGTTGCAGCCCCTGTCAGCACTCTTCCTGTGGAGAAACAGGAGAGGAAGCCCCACCACCCATGAGGTGGCCAGCAGCCCTCACAACTTTCAATTTTCCTCCTTTTATCCTCCCAGTAATCTCTCACTCACACTTGTGACAGACCCCGGAGCCATTCCGCTGTACGTGTGTACGAACAACGGCGCTCAAGTTTTCCCAGCCTTCAACATCATGAAATTCCTATCTTTTGCGTGACATCATCGGACCTGTGAGACAACAACACTGGACATGGGTTTCACGTTGATGTTGTGATGCTGCACATGAGAATACTTTCAAAGAGCTTATACTCCCCGTTTGACATTCTGGTATAACAGTGCAATAAAAGAACCCCTGGCCTGTTTGTCGCCTCCGCTTCTTTCCTATGCTGCCACTTTCCCAGGGTGGAGATCTAGAGAAGCAATCCAGAGGGATCAGGAATGACAAGGCAGCCCGGCCTCCCATTGTATGTGTGCGTTTACTCAGCATGGGAGAGCAAGGACAGTAAGGCTGCGAGAATACAATAGGCTCATATTTATTTACTGCTTAGTGGCAGCCAGGGGAGACCCCCATAGCTGATAGTAGACCTCTTAATAGAGCTACTACTTCAGAGGGCAACCAGAGGTTACACTTTTACCTCGGCTCCTTGGTTACAGGGACCACATTAACAACTGCATATATAGTCTAACACCTATTGGCTAGGCATTAGACTATACAGTAGGTATTTAGGTTGTTAGTTAGGCTTAAAGCGGCACGTTGTAACTTTTTTTAATGAATGAAATAAGATTTTGAGTATGTTAATATAATATAACTTATACAATTGGGGTGGTTGTATTTTGTCTCCCTGCTCTTCTATTGAGACATTTAGATTGTGTCAAAGGTCATGTCTCACCTAGACACCAATTTTGACCTGAAGGTCAAGATTCAATTTATCCCCTGAGCAAGCAGGCAGGCTCTATTAGCTCAATGGTAAACATTTCAGCCCTTGTGCAGGAAACCGGGTTCAAATCCGAGGTAGAAGAGGAAAGTTACATAATAGTGCAACTTTAAATGAGTTATGGTATTTTTATTTTTAATTTGTAGGCAGTTGCATGTTGTTTTTTCTCTACTTGTCATGTTGTCACTGTGGTGTATTTGCATGTGGGACCACGGATGGAAATGAGCTTTTGGCTAAATCTGGCATATTTACATGAAACCATGTGTATTGATTGAAATGTTCATTAATGTGCGCTGTCCCGAAAATAAACAAATATAGTAAAGTAAGCAAAGTTGTGAAAACTGAGATCCTCCTGAACTTTTCAGTCATGCTCATGTTACACCATTATGTATGGTACTCTTATTTGATTAGATTACATTAGATTAGATTAGATTAGCTGTCCTTTATCATCCACAAGGGGAAATCGTTTTGCTCTCACATGTGGCGATGCAGTGAAATTTCTATCAATCTTCATAACAGAGAATGCATGACAAATAGTTTCTGTCACATACTGTGACAACATCCGTTGAAACTACCAAGATAACAGTCATCAAGGAGGCATGACGCACAAGGACAACAACAATGATGGCAGTGCCAAGGTGCAGTGCCCGTGAACTCCAGGGGAGGGCTCACTCTCTTGTATTGACTTTCATAATATCACAGCGAGATCACACAGTTCAGAGACCATCGATGGTATCCTAACGAAATAAAGTGGCCCAGTAAATCAGATTTCAGAAGAAAGTATGAAAGATTGCCAAAAACATAAAACATTTATTGAGACAAAACACCTACTTGCATGCAATACAACACAGGGCCTTCGTCTCAAATAATTCACATCAGTCAAAGTGTCCCATTCTATTAGACCTGCAGTGTTTCCCCTAATATTCTTTGAATACTATCAGGCACCCTCCGCTACTGTTGACCCGAGGTCAAGCCTCACAGTTTATACACAGTTGATGTGATATTTCTAATCTGTGTAAACCTGCTGGCAGTGGCAGTAATTGTATGACCATCCTTTACACACCAGTTTCTCGGCATGCTTTCATGTGACTGACAAAATGCCTGGAAACAGATCAAACCAGCAGTGACTATTTGACCTACATGACCAAGCCCAGTTTTCACACTGAGCCCTGCAAAATTAATTTTCAGAGAGAGCATTATGAGAGCCTGATTTATTGTTGGTCGCCTTGATGTCCATGCGTGTGTGTGTGTGTGTGTGTGTGTGTGTGTGTGTGTGTGTGTGTGTGTGTGTGTGTGTGTGTGTGTGTGTGTGTGTGTGTGTGTGTGTGTGTGTGAGAACGTGTGGCTTTGATGTTCTGTGCCCCGCTCCCCTCTCCCCACCTCCAATCCCTTACAGTTTCAGAGATTAACACAACACTCTGGATTAAAATCTCAAAATAGAGAAATCCTTTTTAGATGAGCAGATTGATTAAAAAACAAAAGGATGTGTGTGGTTGCACTGGACACACTCTCACCTGTGTTTCTCATTTGGTGCTTGTACAGTATTATCAGTGGTGGAGGAAGTTCTCAGATTTTGTAGTTAAAGCGGCACTATGTAACTTTTTAAAATGAATACATTTTAATGTTGTCCAATCTGTATGGTAGAGCATGTTAATACAATATAACGTAATTGGGGTGGTTGTATTTTGTCCTGATGGTAAAGATTAAATTTATCCCCTGAGCAAGCAGGCAGGCTCTATTAGCTCAATGGTAAAAAATGTCAGCACTTGCGCAGGAAACCGGATTCAAGTCCGGGGTAGAAGAGGAAAGTTACATAGTGCAGCTTTAAGTAAAAGTAGCAATACCACAGTGTAAAAATACTCTGTCACAAGTAAAAAGTCCTGCTTTACACGTAATTCCACAAAGCAAGGCCATGCACCTTTTTATAATACTAGAGCTTTGGACCGCTACGAGGCCCACGTACACATCTAAAGTTCGGGAACTCCTTGTATGGCTAATGGCTGAGTCATGGTGACATCAGCGACTGAGCGTGATGTCAGAGAGATGGCTGAGTCATGGTGACATGAGCATGATGTCAGAGGTCGCCCGCCGGCCCTCCCTTAAGCCAATTTTAATATAGGATACCAAGACTATTGATGACATAATTATTTAGTGGATAATACTGTCCGTATCCGTTAGAAATGCACTTGCAAATGGTTGCTTGTAACCCAACGCTGAGATTTAACTCTGTGTACAAATGTACCTGAAAAGTCCATTTGTATTATCTTTAGGGTTATAATGCAACAGCAGACCACTGTTTTCTACTTGTCAGCACTTTTACCCATACAACTACTACTACTACTACTACTACTACTACTACTACTACTACTACTACTACTACTACTTACGATGCCTATGTAGGTATACAACTAAAGACAAAGGCCTCGATGCTCAGTGTTGTTGCCATTGTACAGTGTGTCTGCTGATGGGAAGCAGGTGTGTGTGCTGCTGCTGGTGCGGATTATTCAGACCAAATGAAGTCATCCACTCACTTCCCCCTGGAGTCCAGGTTCCCTCTGGGTTTCCCAGCAGAGAAGTCAGTCCAGTGTGGCTGGCTGATCACTCCCTTTGGCCCCGCCTCCCACCTGCCTACATGTGACACAGCAGCGGTGAACAGTATTGCCATGTTCGCTTATTATAAGCAACTTTGGGCTTTTTTTTCTTCTGTAAAGTTGCTTGTAAATATTGGTAGTTGCGGGTTGAGTTTTTTTGGGCTGGTTTCTAAAGTTGCTTATTTGGGCTTGTTTCCAAATGTCATTTAAACCAGCGGTTCTCAAACATTTTCATGTCCCAAATTAATATGTGTTTGTCTTGTCTTTGTGTTGTTGACATATTCCACATACTGTACATTTTTCACATTTTGTCCAAGATTCTTTTGAAAATAGCAGATCTACAAGCTCATAACATCGCAATGCAATGCGTTGTGAGCTTGTAGATCTGATTTTCAAATATCCGATTCACATAGGCTTAAAGTGCTCTTATGGCTTGGTTGCTTCTTTTTGGGCTCGTTGTCACGGACCTGGTTTTTCTCTCGCAAAATCTGGCAACACTGACAGAGAGAACGACCACTATTCTTTGTAATCTTCAGTGTAGTAAACCATGGTAGATGATGGTAGAACAACCGTAGTACGCTTTCCATTCAGTACGAAGACTCCCTCGTCTTTTCGCCAAATATTTCTTTTTCTCTCCCGCAAGCAGTCTCTCCTCTGCTATATCTCCTCGCACCTTCAATCTCCCCTCCCTCCCTCCCTCCCTCCCCCCCTTCTCTCTCTCTCTCTCTCTCTCTCTCTCTCTCTCTCTCTCTCTCTCTCTCTCTCTCTCTCTCTCTCTCTCTCTCTCTCTCTCTCTCTCTCTCCAGCCCCCCTCCTCTCCTTCCAGGCCTTTGCTCTCTTCCTTCCTGCCCTCTCATGGCTTCCTGCTCCTGGTCTTATCACCACAGAAAACGTGACATGGGCTCAGCCCAGTCAAACCAACACTAACCCCCCCCCCCCTTATTCCCCTTTTCCTTGGTCACCACCACCTTAAATGGAAGTATTCTGGCGTCGGCGTGTATAGTTGCCAGTGCGTGAGTGTGTTTGTGTTTGTGTATGTGTATGTGTGTGTGTGTGTGTGTGTGTGTGTGTGTGTGTGTGTGTGTGTGTGTGTGTGTGTGTGTGTGTGTGTGTGTGTGTGTGTGTGTGTGTGTGTGTGTGTGTGTGTGTGTGTGTGTTGGGGGGAGTTGGAAAAGGGGATGTGTTGAAAGAAATCCGGGGGGGGGGGGTGGTGGGTTGCTATCGTCGGGGGCCCCTGTCACCCACCTGGCCAAATCTTGCCAATGCTCTTATTTATTATAAACAATATGGCTTCTACTTCACAGCCTACAGAGGAACAATAAATCTCAAATGGTCGGACGCGTTTTTATTTATGTATTTATTTATCTGAGAGGAAGCCGTGGGCACCGTGTGACATTATCAGCTCATTCTCTTTGTTAAGGGGCTTTCCTATGAACTGAGGAAATTGGTGGCTTTGATTTACTCTGCAAATCTGTGCCTTTTACCACAGAGACAGGAGATCCCGGCCGTCACATGAATGCAGCGAGGTCCACTTCATCATGAAATGTGAGCTACATAAAGGCTGCTCATTTTTCTCTCACCTACAGTTTTAAAGCCTCACTATGTAACTTCTTTTTAAATTAATACATTTGTATTGTGTCCAATCTCTATGGTAGAGTATGTTGATACAATATAATTTCTACAATTGGGGTGGTTGCATTTTGTCTCCCTGCTCTTCTATTGAGACATTTAGATTGTGTCAAAGGTCACGTCTCACACAGAACGAATTTTTACCTGATGAATATTTACCTGATGGTCAAGAATCAATTTATCCCCTGAGCAAGCAGGCAGGCTCTATTAGCTCAATGGTAAAGATTTCAGCACTTATGCAGGAAACCGGGTTCAAATCCAGGGTAGAAGAGTAAAGTTACATAGTGCAGCTTTAAGTTAGAAAAAAAAATCAGATGCTATGGTGGGTAAAGGTTAAGGTTAGGATATAGGCCTTCACACTACTGCACATGTTTATGACCAAATATTTCATAAAACTCCAGTTTGTGTTGCGTTTGAAATGATGACTTTGCTTTTTTGCTGTTGCTGACCGGTGACCAGTGTGTCACTTCTATAGCAAATGTTCAGGAGCTATAGTGGACATCTGGGAACCTGAAGGTTCTCAGTTCGATCCCCGTCTCCCTCCTGGTATCACGTAGAAGTGTCCTTGAGCAAGGCACTGAAGTTGAACCCCTAACTGCTCCTGATGAGTGAATTGAATACCTAGGACCACCTTTTTGTGTTATCCTTTAGCATTATTGTATAACTGTACCTCTGTACTTTTTGCAAACTAAAACATTATGTGCATAGCTTGCATGCAGTGCTTATTGTTGTTCTATGACACTGCTGCCAGATAGAGGTCTGCTGAGGCGTGATAGAGCCTGTGTTATTGTAAGACCACGGGGCCATCTGATAAGGCCCCATACTCCGTAGCCCACTGCGATAAGGCCTGTTTTGGATGGTATTGGGCCAAATAAGCCGTACGTACCGCTGCACAAATTCAACAATTACTATATTGCAAAAGAGCAAAGTCCACGGGACGGGCATCGATCGGAATAGCCGTGCCATTATTCAACAGCAGGTAGAGTCGTCTGGGGTCTCCATTGTTTGAGTGTCAGGGCAGCCGGTAGGCATTTGTGTAGATGTGGTTCATGATGATATCAGTGCAGGGGGACTTTCCTAAGTTTTGCTGATATGAGCGTTTCCCTCTTATCGTGTGAGAATATCATGTGTGTGTTGGTTAATCGGTTGATTTTGGCCACTGATAATAAGCTAGAAGGTCAAAAATGCACCGTTTAATAGAGATGCCTTCATTCAGATATTTGCCTTCATGTACAGTACTTCATGTACTTTTATTCAAGTCTTGAAGGAGCACTAACTTTCCTTTTCTACCCCGGATTTGAACCCGGTTTCCTGTGCAAGACATTTTTACCATTGAGCTAATAGAGCCTGCCTGCTTGCTCAGGGGATAAATTGGATCTTGACCATCAGGTCAAAATTCGTGTCAGATCCTCTGTCTAGGTGACCACATGACATTTGACACAATCTAAATGTCTCAATAGAAGAGCAGGGAGACACAATACATTATATTGTATTAACATACCATACAGATTGGACAAAATTAAATATTATTAATTAAAAAGGTTACATAGTGCTGCTTTAACATTGTACAATGAACTGTGACCCTTTTCTTAATTTTTTAAACTGAGGTGAAGGTGCCCCTTGGCAGTGTTACAACCTGCAGTGGGCTGTGAGTTTGAGTTTATATTGATGATCCAGACCATTGTTTGTAAATGAACCAGATAATTAACATCAGGTGAACTCATACACTGAGAGATTTGCTCAGGAACGAGGGTCTCCTTGAAGGTTAAGATAGTGAAGATAGCTGAGATAAAAAACTGATCTCAGATACATTTTCACGGTGACCCCTACAGTAAATTGCTTATAATAATCACTACAACCAGATTATTTTGCAGGCAGGGTTGGGGGGGTATTGGAATATCAGTTTGCATGCAAAGAAATGTCAAATAAAAAAGTGCAATGAATAGAGATGAAAAGAAAAGCTAGCACAGGTCAGGTCTCTTTCTTTTCTTCACCATTGTTACTTGACACTGAAGCATCTGCCTTGGTAGTGAATGAATATCTAATATAATTAGAATCCTGGAGTGAGAAAAGTAGGAAACGTTTCTCAACCTGTGGGTTGGGACCCCTGGGAGGGTCCCCACATGATTTTGGGGGGTCCCCAGATGACAGTAAAGTGACAATTTAATACCTAGGAAAAAAAAGAGAGAGAGAAAAAAGAAGATAAATGAAAAAAGACCATTACTGCATCAAAAGTAAACAACAACTTATACTAAGAAAACTGGTCAAACATTTGCCAAATTGTCAAATAATATAAGAAAGAGGCAAACATTGTGAAAATAGCCGATCTACAAGCTCACAACGCCTCGCGTGAGCTTGTAGATCTACTATTTTCATAATATTTATCTGTGGAACCGAGTCAAACAAAATGTAATGTCTCAACTCCTACATTCCAAGTGCTTGTCAGAGTGGGGGGGGGTGTCCCCACTCCCCAGTTCAAATATGATTATTTTGGGGGGTCGAGGCCTGAAAAGGTTAAGAACCACAGTTCTATAGCATCCTAATGGAGCCATATCAATGTGCGAGTGAAGCCGATTAAAAGCAGGTATTATTAAAGTAGGATCTTCCTGTCGGTGATACTTGTTTCTCTGCACCGTCGGTGTAAAGGGAACAGCCCGGGGAGGAAGCACTCACACACACAGTGCATTTCCTCCATAAAACCACAGCTGCATGAAAACAACACATTCCACATGCCTTTTCTCTCTGACTTTAACACAGTCGAGGACAAACAATAGGGCCTGCACTGCAGTTGCTGATGAAAACACATCGAATCTGCGTGTGCATCATCACGCATTCCCTACATCGTCTGCATTTTTAGTATTCACATTTGAGCAAATCCTTGTGCCTGCGTTACCGCAATAACAAGGTGAATCTGATGTCTTGCGTCACGAGCGAGTAAAGCATGAAGTGAATATAGGGTGACAGTTTTAAGGAGCTTTTCACCACAAAGCCACCAAATGGAGAAGTTACCATGTCTGTGTGAGGAAGTTGTACTAATGAATTCTGACGCTTTTGTTCTGTAATTTATGAACAAAATTGAATACATATTAGAGGGATTATGAGGCTGCAAGACTAAATGGATTAAGTTCAGTGGGCCCATAAGGCAGTCTGCATGCTCTTATCGTCGCTGTCGGGCAGAAACCTCCTATCTCCATATTCTAACTTTTTGTGTTGATCATACTACAGCGTCACACAAAAACATCAAAAGTAGCAGATCCGCAAGCTACGCGTCGCTTCGCACCGCGTTTCCAGCTTGCAGATCTGCTACCTTTGCCATTTATTTATTTTTTAATCCTGAAAAGTAACAGTTTTGGACATATGAGGTTTCCACCCGACAGAGACGTTATCTCCTTTTGGAGAGATAACTATTCCTTTGCAGTCGCCCTCCTTGTCTTTATCGATCCAGATTCTTAGCCTGTGTGACTATAGAGAGACGTAGGTGGGATGCCACTGATCACACACTATTATTGATCGACATTGGGTCAGCTTTAACCCACACACGGCGCCCGCATGCAGGGATATCAGCGTTTTGTTCTGCGGTGACACCTTAGCGCCTCAGGCAAGGCAAAGGCCACAACATGAAAGGGGACCCGGAGTGTTTGACCGCCACTGAGGAATCAATTCACACCCTGATTGTTACAATACAAAGGCCTCACTGTCTTTCCCCCTCTCTCCTTGAAAGACCTTAGCCTTGGATTGGCCCTGATTAGTAATTAACGCATTTGGCTTTCATCATGGAGGCATCAAACAAACATCGCTTCCTTAGGTCTGTGATGATACTACGGTGCTGATAAACCAACCACAGTGCTGCATCTGTGAGAGTGAAAGTGGTGGCAGGGTTTCAGCAGTGCACGGAGGAGTCGGTGTCAGACAGATTAGATGAATTGCGGGACTTCTCTGGGTGGAGGGGTCAAAAGCAGGTCAAGTTGTGGAGAGCAGGATTTATGTGGCTGCTGGTTGTCAGAGAAACAATAATGCCACTTCAACAGGATCTATCATTTAGTTTTTCACACCGGTAGTTTGGCTCACATACATAGACAGTGGTTTGCGGTAAATATCTGAATGATGTAGCGACTACAAACAGTATAACATTATAGTTATAATTATACTATTCTGATTCTAATTATTTCTTTTCAGTCAACTTTTTGACTTAGTCAAAAAGTTGACTTAAAATGACTTTGGCGGAAAGTGATTTTGGGATGTAATAACAAGTATTCTGATAGGCTGAGGACATAAGCAATAAGCCACAATGAAGCAGCAGTGTTAGCTGGAGAGTAGAGTTAGGCAGAAATGTAAATTTGACCAAAAGATTACGTAGGCAATTATGCTATGAGGCTAACGACCTGTAAAACTATGATGTGACGTTAAAGTTTAAGTTGGTGTGTGTGTGTGTGTGTGTGTGTGTGTGTGTGTGTGTGTGTGTGTGTGTGCGTGTGTGCGTGTGTGTGTGTGTGTGCGTGTGTGTGCGCGCGCGCGCGCGCGTGTGTGTGCATGCGTGTGCATGTGTGTACAGTTTGTCAAACTGTGAAAAGAACTGACTGAGTTATTTCAGGCTCACACCCATGAATCAAAAGGACAAATCGCTCTGAGCGAGAGAGAAAAAAGAAATGACCCCAAAATAGACAAGTCTTATCAGTTTGGGAATGGTCATTACACACCACCGAAAACAATGCCGTGACGAGATGGGAGCTGAGGTCGACCCTAATAACATGATCGGTCTGAGAAGGAAGTCAACCGTACTTCTGTCTTCGCGGATAAAAGTAATAAAAATGATAAACACGGACGGGTCTCAATTAGCCCCCAGTTAAGACAATGTGCTGGTCACTGTTAGGGTATGAAGGTCAGGCCAGCGAAAGTGAAGGGATGAAAGACATGACTCTCCCATGGTGGCTGACCTCCCTGCTCACTTCACTATGGAAACTTGGGTTTTTTCGCGGTTACCATGCACTGTCTGTTACCACTGATCATTCAAGAGGTAGTATGAATATACATTCTGCTATTACCAGGTCATATACCATTACCAAGTGCTTAGTTTTTTGTTTATAGAGATAAAATTCACATCAAGGACTCTGAAAGGCACCTTCATAGTCAGGGGAAAGTGCATAGTATCATTTGGACATGAGTTACATTATCGGTTTTCTGGTACATTGCACTTTTTTTATATCAAAACTCATTCAACCTAACTTATCATATCCTTTAGATATATAAAAAGAGGAATTGGTGCAACCTCGTAGCATGCCTGAGAGAAACGACTGAACCGTGGATGTATTCTCAGGAAAGAGACGTTGATTATTTTACTTTTCACTTCCGTTTTATTGTTGCTTGACCCCTGGCGGCGCACAAACCACAGAGGTCACCACAACTGGTGGTGAAAAGTTTCCAAACATCCTCGTGTTGAGCATAACTTTAAGTCATATTGAAGATTTATCTTGGACTCAGGATTTGTTTTAATCACAACACACAGAGAATGAGGGCGAGAGAGACGGAGCGGATACGCTCATCTCTAAATAGCAGAGCTCAGCAAGAAACAGTTCTACTGTACGTATCGTTATGTCGCAGTTTGCTTGACTTATTTTTACTCCTTTATTCTGACATATTTATTTTTCTTTATCTTATTTCTACACTGTGCCCTGGCCCCTGACCCCATCCCTTAAACAATGTGGTTCACTGGCTTCCTTTAAAACAGCCCTGAAAATTCACCTTTAAGGGGGGAGGTAGTTATCACTTCTCCCTTAGACAGGCAACCCCCCCCCACTATATGTACTCTGTACATATAGTGTTTTATATTTGTGATGATATTGAATGTTTGGTGCTATTTTTTATATGTTGATGAATTGAATACCTACTGTAGGACCCCAATGGAAACAAGACTGCAAGGACTTGTTATCCTTTTAGACAAAGTGTTTGACTGTACTTGTGCTGTTTTACATTTCTGTCTCATAATAAAAATGAAAATAAATATTCAATCAAAACTGTTGAAGTAAGCTTGGAGTGCTCCACATAGCTCTTTGCCATCTAGACTCTCGCATGAGAGAGAGAGCTGTGTGTGTGTGTGTGTGTGTGTGTGTGTGTGTGTGTGTGTGTGTGTGTGTGTGTGTGTGTGTGTGTGTGTGTGTGTGTGTGTGTGTGTGTGTGTGTGTGTGTGTGTGTGTGTGTGTGAGAGAACGAGGGTCACACGTGTGGGAGGGTATGCTGTGTGAATGTGTGCAACACACCATGTAAATTCATGTATCCTTGAAGTGTGCTGTAAACACTGTGACGACTTTATTTATGTATGCAACCTGAGCCAGCTGGTACTGTAGGGCTCGATAAGCATTATGTTTCTCCCTGTCCCCCCTTTTCGGCATCTTGGACACACTTGACCACCTCTACCATGGACTTATTTGAGATTGTGCCACCGTGGCACCAAACTGCGTGTTCTTGTTCAAAATTGCACTGTTAGACATACATTGATATGTATTTTTATTAAATTTTTTGTTGCTGGAAATAAACGGAACTGAACTGGGGCTGCTGGGGACTGCTGGGGAAACTGGACGACAGGGGCAATTCTGTCATTTGGGATCAATATAAGTAGGAAAAAAGGCTATATGTTATTTTAGTCCTGACTTGTCCTTTAAATGCTGACATACTGAATATAAATTTAGAACTTGTGTCACAAAACATAACAGCCTTCATGTTACCTGGGGTAGCTGGAAAAAAATCTGTTTTGTTTTGTTTTGTTTTTTGTTTTTTTCACTGGCCCAGTGTATAACATGGCCAAGGAGATTCCCAACTGATTCCCAGCAGATCCCTGACAGATTAACAACGCCTGCAGAACAATGAGAAGAGAGTGGAAAGTGCTTCCTCTGTGCTGGTGCTTGTCTGAGCCACACACACATCCCCGTGCTGTGCACCCCTTTCCTCAGGGTCGGGGTGTGTGTGCTCCAGGCCCGGCCAACGTTCCCAGCAATCCCCTGAGGGAGGAGCCAGCCTCTGTACCCTCCATACCACAGGCAAAACATCAACAAGTG
Organism: Gymnoscopelus braueri; assembly: GCF_963280865.1. Classification (NCBI taxonomy): domain Eukaryota; kingdom Metazoa; phylum Chordata; class Actinopteri; order Myctophiformes; family Myctophidae; genus Gymnoscopelus; species Gymnoscopelus braueri. The sequence continues at coordinate 19,953,414 of NC_137623.1, read as the reverse complement.
CATGTGTTTGTGTGCATGCACGCGTGTGTGCATATGTGCGTGCGTGAGTGCTTGCCTGTGTGCATGCGTGCGTGTGTGTGTCTGTGTGTGTGTGTGTGTGTGTGTGTAAATGTGTGCATGCAAGTTGAAGGTAGCTTCTTGCACTAATGTCTATGAACAGATAGCTGCTATGCTCATGCACCTTAATTTTAAATCTGATAATGTTTTGGATGGATATGCAATATGTAAATATGAAATATGTAGATATGGAATGTTTTCATTCCCTTACCCCCCCCCCCCCCCTGCCCCCGCCCTCTTCTTTTAATTATCTTTCTGGAAAGAATCAAAAACGATGGAACTTGCACAAAAACGAATTCCACCCACTGTTTTACACCTGTAAACCCGTGATGTGACAATAAAAGATGATTCTGAAATATTGTTGACCAGTTTCACTTTTGTTTCCTATCATAATTTATTTATGCGACCAAGAAATGTCACACAGTGAAACTGGGGGGGAAACACACGATGTCTGATACAAAAATATGCAACCTTTCACATCCTGAATCTGGATATACTGTAGTTGAACCACGTACAGCACCCTGAAGATGATCTTTCATATCTCCTACGTCTGCCTCATGGACTGATTCTCAAGAAGGTTAACAATCATAGAGAAGACACCGAAGCAGCTCGGACAGTTAAAACCTCTTCTATGAAGGCGCTAGGTACAACACTTAATGACTGACGTTTCGATGCTACTGCATCTTCCTCAGAGTCATGGAGGTTAATAATAATGTGTTTGTCAGAGTTATATACCATACACTAATACACCAATTACAAACTTTACGCATTAATTAAGACAGTTCTTCAGAACTCAAGTGAAAGGTGAGGGTATGATGGCATATCACTCTTCAATCACCGCCGTGTGAGTTTATTAATGCTCAACGACTGAAACCTTCATAAGAAAAGTGTGATTTCTATTTACAGAGTCGATGACAGGCAGGAAGCCTCTGAACTTTTATTCCTTTCTTTTCTGAACATCTGTTCTATATGCGCTCCCTCCTTAACCTCCATGCGTTCTCTCCTCCTGACATCCCCTCGCTGCCCCCACCATCCTGAAAACACCTTCCGTTCTCCATAGCAGGTGTTACAGGAAGTCATAATCAAATCAACAGTCCAAACATCCACTATATCACCGCAGATAATGACAGATGTCTAATACAGCTCCGGTCACGTCCAAGAAAATATGTCTTTTGATAAATAAATTGCAAATGTTGTTGTTGATATGGGTTAAAAAAACAATATATGGCGTGTTCTATACCTAAATTATAATGTATTATAGTTTATTGATTTATTATCAATTTATACATGCCGTGATTTGTGTTTATTTTTAAACTGTCATTATAAAGCACTTCTTCAGAATTGTTTTTTTTTCACAAAAGTGATATATGTATACAGTAGTATTTTATAATGCAACCTGTCTCATGTATATTGCATAAATGAACGACTCAGGCAGTACAAGTCTTGATTATACATGTATACGTTTAAATAAAATGCTCAGATGTGTTTATATACTGTATATACAGTAAGACAGGGAGATAGAGAGAGAGAGAGTACAGGAGCATAATTGCAGTGAGACGCAAGCATTTGCAGGCAATGGTGATTACCTTTATCGTTTGAACTTGAAATAATAGGCCAATTGGGTAACCCTTTGCCCTTGCATGGCTCTGTCCCAAATTCTGGCCTCATGAACAGCTCAAGTGACCCTGGGGGATCGACACGGAGTGCTAACATATATACACCTTCCGTCCCAGTGATTTAAACTAACATCGCTTGCCTCTCGCCACTCAACACAAAGGGAGCCCAGTGTGAGCGGCATTGTGCAATTCCCAAGAAAGCCAACCCACCCACAGACATTTACGCGGCGGGGCCTGGCGGCCAAGCCTGCTCCGCATGTGTGTCAGAACCTCGACTCGGAAGGCGGACAGTTTGTGCTGCCGCGCCAAGGACAGGAAGTGGCTCGCGGAGGGACAGGAAGTGCTCACCGCTGCAGTAGCCGAGGGCTGGAACTGAGATAATGCCATTGTGTAAGCAAGCCGAGTGACCTCTCCCTGAGCGCTTGGAGTCCAGCGGCTGGCGTCGAGAGCCCCTGGCCCCCACCCAGCCCCAGACTCCCCAGGCACGGGGCGGGGGACATCGGCAGGGCGGGGGGACATGGTGGTGGTGGTGATAGGGAGGGGGGGCAGTGGTGGCAAAAGTACTCACATATTTTACTTAGTAAAAGTATCAATATAGCAATGAAATACAAGTGAAAAGTCCGGAATACAAAATGTACTTGAGTAAAAGTACAGATGTAAAAAGGTACCTACCAAAAGTTGAAAGCACTCATTATGCAGAATGTACCATTTCACAAGTTTTCAAATGTATAAAATGTATAAAAATCTCTTTCATCTACAAGCTCACAACACAACGCATATTTTCAAATGGCCGAAATGTATATCGGCTTGTAGAAATAAAAGTACTGAAAATTGGAAATACTCCAGTAAAGTAAAAATATCTAAAAAGTACTTGAGTAAATGTACTTAGTTACTTTACACAACTGGTCACCTCCCTTCAGCCTACCACCCCCCCCCCTCAGTTGACTCTGAACCTCACCTTGTAGAGGAAATGTGGCTGCGACTCCAGACTTTATGACTTCTTCCATCAAAAGCCAGGATTCTTTCCTCTCCCACACACACACACACACACACACACACACACACACACACACACACACACACACACACACACACACACACCCACACACCCACACACCCACAGACACACACACACACACACACACACACACACACACACACACACACACACACACACACGAACACAGAGAAGCATGCACAACATGCAAAGTCATGCACTCTCGCACAGATATCCAGATTCACATACTGTAACAACATGTTGCACAGTGATGTTAATAGGTCCATTTATACACGGTCAGCGTTAAATTAACACACTGGACTTATTGTGTACAGTAGATGTGCACATGTACATAAATGCTCATGCATGTCGCTTGCAGCAGCAGGTTTTCATACAGACATGCACACATGTGCACGCACGCACGCACGCACACACACGCACACACACACACACACACACACATGCACACACACACACACAGAGCGCCTCTGTCTACTCTCTTGGGAGTCACGGGGGGAAAACCCTATCAGGTCATCAGTAGTAAAATAGATGATGACAGTATTATAGGCCAGATCCTGTCCCAGCACTGGGCTGAACACTCCCCCACCCACCTCTCCTCAAAAAACGCTCCTGCCATCACCCCCCCCCCAACGTTTTGATCCAGTCTGCCCCTGGAGTCCCTGTCGGTGTCTGTGCCACGGGGCCACCAAAAGGTTACGTAAGCATCTGTCATACTGTATATTTCGATTGGCTCTTTGCGACCTGTCAGAGAAGAAAAGGGTCCGTTTTGACAGACAGGTTGTGCTGTATGTATATCACATTGTATTCCATGGTGTGATGGTGGATGACTAGAGGACAGGTGAAGACATGACAGGGTCGAGAGGTTGGGCTCTGCTTGGTGCTGATAGCGACCCCCTGCCTGTAGCCTGTGTGGGTGATGTTTCACACCCACAACTTTATAGGTTTCATTCTCTAACCCATGAACACACAGAAATTAAACTTTGTTTATATTGCATCACACAATCGCTTGTTTGCCCCCAATTTGATATGCATTATGCCACAATAATATGTTCATCTCAGATTTGTCTGGTTTCCAGGCTAGAGGTGCTATAGCACAGCTGTCCTACAAATAAGCTGTTCAGCCGCTGCATGGTTCTTTGGAGGTTTTCTTTTTTTTAAATATATATATAAATTTAGAGTAGCCAATCATTTTTTACCCCCTTCTTCTCCCCAATTTAGTCATTATGCCAGTGAGGAGCCTCCACCGGGAGGACGTAGAGCCTTCGTCCTACTCCTCCCGCCCTACACTCCCTGCTGACGGGTGCCGCCCCAGCCCATTGGAGTACATGCAATGACCAATATCACCCTCCCTGCCCGGCTTCCCTCCCCAAGACACCAGCCAATTGTGTTCGTATAGACGCCCGACAAAGGCGCTTGCACCACGGTGGATGCGAACCCACCACCTCTGTGGTGGTGCATGGGCAGGGACTTTTACCACTGCGGTTTTCTACTGGTTCGTCAGCTTTAGGCACCTCTAGTGCTTCTATGTAGCAGACAGTGGTTCTCAAACATTTTCATGTAAAGGACCCCTAAATATAATGATATACATTTGACCAGGGACCTCCATCTGACAAGATTTGCAGAGACCCCAATAAAAGGAAATGTGCAACGTGTTGCTATACGTGATGCTTTGTGAGCTTGTAGATCGGCTATTTTCGACTAGCCAAAGTAATAGGGTTAAAGTGGTTAAAGTGATGTTGACGCTATGTTAACTAGTCTCGCTGGGGACTCATGGAAGCTCCTCAAGGACCCCTGGGGGTCCCCCCCTGGACCACACTTTGAGAACCATAGCACCATTCGAGAGGATTTGACAAATTTGCACATAGTACCAAGAGGCTATGATAAAGAGCCAAAGACTGCACCACTTTTAGTGCTATTTAGCACCATTTTTGTTCAGTGTATGGTATAGAGATAACAGTGAAACTCTTATCATAATAGCCATTATTGTATGTTCTAGTTGTATTTACTTGTACATGTAATAATGAATGGTGGATTCATCATTTAGCCGGGGACCCCCTGGAATCCCCTTAAGGACCCCACGTTGGGAACCACGGATTTTGCTGTCCCAGAGCTGGCCTTGCTGCGCTATTAGAACTGTAGAGAGCAGAGTTAAAGGAGATGTTTATGAGCATAATGTTGCACATTTCCCAGGCCTATAAATCGTCCATATAGGACATTTATTTAAAAATAACAAAACAATAGGTTTTAAAACATCTTAACACAGAATTGGAATAGAAAAATGTTCCTTAATGATGCACATCTGTTTTAAACAGAAGTTTTAAAAAAATGTGGAAATTCAAATCTAAGGATTAAAAAAAACTATAACTGAATTATCTGATGGTATTAACACTTTGTATTGACGTTGTTATGTTGCACAACACATTTATTATTTATCTATCCAGCAAAATGCCTGCTCAACATAATTAGATATAGGTCTAAGTATTGTGCAAATTTGTGAATGATAGACCAAAGATCACTTTTCTGTCGACTATTTTAGTCTTGAACTTTAATGGTATAACGTCCCAGTTACTTCTTTATGTTTTACTAAATTACAAAGAAATTACATTGATAAGCTCATCCAAATTATAGGAGAACCAGATGTGGAAAGTAGCTAAGTACATTCACTCAAGTACTGTACAATTTTGAGTATTTCCAATTTTCAGTAGGCTACTTCTACTGCGCAATAGAGACAAATATTGTACTTATACTCCACTACAATTATTTGAAAAATTTTAATTTTGATTATTATTACAAAACATACATTAACCACTTCAGCCCATTTGAAAATAGACGATCTAGACGCTCACAATGCTAACGGGACAGGATGCATTATTTGTGAGCTTGTAGATCTGCTATTTTCAAAAGATCTGCATACATTTTAAAACTTGTGAAATGGGACATTCTGCAGAAATGACTACTTTTTACTTTTGGTACTTTAAGTACATTTTGATACCAATACTTTTGTACAATTTGAATTCCGGACTTTTACTTGTAGGCTAGAGTATTTTTTCTACATTGCAGTATTGATACTTTTACTTGAACTGATCTGATGTGTCAAACATCAGAAGTCTGCAGGAGGCAGACGCGCGCCAATAATCACATTTCACAACTAGCTAACTGGCTCAAGTCTGAGAGGTTGTTTGACCCACTGTTTGGAAAACTGTTTGTGAAACAGTGGGTAGGGACCCATTTGTGGGTCGCGGGTCCATTCTTATGGGTCGCGAGTAAATATCCCCTTAATTTTTTTTTCTTCATTTCCCACATCTAGTTTTTAATTATTTCAACATTTTTCAAAATAATTTCATAAATAAATACCAAAAATCTAAGAAATTCCATAAATTCGAAAACAAATGTTTAAGAAATAGTGAAAATAGCCGATAAGTTGTGAGCTTGTAGATCTGCTATTTTCACTAGTTTGGGTCCTGGGGAGACACTATAAATGTCTCTTTTGGGTCACAGGCTAAAAGAGTTTGGGAAGCACTGATGATCTAACCTATCTTGACAGTTGTTTATTGTATTCAGTATCACAATGTGCATGGCAAAGCCTCAATTAGCGGCGTTTCATTAAACTCACAGTCAATGGTATCGAAATGGTGCGTAATGATGCCTTTGTTCCCGTGCGTAAACCTGTTAATCCACATTTTAACACTGTTAACTGCCCAATACACAGACATCACAGGTTTATGTGTATTGCCTCTCTGATCGGCAGCGTGACTCTAATAGCAGTGAGAAAAATAACAGTTTCAGTTGAAACATGGCTGATCAAATAATTAAACGACCAGGTTAATTGCACATGTTACCTTTCCACATAGGCTTTAATAAACTACTCGAGCATATTATCTTATGCTGCTAGTAGTTTAAACCAACAAGAATAATGGATTAATAATAATAATAATCTAAAATCTGTCATGCAAATGTATTATTCATACGACAGTGTAGGCTAAATGGCAGTTTTTTGGATTGATGGATTCAATACTTTATTAACAGTTTGCAGATTGTAGAGCAGTAGCCTATACAGACAGACGTTTACAATGATTCTTAAAAGGATAACACAATGTTTCCAATGTGGTCCTGTGTATTCAGTTCATTAAGACATTTAAAGACATACAATAAAGTCTGATTTGACACCAATTAACAATCTGAGTGTGCACAGTTAGTTTTAGGGTTTTGGCATCCACAGCAGTATGTGATTGTGAAATCCCCATCTATCCTCGGACAGTCTCGCTCCAAACAAGGGTCGAGGGAGGCGGGGTCACGGAGTTAGGGGGCGGGGTCCTCTCAACTTTTTTACACCTTTGTGGCATTGGGTCACTCCCACCTCGTCGTGATTGGTCGCCTGTGCGTTTATAGCGCATCAACCTTTTGGAGAGAGACAGTACAGCACGACTCAGTCCTGCGCCTGCACCATAAAGTGACCACTTGCTTTTAATTTACTCTGAAAACTCTGAAAGAACTTGACTCAAGGACTTGTATTTTTAGGGTAGTTGTCGGTTAGTTTAATTCTTTGCGTCTCTCTGATCTCTCTGTGTGTGAGTGAAGTGTGTGTGTGTGAGGAGAAGAAGATAGATAGAAGCCCAGCCGTTGGGTCTCTCCTCTTCCCCTTGGCTGGACAAGAGAGATGTCCAGTCCCGATGCGGGGTACGCCAGCGACGATCCGACCCATCAGGCAAGGTGCACGACGACGATCATGTCAGTCATGATGCCTGGTATGGGACACCAGTGCCACCAGTGGACCGACCCCCTGAGTCCTCTCGGAGGGGACGCCAAGGTAAAGAGCGAGCCGCCCTGCGGTGGTGCGTCCGGATCGTCCGGCGCAGGCAACAACCAGAACCGTCCGGGTGGGAATAAGAGCAGCGAGCCGCGGATTCGCCGGCCCATGAACGCCTTCATGGTGTGGGCCAAGGATGAGAGGAAGAGACTGGCTCAGCAGAACCCTGACCTGCACAATGCAGAGCTGAGCAAAATGTTGGGTAAGGATCTCAGATTTGTTTGTTTTTTCTCCCAGTGGCATTTATTTCCTCATACTGTTACCTTATTGTTGTTATTAACCCATTAAGACCTGAGGGCAATTTTCATGATTTTTTCAAAAATAGCAGATCTACAAGCTTATGAGCTATGAGCTTGTATATCTGCTATTTTTTTAAATTGTACAAATGAATTTGAATTGTACAAATTCTGATTGTACAAATGTCTTCTAAATCCTGACAGTTTTCTGAAACACTTGTGTTGCTATAATATCATTGGTGCTCAAACTTTGTCATGTCAAGGATCACCCAAAATTATATGCATTTGGCCATGGGCCCCCATCTCAAAATATTTAGTTCCAGGGACCCACAGAATCGAAGATTTGAGTTACAAACGTTTGCTTTAAAATGTTCTAACGTTCAAAGATTTGCACAAATGTTAATGATTTTTCAAAAATAGCAGATCTACAAGCTCATAGTGCCGCACTATGAGCTTGTATATCTGCTATTTTTTAATAGCCAAAGAAATCTAAAATGACACAGATGCTTTGCCGGTCTTAATGGTTTAAAGCATGCTCAACTATGCTCCCATAGATTTGTTTTAGTTACAAACCTAGTAGTTATAAAGTTATTCGTTGCACCTTATTGTTATTAGTTTTATTTCAAGTATTACAGTTTCATATTTGACAAAGAGCTTGCTACTTTTTCTAATTCTAAATAACACAACAAGTGGGTGAAAATGTCCCAGTACGGGCCATTGCCCCATGCAGTGACAATTAGGTGATCTATGTTACTCTATGAAAGTTATTATTAATATTGACCAAAGCTTATAGAGATGTTATTTTGGAAATCACAGAGCCCCCCTAAAATGGTGATGAGCTATTTTTGAACTACATCACGCGACCGACTGCGTACCATGACGTTGTATGTATCGCTCATGCACTCTGCTCTCCTTCTCGTCCTGCAGGAAAGTCATGGAAGGCCCTTCCTGTCACGGAGAAGCGGCCGTTTGTGGAGGAGGCCGAGCGCCTGCGGGTCCAGCACATGCAGGACCACCCCAACTACAAGTATCGGCCGCGGCGCAGGAAGCAGGTGAAGAGGATTAAAAGGCTGGAGTCCGGCTTCCTGGTGCACGGCGTGTCCGACCACCACCAGGCCTCGTCCATGCCCATGGAGAGCCTGGGCCTGGGCTATCACCACGAGCACGGCTTCCAGCTGCCGCCTCACCAGTCGCTCGGCCACTACCGCGACGCCCAGGCCTCGTACGAACCCTACAGCCTGCCCACGCCCGACACGTCCCCGCTGGACGCCGTGGACGCAGACTCCATGTTCTTTCCTCCGCACCCCAGCCAGGAGGACTGCCACATGATGCCCGCGTACGCGTACCACTCGCAGGCGTCAGACTACCCGCCCCAGGACCACCCCCACCACTCCTCCAGCCACCTCCTGCATAGACACCTGACCTCGGCCCCCGAGCAGACGGTTTCCCAGTCTGCCGCCTCCTACATGGGATGCCCCAACCCTCTGGCCATGTACTACAGCCAGCACTGCAGTCCCGGCGGGCCCCCTAAGCGTCACGCGGGCCACGGCGGGGCGGGACAGCTCTCCCCTCCCCCGGACTCTCTCGGCCACTCGTCGGACGGCGTGGAACAGATGCACCACCACACGGACCTGTTGGGCGAGGTGGACCGTAGTGAGTTTGAGCAGTACTTGAGCTCGCCGTCCTCCTCGGCACGGGGAGCGGACATGACAGGCCTGTCGTACGGGGCTCACGAGGCCGGCAGCATGCAGGGGGGGGGGCCGGAGAGTCTCATATCGTCTGTGCTGTCTGACGCCAGCACAGCTGTGTACTACTGTAATTACAACTCATAGCCTCTCGCTCGCTACCGGCCGCACGGCTATGAGGACACAAGGCCTGACCTCAAAATACTTTGTCTCTAATTCTGAAACTTTTTTTCTTTCTTTCATTTATTCAGTTACTACTGAACCAGAAATCCCCTGAGATTTTAAAATGTTGATTGACATTTGTGTGTGTACATATATATATATATATATATGTATGTATGTGTACATATATATATATTATATATGTATGTGTGTGTGTGTATATATATATATATATATATATATATATATATATATATATATATATATATATATATTGAGGTGCTGTAGAATATTTGACCTGACACTGGTTTTGAACTGCCCCTTTTTCTCTATGCAGGAATATGAATACATTTTGTGGTAATAAACTATTGTACAGTCGGTATTTTAAATCATATGTATATACTGCAGGAGGTGTTTTATACTTTTTGCACTTTTTGAGAAATAAAATGAAAAATATAGCCTCATTCTTTCTTGATTTCATTATTTCATTTAGTTTGCTTCATTGTTTATTTTTCATGATGGAACCTAACGGAACTTAGCGATAAAACGTTCCATATTTAAAGTAACTTACAGTACAGCGAGACTGCTTCCCTTTTATCCAAGCGCTGTGTGTCAAATTAGACATGAATCCATTTGCCTTATTATGAGGACTTCAAAAAGTAGTCATTAAGAGTCAAGTCAAGGGTTTTTATAGAAATAACACAAGCGAATAAAAATTGAATACGGTTAAAGCTTACATTTTGTCAACAACCTTTTCCCCATGGGTGGTATTTATTGCTGTTGACTCAGCGAGCATATTATCGATATTTACGGCGTGTAATATCTGTGGCTTTTGGTTTGGCTGGTCCAGCATGGTGAGCTCATGGTGGTGACGGGTGTTTCACCTGGAAGCCGAACGGCCATTCTACAGTGGAGGTCTGTGACCCCCGTTTCCTGACCTGCCCTGAGTGGAGGAGGTAATCCCAGGGTCTCTGCCTTTACATATGGCGCCTTGTTTTCGCAGCACGGGAGCTCAGCTTATGTTCCGGACATCCTGTCTGTAAATGATTTTTGTCTCTCCTGATTAATGGAAAGGACCATTAAATGTCAGCGTGTCCGTTACACCTCCAACCAAACAGTGGACAGATTCTCAATTTTCTATTTTCTAAGTATCTATTGAATTCAAGGCATATTATTTTAGTATCCTTCAGCTATTATAACAAATATGCAATGGTCATCAACTCAGGTCAAATAAAATACATTTATATTTGTGATTATATTATTATCATCATCATCATCATCATCCTTTTTTACATCTGGAGACTCCCGTCCAGGATTGGCTTTGTTATGATTACGATTATTATTATTTATTTTAAATTATACATCTGAGCAAGATAGCCACCTACAACAGACCTGTGCCCTTTCACAGTACCATACCGGTTTCCGCAGTGTCTTAAACAACATCACATTTGTTGGATAAAAGTAATGACCTTTAGTGGACAAGGTCAGAGGCAAAGAATGATTTGTATAGTTGTATTTATAGTTGAGAGAGGTTACCATTTTAAAAATAGAGATTCTCCTTTTTTTTTAAAGGAAGGGCTTCTTCTCTCAGGGGTCAATCACCCTGACCCTTACGATCCATTTTTAGCACTTCAGAGGAAACATGTTCCAGAGGTGTATGTTTATGTGTGCTTTGTTCATGTTGAATGTTTTGAAATAAGGGTCTCATGTAGCCGAGGCAGAGGTTGTATCTAAAGGTAAATAGGACCGGGTCCTTCCCACGGTCACTGTGGTGATGATGTCACCACTTGTTTAAATATATTTAAAAATTTCAACTAAGGAATCCCATGTTCAAAGTCTTGGAAAAAAAACCTTGAGCTGCTTCAGTGCTTCAGTTCAACTCTGTTATGCATAATTTGAGTAAAATCTTAATACCCTAAAACCATCAGCATGTGCACACTTGTGTATCAATTAATGAGCAGCTGTTAGTACACTGAAGAGTGAGCATACCACACACATACATTCACAAGAGCCTTCTCCACCCAAACAGACAAACAAACAAAACAAACACACCTGATAGGCTGAATTTACCGTTACCTTATCCTCCTTGCCTCTCCCTACTCAACGTGAAATACTTTGCTTCAGGCCGCGCGACAGGAAATCTATTCTAATTGGTGTGAATATGTTTAAATGGAGCCTACAGCTGAGTGGCAGTTTTAGCCTATCTGTTGTCATAGCTAATGGGGGAATAACGACAGGCTCAAGTCCTACTATCCCCGGGGGATCAGCAAGGTGGGTGGGGGTCACCTGTGCACAGTTGTAGAGAGCCCCCTCCTCCCACCAACCCAACCCTCAGGCTAATCAATGAGAGGACGCACTAAGTAGATTTGGCCCATTTTGAATGACATTCAAAATAAAAATGGAAGGCAAAAGCTGAAAAAAACCAGTAGCAAAACATTAATCAACAATTTAGTTCTTGCCTCTTTTTCTAAATAGAAAATGTGCATTTTCGTGCATTGAATGCCATTGGTTACTTTCAAAACAACAAGTATAACTTGTCACTGAGAAAAAGAGCAGTCTCTACGCTAAAATATATTTTAATAACTTTTTTTGTCCGACAGCAGCACTAATGCTTTCCCCTTTACTTATGTCACTTATTCTCACCTACATGAGAACAAAGGCAGAGAGAGAGAGAGAGAGAGAGAGAGAGAGAGAGAGAGAGAGTGAGAGAGAGTGAGAGAGAGAGAGAGAGAGAGAGAGAGAGAGAGAGAGAGAGAGTCTTTATTCTAGCAAATATATATATTTAATTGTACACACATTTCTTATTTTTTATTGGTTTTACTTTACACTTGCTTTGGCAGTGTAAACATGTTCCCGTGCCAATAAAGTTCCTTTCAATTGAATTGCATTGTTGAATTTAGAGAGACAGGGAGAGAGAGAGAGAGAGAGAGAGAGAGAGAGAGAGAGAGAGAGAGAGAGAGAGAGAGAGAGATAGGTGGTTGTATTCTAATGGAATACAACCACCTTAAGGACTACACGTTGTGTGTATCCCTGCACTGTTTACACCAAATGACCTCGGTACATAGAAATACTGTACATTATGAACAGAACAACTACCTTTAATAACATGTGAATAAATTGCTGCTATTTGTCACAAAGGTTTTATACCAAGTGAATGCAAAACATTGAAATACTGCTGTCAACTAGTCTGTCAACTGTCAAAAGCTTCCTATATGGATGTATGTAACTATTTCTGACAGAAAATGCACAATTTTTATAGTTTAATATTATAGTCTTCCCTCTAAGTTGCAATGTAACACAGCTCTGTTTACACTTTTATTTATTCCCATTTATATTTAATATTAATTGTACATACATTGTTTTATTTTAACTGTTTTGTTCCACTTTTGCTTTGGCAATGTAAACGTATGTTTTCTCATGCCAATAAAGCTCCTGAATCTAATTTAATTGAGAGAGAGAGAGAGAGAGAGAGAGAGAGAGAGAGAGCATGGCCTACAGCCTAGGAAATCAGCAGTGTTACTATGACAATCTCTCTGTCCCCAGCAGCCTGACAGAGACAGAGAGGCAGAGATTTCAGCGGAGCAGCTGCCTTCATGAACACACAAGCACTTAACTACAACACTTCGGATCACACTGATAATCTGATCTCAGGTAACCAACCGCCTTTGACAAAATACAGCTTCCTTTACCCATCAACAATCACCAACCAGTTGGTTGTTTTCTACAAGCCACAGGTTTCAACATCAGCACCTAACCCTTGACCAAAGTAGATGCAAACATGTTATAGTGTACCTTTATGGGAAATTAATTCGGCTCACAAGTATAGCCTAATTTATACTTAATTATATGACTAAATATATATATATATTTTTAAACCTTTTGATATGTAATTTTCAGCGAGTGACGTATGTAGCTGCATGGCAAAGTATAAATGAGCCAGAAGTTCCAGAACACTAATGGAAGTGCAATTTTAAACTGGAACATATGTCATAATAAGCTATAAGCTATTTGTGGATTTGCTTTGCATTCCTTTCCTTGCGTTATGAAAAGTTGTGATGTATTATATTGTCTTCAAAAACCTGGCATGCAGTGCAGGGCCCATCTAGGATTACTATAGGATTACTATGACAACAAAACGCACACGCATACAGTAAGGCAGCAATGAGATCTAAGTCCTGTGGCCCATGTAAATGTAAATAGAAACCAGTCTGTGTGGCTTTATCGTAATAGCCAACCAGTGACAAATGTATAAAATGTACTTCTTCTTTTTTTCTTCTCGTTTGTTTGTCATTTATGTTGCGTCGAAAAATTACAGACCTCTTTGTTAAAATGATTCTTATAATGTATTTTTTTCCTGTCAGCACAGAAAGTCAATACCAATTCAATTCAATTCAATAGAGCTTTTTTGGCATGAGAACACATACATTTACATACATACAAAGCAAGTGACAAAATATGATAAAAACAATTCAAGAAAATGGGGAAAGCATGTACAGTTGGAGGGGTACAGCATTGTGTTAAACAATGCTGTACACATTGCTATGTCACATTGCAACGTTATATACTGTACATGCTATATATACAGGGTAAAAAGCTTTTTGAAACAGATAGAGCAATCTTTTGCAGTCACTTTTGGGACAATTAGCAGCATTTTTCTCAAAAACTAGTTGAGTAGTATACAAAAAGGCCTCAGATTTAAAAAGTGTTTAGAGGTAGCAGCTCTGTTTATACGTGCAGTAGGTCTAGAGGTCTACTCGGTACAGATAGTACAGGAAACTCAATGGTCGATAAAAAGATGTGTTGTTCTAACTGTAAAGATCCCTGGAATCTTTATGCTGTCATTTGTGCAACTGCAACAAGAGAGTGAGACAGAGTGACAGACACAGAGAGAGAGCGAGAGAGAGAAAGAGAGAGAGAGAGAGAGAGCAAGAGGGAGACTGGGATAGAGAGAGAGAGGGCATCAGGGGACCCAGCTGATTAAGTCATTGATAGTGGATTGCATATACAGTATGTGTGGCAGCTGCAGGGGAGGGTGTGGCCTGCGCCCCGTCTAAAGCGGGCCCGTGGCTGCAGGGTTGTGGGTAATCCCAGGCATATGCTCTCCCTCTCAGGCACTGATCGCTTTTATGGTCCCTTGCCTGTCAGGACCCTTCGTCCAGTTGTGTTCCCCACTATATATAGTTCCACCACTAGTCAATCTCTGCTCAAAGCTGTGACTCAATAGTTTATTTGTCTCCCCGATTCTGGCTCTTGTGTTTGTCTCCTGACATTATAAATAGGACTCTCATGAGGGGTGTGGATGTAGAAAATGTGTGTGCATGGGACCGGGACCCCCCTTTCTTTCTTTGCCATGACCTCGGTGACAATAATGTCAGACAGAATCTGCAGGGATTTTTAAGGCAGTGGTTGTCAAACTTTTTATTGTCAAGGAAAATGCAAGATTATTCCAAAAATGTTGAAACAATTTCAAGATTTTTCAAAAATGTTCAAAAATAGCAGATGTGCAAGGTCGCAGCGTGGCACAAAGTGACGAGCTGTGAGCTTGTGTATCTGCTATTTTTGAATAGCCAACGTATCAATTATGGATAAAGGGGTTAAAATGTACTAACACATTTAGCTGGGGACCCTCTGAAATCCCCCGGATCCCACTTTGAGAACCACTGTTCTAAGTGTTTTCTTACTAGCACATTAAACATATAGCATTTGAACACTTTGCATCATCATCACCTCTGTTTTTTAAACTTTGAAGTACATATCTAGTAGAAAACTCAATATATTACAGCAGCACAAAACATACAGCCAAAATAGCACAATCAATTGGAACAAATTGGAACAAATTGGTCAATCAATCAATTAATCTGTAGTTTCGTTCAACAATAGTAATAAAGTAATAGTAATAAAGTAATGTTACTTCCGCCGAATTAGTTAAATTTTCGCCAATAACAGACTGTATCAAATATGAGTGACTGACTATCATAAACGGTACAGAGCCTCCTCCCTGACAATTTCGCCTAGACAGTTTGTTTATTTTTGGACCCCAATTCTTATACGAGACGATTCTATGATGACACAATGTTATTCTCCACAGAGAAATTACTTTACGAACCAGGGTATGAACGAGTGACGTCAGGACTTCTGCACTCTATAGCTTTACATGGGTAGCTATATCAATGTATGAAGTTTGTCATTTTGTGGGTGATCAGGTGGGCCAGTTACAGGAGAACTTTTGTTTTTGTTTAGTATGTTGTCTTTGTTGATGTATGCATGGATGTATTTGCTGTATTGTTCTGTCTATTGTACTCTTTGTATAATTGGGAGCCCCTCGAAAACGAGATGATACATCTCAAGGGGCTTATCCTTTCAATAAAGGTACTATATATACACATATAATCAAACAGTCAATCAATCAATCACTTAATTATTTTATGAATGAAACAAGTAATAAATAAGCTACTCAGAAATGGCCTGAATGAACACTGTTCAAGGCTGGCATGGCGATGACACTGCCAGGAATTGAGCCACAGAGAGCTGAATACATTCCAGAGCCGTCCTGATCAGCTCTGCCCTCCGTTCTCCTGTCTGAATCCCCCTGTGGGCATTCCGCAGAATTTTTAGCTCGTGTCCAGGCTGGGGAATGATTAGAAGATGACTGCATCAGCAGTCAGTTTCCTTTCCACAGTGTTTTTCTTTGGAGGGCTGAGAGGTGGTGGGGGCGCGCCACCGGGAAACAAGACTACATCGTCCCTGTCGGGTGGAAACCTTGTATATCCAAAACCATTACTTTTCAGGGGGAAAAAAATAAAAGAAAAGGAAAAAAATACATAACAATTCCAAATTTATCTGCTCATTATTCTGTTTCATCAAACCCAATTTCACTTGTTTGTCCTGTAGTATTTGTTCTCTCTCCTGAATGGATGAAATTCATATCCTGACCTGAAAATGATATTTCCTGTTTACTAAAGTGCTGGAGAGACGGGGAGACCAGTTATTGAAACAAAACTCCATATCGATGATTACTATGGCAATACAGAGCTATTCAACACTTATTTTAACTAAATAAATCACTTACGCCATCTTTAAAAATCGATAAAACCCAATAAAATAGGGCATTAATTTATGAAAAAAACCATACAAAGGTTAAATAATATACAAGGTTTCTGCCAGACATTAACAACATTCTGTATCCACACTGCTGTCATGGTCGTGTGTGTGTGTGTGTGTGTGTGTGTGTGTGTGTGTGTGTGTGTGTGTGTGTGTGTGTGTGTGTGTGTGTGTGTGTGTGTGTGTGTGTACTTGTTTTCATCTCATTGCACTGTTGGGTCTAGACATCCCTCCATAGGGGAACACAAGGAAGCAGTGAGCAATGCTGAGCAATGCTGTACTGTGTGCCCCACGTCTGTCACTATGACTTAGAATATACTCACAGGATACACTGTGACAAACTTAAAAGCATCAGTGACTAACTCCTAACAGGATTAGGTTTGGTTTAGTAGGAAAAGAGGAAAGTAATACCACGGTAACTCATCAACTTGGGAGTAAAAAAAAAAGTGAATGATACTGGAACGATTTTTAACCTGGAACCGCCAAACCAATAATGTATATCGTGGGAAGGAAGGAGGTTAACAAGTTAAAAGCCCCAACCCTGTGGAATGCACTCCCCATTACTATCAGAGAAGCCCCCACCCTCCAATCCTTCAAAACCGCTCTCAAAACCCACCTCTTCAATATGGCTTTCCCCAGCTAACTGCACAGCCCCCGTTTCACTGTTTTTGTTGATTTCATTCCATAAGTCTTAGCCTTTTCTTGGTGTTTTTCCTAATAACGTTGATTTTCTTTGTTTTCTCCTCCCAACCATGTAAAGTGTATGTGGGTACTTAGAAAAGCGCTATATACATTTGAAATATTATTTAAAAAGTATTTATTTTGTATGTGAAATGTTATTGAGTCAAATGTGATAGCTATCTTAACCACTTAAACACTATATGGTTGACTGGAGTCCCCCAGGGCTATATACTAGTGTATTTTCTGTTTTCTGTTGCGTTGTGAGCTTGTCGATCGGCTATTTTCAGCGAAAGCTTTCCCCACAATACGGAGGCTGGGGTTTAAGTGGTCACCAAAATTACCAAAATAAAAATGACGCATTATGGGTGTCCTCGGAGAGGCGCTGCTAACCAGACAGATGTGGACCATTGTGTGGGTTGCATTATATCTTTTTTTTCTATGGATCTTTAAATCTTTCCGAGAGCACCTGTCCCTACTTCCTGGTTCCGATGACTCCTGTTTGCTCTATCCATGAAAGATTGGCTGGGAACATCCTCCATGCAAGAGGAAACCATTGCCCTGTCAAATTCACACCACTCTTACCATTTTGGGACAACCGGGAGGATTTCCTAAATAATAAAAAAAGATGTGAAATATATGCTAAATAAAGGCAGAAAGGGCAAAGAAGCACGACCCAGGTCAGGAGCCTTTGTTGTTTCAGAGTGTGTGTGTGTGTGTGTGTGTGTGTGTGTGTGTGTGTGTGTGTGTGTGTGTGTGTGTGTGTGTGTGTGTGTGTGTGTGTGTGTGTGTGTAGGTATGTGTGCACGCGTGTGCATGAATGTGTTTCCCCGTGTTTTTGTACGTCTGTGTGCATGCATACAAGTGCTGTTGTTTTTTGTCATTTTTATGTTTGCATATTTGCAAAATGCAACTATTTAGCTTTAAATTGTACTCAGTGTCTGCACATTTAGTTTATATATATATATATATATTTCTTATTTAAAGATTCAAGTTAAACTGATTAACATCAAACCTGAGTATGGTTTTACAACAACACAAATTCCCATTTGTCCTGCCCTGATTTATAAAAGAAGCTATCCTCTGCACAGGAAGTCTGTGTGTGCCGCTGTTATTGGCTATGAACTTCAAACAAATATCAACCACATTCACACTGAAATAGCAAACAGCCCACTTCCAGTTCCCCAAAAGTTGACAATGTGTTCCTCCCAATGGTGAGACAGACATTAAGTACATTTACTCTGTACTTGAGTAATATTTTGAGTTTTTTTTTTTACTTTACTTGAGTATTTCAATTTTTTGATACTTTAACTTCTATGCCACTACACCTCAGAGTCAAATATAGAAAGTTTTACTCCACTACAATTATTTTACATCTTCAATAACAAGCTACTATGCAGATATATATTATTAATGCAAATTGCAGAACATACATTAACCGATTAAGCCCTATTTTATACTTCGGCTATTCGAAAATAGCCTTCTGCAAACTCACAAAGTTGCAACAAGACACGTTGTGAACTTGCAGATGTGCTATTTTCTTTACTTTTTCTTTTGTACTGTAAATAATATATATGCCAAAACGTTTGTACTTTTACACAAGCAACATTTAGAATACAGGCCTTTTAATTGTAACGGAGTATTTCTACATTGTGGAATTGCTGCTTTAACTTTCAGTAAAAAAACGGACCACCACTAGTTCCTCCCTCGACAAGGCCTATCTCCTCATTGGCCTGTCTGTCTACGATGCCAACTATTTTAAGGGTGAAGTGATCAGTCAAATGATCACATAATCTGTTTACAGAAAATCTATCAAAGAATTTTCTGTTTTATATGATGTGTCATAAATATTGTTGCTGTCGGGCAGAAACTTCTTATCTCCATATTCTACATATACACAAAGGTATCAAAAGTAGCAGATCTACGAGCTCGTTTGAGCTTGTAGATCTGCTACTTTTGCTATTGTTTTATTTAAATCCTGAAAAGTAACAGCGTTGGACATTTGGACGATATAACACATTCCTATATGTGCTATTTACAACTTTAACATGTTTTAATGGATTTGACTGCTGGGTAAATACATTTAGGTTCAGATAAGTTTAGATGAGCATTTACTATCATTTAATACTTTACCATATA
This sequence comes from Gymnoscopelus braueri, assembly GCF_963280865.1. Classification (NCBI taxonomy): domain Eukaryota; kingdom Metazoa; phylum Chordata; class Actinopteri; order Myctophiformes; family Myctophidae; genus Gymnoscopelus; species Gymnoscopelus braueri. Next base: position 19,933,915 of record NC_137623.1, on the reverse strand, counting down.
CCATCATTTTATGAGGAATCGCATTAAATCAGCAGATAATAATCAACGGATTAGATTGAAACCTAACCCCCCTAAAACAAGGGTTATTAAATACTAAGAGTGTGTCAAAGGGTTTCAGTCAAGTGGCTTAATTCCACTTGGCTTCCAGATTCTGAGTCAGTAGCACTTCTTGCATCGTCAGTTTTGGCCACTGGGGGTCACTTGTGCACAGCATGTTAAGCTGTGAGGCTACTTCTTGAGTCAACCTTTTCTCAGTTGAAGGTCACTTGTCATGTTCCTCTGACATGGATCCATATAAAACATTTCCTGGTCCAGCATAAATGTGTAGTAACATTACATAAAGAACTAACAAGAAAACAAACAAAAACAGTAGGTCATACCACTGGATAATTGCCTATATGCAATGGTTCTCAAACTTAAGGACCCCGGGTTTGGCCACGGCATAACTATGACAGTGTAAATGGAACCAAATGGACACGCAAGGGTCCCATAATTGGTTCCATTTGTACAATGTCAGATTTACAGACCTGTAAGGGTCCATTTGGTTCTTAATCTTAACTATCAATGATTTAGCTGGGGAACCCCTGGAGGACCCTGAAATTCACTTACTTTTGGAAATTTGGCAAAATTGGTAAAATTAACCTTTTTGTTCAAAAATTTTAACAAAAACATTATGTTTTTCAATTTGTCTTTTGAAGAAGTAAATTATATTATTATAAGTGGTTAAGAAATCCATGTGGGGACCCCCCTGTTGAGAACCACTGCTCTAGTGAACCGCTGCTCCGCCCGCAAAAGGAATACTTTGTCAAATCCAGCAGCACTAATTAGCCAGGAACTATAGCTATCACTGTTACGTTCTAATTATAAAGGTTCCACCCTTTGGTCCCTCGGTTAATTTGCAGAGGAAGTGCGTGGCAGAGAGGTCCTTTAAGAGAGTTAAGAGGGTGAGAGAAAGTCCAAGCACGTGAGGCCATGCTGCCGTGTAGTACCACCTCCAGGTGAGGAGGGGAAGAGGGCGCACCCCACTAATCCCTGGCAGGAGTCATGTCACGGTCATGCACACACACCATGTTATTCCAGGCCGCAACTCCACTCTACGCGTGTCATTGTTCCCGTGTCACATAGATCAACTGGTGATGTTTTCCTTGATGATTCCTAGAGTGATCTCATTTCTATGCTGCTTTACTACGGTCATCATATAAGTTACCGTATGTTTGACAAGGTGTGTCTGTGGGTTTCTTTTCTCTGTGTACATAAATGCACGCATGCATCGCATACCTGTATGTGCGTGCATGCATAAGCTTGTGTGCACAGTGTGCGTGTGTGTGTGTGCACGCTTGTGTGAGTGTAGAGGCTGGTCAATTGTCCGGTTGCACTGCTTGTTTTGCTTTATTATGACTATAAATATACCAATTTTGTCATTATGCCAATTCCCAATCATCCCTACACACTGTAGTGTAGTCCCTGTCACTGCTGCTGACCGCAACAGCTGGTCATAAGGGAGGGTGTGGATGAGCACGTCTCCTCCGATACACATGGAGCTGCCGGCCACTTTTCACCTGACGGTGAGGAGTTTCAATGGGAGGGCTCATGAACACGCTATTATCCCACTCCTCCTAGATTCAACATTCAAGGTTTATTTGTCACTCAACAGTCACACATACAGGTACAAGCAGCGAAACGTTGGTGGGGCCTGTTCCGCAGACTGTGCCAACGACAACAATTACAAACTAGAAAAAGCGCTCCGCGGAGCACAAGTCTCCGCCAGGTCAGGTAGGTTATTATGGCCTCCTGGTGGCGCTATAATAGGCCAATGTGAAAGGGGTGCCATTTCTTCTTAGGCCTTGCACGGCAATCGGACACTGCATTCATGATTTGAGGCATTTTGTTCCAAAAATGTGGTTTGCTAAATTAGACCTGCTGGTGGCGCTATAACAGGCCAATGTGAAAAGGGTGGCATTTCTTCCTCGGCCTAGTGGGAATGTGTGTGCAAAATTTCACGGAAATTGCATGCTGCGTTCATGATTTGAGGCATTGTGTTCAAAATGAACCAATCCTGCAAACTTTGGAAGCCAATCAGGATGGAATATCCGTGTTGATCACATGGCTATAGAGATACTGTGTACCGATTCGCGTGTTTTTTGGAGAAAATCTGTAGGAGTAATATAAAAAAAAATGTTTTGCAAAAGTCGGCCTCATGGTGGCGCTATGACAGGCTGATCTGAAAAATGTGGGGCAGAGGTTCTGCTGTGGCATCCAGGGAGTGTGTGTGCGCAGTTTCACAGCGACCGGGCCAATGGTGGCGGAGATTAGCTGCTCGCAGACAGAAGGACGGACGGACAGGGGGCAAAACATACTCTCTCGCCATGCCTTTCAGCCTGGCGGAGACAACAATATAATCTTGAAAAAGAGGAAAGATCCGAGCACTCCAAAAATAAGGCGAGGGCGTAAAATCAAGGTACTTTAATAGCTGAGATATAACATATTTTGACCAGCAACTGGTCTTCATCAGGGCAAGTATGAAAAAATGAAGTACTTTTTTTATTTTATGCCCTCTCCTCTTTCCTATTTTTCAGATTTTGGTTCCAGTTGATCCTAGAAACACCAATCTACGTTTTTAACTCACCTTTGATCTCCATTGAGCACCTGGTTGATCTTAATGATAATACTGGATTTAATATCAATAAGATAACCAAAAAAAGGTATTCCTAGTTCCTCTGCCTGCTGGACAGGCACCCTGACCAGCCTGAAGGATTTGCTTATTGTCTGCAGAAAGTGGCTAGGAGTTCATGGAAATGTACATAAAACCCTGTATACATAAGTCTTGCCCTGTTTTAAATTGGCCCGTATATTTCCAGGTTTTGTCCTCCCGTTTCCTAAGATCTTGCAAAGTCTGTAAGAAATCCGAAGCAGAGTTTGCCTGTGAGATGCATGTCAGTGACTTGTTGTATAGACAGTTTACACTGTATTGTTCAAAATTTAGATTACTGATTAGCAGTCACTTCCTTTAACAGCTACAGTAGGAAACTAAATACTTTTCAATGAAATCTGTACATTTTTGGTTTATAAATATTAGTGCGTTACGTGTTAAAATTGAAAATATTTACAGTTGAACACTGTTATTATTATAAAGCATGATTTGTTTGCAACCACTATTTTTTGTAAATTCGACAGTAATACCGGAATACAGTTTTATATAATATATAAGAATCACGATGACAATGTGTCACAGTGGAGGATTTGCAATAAAGTTCAAGTGCACTTTTACTTTTACAAGGCCTATTGTTTCTTTCATTACATAATCCAGTGGCTGCCCACAGAAAATAGCAGACCTCAAACCTCAGGGAAAATCTATGGCGGCTTTAGGCTGTAACCTGCTGTTGAACCCTGGACATTAGGAACACTGATATTTAATAGCCCACAGGGACAAGTTAAACAGTGGGTGACTGAGATTCAGCACATCCTTTTGTTGTTGGGTTGAGAAAATGTCAAGGCCAACGCCATGTGTCTGACTCTTGGCTCAGTGTGTGTGCGTGTGTGTGCGTGTGTGTGCGTGTGTGTGCGTGTGTGTGTGCGCGTGTGTGTGTGCGCGTGTGCGTGTGCGTGTGTGTGCGCGACTGTGCGTGCGTGTATAGGTGTCTTTGTGTATGAGCGAGAAAAAAGCAGAGAAGACAAATCATAACTAAGCATGTGTGCATTCCTGTGTTTAATCCAACTGGTGTATGTGTACAGTGTGTGCGTGCATGAGTGTGCACGCGCGTGTGCATGCACAAGTGCCAGCGTCTAGGGAGGAAAAATGTATAGAAATATTGATCGAGTCCTGTAGATAATCTACTTTGTACATGTTTGTGTGTGTGTCCACGTACACATGCACATGCACACACATGCACATGATTATGGAAAGTCCATTTGCCTGGTAGCCAGGATGCCATGGTGTCTGGAGGCTGGCCGTCTCGTCTGTCCCGCTCCGGGGCTGGCAGGCAGCGCACTCACAGAGTCCCTCAGCCTTAGGCTAATCAGAGGAAGGTTGTCTGATGCGGGTCCCCGTCTCGAGCTTCAGACGGATAAATCACTCTACACCCTGGAACGCTATCTGGGGCGTTCTGCATAGCCGGCCTGTCCCCGTCAGCAGACTGACTGGCCCTCCGCCCGCTCTCTCTCAAAAGCGCTTCGGGCATGAGGAGACTGAGCCACACTGCCCCAGGAGAGAGACAGTACCCACATTCTGCACATAGCCTTATATCATGTCTTTCATTGCATTAATGTTTGACTGGCGTGGGTTTGTTGTTACGTCTCCGCCGGTACGTGCAGCCATTCAAAAGACATCTGAAATGCCTTGCAAAGAGACAAGGATCAGAGTAGGGACTCTGTACACGTAGCTAACTATTGAAATAACAAACATAGGTGTATGCCACCGGATAATTATAGCAAGGGGCTGTTAAGCAGACAGAGTTTGGGCTCATTTGTAAAGAAAGGACTATATGGGGAAAACACCCCTTAAGTGTTTGATTGTAACTGACAAGAATAGTGGCCAGTTTGACTTGCAACCCTAATTGAATAATGCCTCATATGAGTGAATGAGTGGGCGTGCGGAGTGATTTACAGCGTAGAGAAGCGTGCTTATCTCTCTCTCGGCCCTGTGCAGGAAACACAGGGATGTCACCAGGGCAGATTAAAAGCTTGGCACAGCTGATACAGTGCGCTCAAAATGGATGGGGTGGGGACCTCTCTGACTTGTGTGTGTGTGTGTGTGTGTGTGTGTGTGTGTGTGTGTGTGTGTGTGTGTGTGTGTGTGTGTGTGTGTGTGTGTGTGTGTGTGTGGGGAGTTTGGCTGGCGGGGAGGAGAGGGGAGGGGAGGGGAGGCGTGGTGACCCCATGGGTCCTGTTTGGCAAGGAATCCTCATTGAAAAAAAAATAGAAAGAAAAAAAGGGAATTCCACTGGAAGTTATTGGGGAAAAAACATGGAATCCACACATTGTACCTTGAATGGAATTCCGAATAGGAAGCATATTTGTGACATCTCTTGTTCAGGGGCCACATTTTTTAGTTTAGATTCATCTGTCCCCTAAGGACAAATGGAATTTGTAATACTGATGCAGGTTTAAAACGCTACTGGAAAAAGTAAAGGAAAGTGTCGGAAAAGCTTTATAGGCAGGGTCACAATTGTTAGGAATGCCTCAGTGGAGAACTTAAGCAGCTGCTTTGCCTTTTAATTGAAGTGAATGTTAAAAACTGCCTCTGGCCACATTGCTGTTGTATTACTTATAATTAACTTCTTGGCAGCTGCTGCTGCGCTCGGAATCTCTGCCAGCTCCTCTAACGTGAACAAAGCAAGTGGCGGGGGCATTGTTTACCACGTATAGGGTTAAAATGACACAACAGTGGAGCAAAAATTACAATGATACAAAATGTTTCTGTGCAGTAGCCACAAAGTATTCCCACCCTTCGAAACAGGGGCAGACTTCAGCCGGTGGACAGTGGAATTGAGGCAATACAGTACACACACCGACTGGAAAGAGGTGTTTGGAACAAAGGCGGACAGATCATGTTGAGCAGCTGCGCGGAGGACACTAGGGCAAATATAGAAAGAGGGACAAGGGCCAAAACATATCACACATTTTTTCCCATTAACAGCATAGGTTTGAATCTAACTTGGCGCCAATTAGCTGCAGTATAGGCGCTAGGGGGGCTAAAAATAGGGCAGTGGCAAGCGTGGTGGTGATTGCATGCGGCACGACGAGACAGATATCTCTGTTATGGCAGCGTGTGATTTTAAGTGTAATCATGTGAAGGGAAAAACAACAGTATTCATATCACCAGCTGGTTCGTCAGAACTCTGACGCAGAAGGTTATGTGACTAATGGAAGTTGAGACTTTTGTTACGATGAACTGTAAAGGCTACGTTAAGGCCTGTGTTGAGCACAGGGCTTCGGTGCAGGCCTGCATGTTCAGTATGTGGCAAGTATGTGACAGGCAGTGTTGCCAGATTTTGTGGGAGAAATAAGCAACCAGGTCTAGGAAAACTAGCCCAAAAGAAGCGACTATAATAGGCCACATGAGCACTTAAAACCTACAGTATATACTGTATACATCGGCTATTTGAAAATAGCAGATCTACAAGCTCACACTGCGTCGCGTTGTGAGCTCTTAGAATGTTTTTGAAACACAAATCTGGTACGGGGCTCCCTGGCACTTAACATTTTCAGATGGGGATTAGGGACAAATACATATTAATTTGGGGGTCCATGACTTGAAATATTTGAGAACTACTGTTTAAAAAAAAAAAAAAAAAAAATTTGGAACTACACTTAAGAAACAAGCCTAAAAAGACACAAGCCGCGCCTACTAATATTTACAAGCAACTTTACAGAAAAAAGAAGCCCAAAGTCACTTATAATAAGCGGACTTGACAACACTGGTGACAGTGGTCGTAGCGGTCGCTGCCCTATCCGTATGCCCACCCATTCTTTTAGTGCCTATAATTTCAACGTTTGCTCCGTATCCCTTATCTCTGGAGTGGAGGGGCTGGAATGAGGGGCATGCGGGCTCCCGGCCTACCTGTTTACTCTGGAGGCTTCCTCCATTGTTCACCCAAGCTTCCTTTTAAGGATTTTTCACATTTTTGTGCTCAGAGTTGTTTTGGGAACAGGTCGTGCGGTTAGGCGCACGGGAGCCCGCTGTGGCATTCCTGCATTCTTCCATCTCTGCCTGGTCAGACTCAGCAGGGATTCTTTCATAGAACTCACTTTCTCCCTCTCTCGTTCCTGTCTGACTTTCTCTATCTTTCTCTCAAACACACACACACATACACGCATAAACACACCAAATATAATGTATTACTTAACAACATATCGTTACTGTTTATCTCCATATTTAAACTTTGTGTTTTTTCACAAATTAACGCCCTACTTGATCACACTACAGCGTCACACAAAAGTATCCAAAATAGCAGATCCACAAGCTCGAAGCGCGGCGCATTTAGAGCTTATCGATCTGCTATTCTTGCTATTTTGAATTTGAATCCCGAAAAGTCGTTTCCACCCGACAGAGACGATATTACACTGCAAGTATATTTGCTAAGCTGAAACCAAAAGCTTATATTTCTTTTTAATACCTTTCCTTCCTTTACAACAAACCAGGTTGACTGTGGAATGATGTCATCCCCTTTTAGACTAATCCCTTCGGGACAGAAATAGCCTCACATCTCAGTTTTGGTAACTCTTACGCAACCTGAGAGAGAAAATACACTGTTCAACATCAACATGACCAGGCCAGCTAATACCCTCCATAATACGCTGGTAGATAATCTACTCCACTACACTTCTAAATCCAGCTGCCTTTCTAGATTAAAATAGACTTTCTTAATATCTTATTTAATTATATTATTATATTGTAATTCATTTCAAATGTGTGTTTTTAGGTCACACAACTTCCTGAAGTAAATTTGCGGAAGGGAAAAGGTTGGACGTATGAGGTCATAACCTCTTCCCTGGCCTGCATTAAGTGAAAGGTTAACCGTGGTGGTACGCTGCTCATCTGGTTCATTGAAAATAAGTGTTTTTCTTCTGAGGGTCCAGTGAATGGAAACCCCCTTTAATCCTTATTATCTAAAGACGTCCTCAACAAGATTACACCCCGGCTAGAAAATTACAACCACTTACCTGCATACCAGCTGCTACAATTTGGTCCAGCTAAGATGTACTGAACTGTCCTCATTCTATATGTAAACAGTGGGCTTAATTTAGTTGCTAACGTAGTAGTACCCAATTCTGGTCCTCTCTACTCATGTAATGTACAGTAGTAACACTACAGGCTGCTCAAGACATTAGCTAGGGATTGAGTTAATTTTGTTTGATTTATGTTTTAAAATTAATTGAAAGTTTGTACAACAAAAAAGGACAGTCCTGTTATTGAAAATAGGTTCCCAGGTTTATTTTCTATTTCTTTATGCAGTGTTCAAGGATCTAAAACATATTTAATATGACAAATAAGAGTAACACATCTCAAGCAGATCTGCTATTATATACCTGCACTACTGTATGACACACACACCTACGAGAGGGGGATTTTCACACACACACACACACACACACACACACACACACACACACACACACACACACACACACACACACACACACACACACACACACACACACACACACACACACACACACACACACACACACACACACACACACACTACTGAGTAGCGGAGATTAACTTTAAGCAAAGATTAAGCAAATTAACTGTGATGGTGCCTCCCGAAATAACTTGTTGCTGAGCAGTTGGTTTCAGCGACGGTCACGATGTAGAGCGCGCAATAACATTTTATGGATACTTTCAAAACAGCTGGGATGTTTACAATGCTGACATAGGTGAGTTCATATATTTCCACATACTTAATGTAATGTGAATTGCTATGGCTGGTTGTTATTGAACCGATTCAGCAAGGTTATTGTTTACTAATGTTGTCCAGTTCAATGACTAGCCAAGCATTGCTCCTCAAGGCTTACTGTATATGGGCTGCACAGGCATAAAGTCTAAGATTGTTTTGCAATACTAATTGTAATAATTTACAATTTAGGCATTTAGCAGACACTCTTAATCCAGAGCGATTTAAGCAAGGGAAACACAAGGTATTACATCAAATGCAAAGAAATAGTCATCTAGGATCATAGGTAAACCAATACCCTATGATCAGTCTAAACAGTATAATATAATGAATACAATATAAATCTGTACATTGAAACTATACTATACTATACACACAAAAGGATGCCAGGTCAACAAATTAACCTGGCATCTGTCTACAAAATGTGCCAACTGAATTACCTTTGCATAAGCCTGCAAGGTCGTCAAGGCTAGGGCAAGTGCTACGGGCTAGTGGAGTCTGAATTACAAAAATGATTCTAATTATGCACTTAAGTTTAGTGACAAAACACTTTCATTTATGTAAATCAAATTTCTATAATGAAAAATAACTAAAAGTACATGAAAACTAAATGAATACATATCATTTATTAATTTAATAATTTATTTTCTTCTCTATACATGATGATATATTGTGCTATTCACTTTAAAAAAAACAATGTTGACACAATATTAAAATTACAATTATTTTTAAACAGCTCTTACAATATATAGATTTACATATTTTATTTTTTGGTTTATACAATATTGCTATCCTTACTGTATAATATATGCTATTCCATACTGAGATTATCATGTCAAACACTCTTCTAATCGCTAATACTATTTTTTGAATACATTTCCCTATTTAGTATTTCTAACAATATATCATTTTATTAAAGCTTTTCATTATCATAGTCTGTGTAAATCTGTTGTTGTGCTATTCTGTTTACTCAAAGCCAGCTAATCAATTAAGTGAACAAGTCACCTGTGGCCCTTTAAACTGATGGTAGCAGTAAACAGCATATGTTCTCAAGATGTCACCTAGGCTGTTTACTAATATGCCAACCAGCAAGGATTTTAAGTTCTTTCTTGTATGGTGACCTCGTCAGTCGTCAGTGTAACAGAAAAGTCCTATATTGCATCCACAACGTACATTTTTAAACATAATGTATCTGCCCTAGTGACATTCTATATAAAAGAGGCTATATAAATTAAATGTATTTTATTAAAGTTTCACTAACTGACATAAGTCATTTGACTTAAGCTATGAGCTGTACATTTAAAATAGTGTTTTTTTTATTCAAGACCTTATTTTCTTTATATAATTAAAAGTAAACAAATTATAACCCTGAAATTATCAGATTTTAGGCACTTAATATGAAAGTTAACAGGTTTAGTTCTGGAAACAGTCACTATAGATGTTCCAAAATCTCTAAGTGTTACAGTATAATGTTGTGAAAATGCTTCTAAAAACTCTAAACACCAGGACAGAACATGCTGATGAAAAAAACTGTTTAACAAGCAGAGTGACCAACAACGTCCCTGCTTATTTATCCTTAATCACTTCCCTGCCGAATATATTATATTACACTGCCAACCAGGTGAAGAAATCACAGACTGAGGCTTTAACATTTGCTTTTATATGAAATATCCGAGACTATTAAGATTTTATGGGAGATGCTTCTGAACATATTGCTAGTTTGATCACTTCAAAAGCTCTAATCTTAAAATAATGAGCGAAAATAGCCGATCTACAAGCTAGACATGTGCAGCATGGTTCCATAGAAGACATGCATGGCTTCTATGGAATCCAAATGACTGAAATCAGTCGTGGCGACTGAGAACTTTAAGCCATGGATATGTAGGCTACTATATTCAATTCAATTCAATTCCAGGAGCTTTATTGGCATGAGAAAACATACGTTTACATTGCCAAAGCAAGTGTCAAAATATAATAAAAACTATAAAACTATAAGCCTGCACTGTGTCTCCTCTCTGACAGCCCACCAGCTATAATGAACGAGATGGGGTCTCGGAAGGTCCCGAGGGACCAGTCGTTGGGGAGCGGCGCCACCTCGCGCCACCCCAACCTCATCGACCCCCTTCCCACCAAGCGCATCTGCTTCTACAAGAGCGGGGACCCTCAGTTCAGCGGGCTGCGCATGGTCATCAACAGCCGCACCTTCAAGTCCTTCGACGCCCTCCTGGACAGCCTGTCCAAGAAGGTCCCCCTGCCGTTCGGCGTGAGGAACATCACCACGCCCCGGGGGGTCCACGCGGTGCACACCTTGGACGAGCTGGAGGACGGCAAGTGCTACATCTGCTCCGACAGCCGCAAGGTCAAACCCATCAACCTGGCGTTGGCCAACAAGAAGCTGGCGCCGTGGTACCACGCCAGGCCCATCAGCGCACGCCGCGAGGCCGTGCAGCTGGCCAGGCCGCGCCCTGTCCGGGCCGCCACGCGCAGCAGACAGAGGCGCAAACGCAAACAAGAGCCTGTGGTCGTCCGCACGCCAAAGAGGCTGACGGTCTTCCGCAACGGTGACCCCACTTTGAGACACACGGTGATGCTTCAGAGGAAGACCACGCCCACCTTCGACTCTCTCCTGGATTACGTGTCCCAGATGATGCAGTTCCATGTGGTCAAACTGTACACGCCCGACGGCAGACGTGTAAGTTTGTCACGTTGCAGCCATTTCTGACTCAGTTCTCGTTATGAATTACAATGTAACCATTTAGCAGAAGCTCCTATAAATATGAACTCGCCACCGATTTCCACTAGGCCTATGTCAGGCATATATTGAAAGGGCCGAGTAACGATCAGAGTATGAAGAAAGGATAACCTTGCAACACAAACAAAATGATAACATTGGTCTTTTCATTCTCACTAAATGACGGACTACACACACACACACACACACACACACACACACACACACACACACACACACACACACACACACTCACACTCACACTCACACACACGTAGACATAAGCTGAAGTAATATGTTTTGCAATGGATGGTTTATGTATAGGAAATCATGTTCTAAAATATAAGGAAAATGCTTTCTTTGAGCATGCAGTATCACTCACATACTCTTAATCACTGACTGAGAAAGTTGTGTGTGAGAGAAAGAGAGAGAGAGAGAGAGAGAGAGAGAGAGAGAGATAGAGCGAGAGCGCGCGGGGGGGGGGGGTGGCTGGTAGGCAGAGGTGTTAGGCCTCGCCCTGATATGAGCAATAATCTAATTCCATGTAATAGGCTATATCCTATTATAGGCTACAGACAATGTCAGGCAGCAGCACAAAGGAAACTGGGTAGATACCTACCTACCTTTCTATGGGTGTCTTCTTTTTGATGTCTGTGCAGCAAGTCAGTAATGATGTCAGTTATTACGTCACTCTCAGTCTCAACACTGGATACACTGGACACTGACTGAACAGGAGCACAAGTTGCAGAAAGGTTGGATAAATACATAGGCCTACAGGAAAATAAACGAGTGTTTTACGCCATTATATGACTGGTAATCAATTTCAGTCAATCTATCCATCACTACCACGAAAACGCCACTGGAGAATGTCTAACCATTGAAGCGGGTATAGATTCATCTGCCATCTTTTTGTTTTCTCCTTGTTTGCACTCTTGCGCCACAGGTTTCACTTGGACTATCAAATGGTTCAACTGATAGCCTACATCAAACTCCCAACAAGGCAATACACCTAGTTCCTGTACTGCTCCCCCAAAAATGCTGGAGAATAATTCGACGTAATAGAGAAAACGCACCTCGAGTTTGTACATTTTGGGAATAGTCACTCTCGCCTCATAGTCGGTGTTTAGATTATGGTTTGTGTAATCTGCTATTTATTTCAGAGAATCAAGGTTGGCACGATTTATTTGTGTCTGTGTGTGCCCAGTGATATCTAAAGGTTTTCATTAGGCCGCAATACCGCTGTAATTACCTGGGTATAACTGGAGAACTGGGCACTTGACAGAACACATCCTGTTTTGGGGGGAGAACCAACATTTACATTTCAGCAGATGCATTTTGCCCTAGATGGTTCCTAAAACGCAAGATTCTGTGTATAACCTAGACAGACAGGATTTTTTTCTCAGCTCAAAATACATTTGGAAAGATACATTCACATCAAAACAGTGCCCAGTTTTCTTGTATTCAATGACACCTATACTGCCATCTTCATGTAGAGTAAATAAAATGTCATTTATAACAAAGGAGAAGTGATACGCTGGGATATCTCATTCTACAGTAGCCCTGGTCTGCATTCTGGGATAGGCCTGGCTGCACCTTAGGGCCTGAGGAAGTGGGTTCTCATTCAATTGATTCCCTCCTGTTTTACTTAGTCACTTAGTGTTTTACTTAGTTTACTTAGTTTAAGCAAAAAGGTGCATACCTACATCTAAGGACAATCTATCTCTTTTTTAATGTATTATTATAATAAATATTTTCCTCTTGTAGCTACCTAAAGTGAACCCACCTTTCTTTCTGTCTCCTACAGGTGGATGGCCTTCCAGCTTTGATATTGTGCTCTGGAACTGTCGTGGCTGCAGGCAGGGAGCCTTTCAAGGCTAGCAACTACAATGCACAGAAGTCCCCTGTTCCAACATGGCTGCCCACCAACCAAATAGGACCTAGAAGAATAAGAGCAATGCACCGTAAGTCTATTTCAATGTTTGTATTATCCCATATCCCATGCTGCTATCAATTTATGTCATTGTTGTACTCAGTGGTGTAAAGTACTGTATTACAGTACAATTCTGAGGTACTTTAACTTTACTAGAGTATTTCCAATTTTTTATAGTTTTACTTCTACTCCACTACATCTTAGAGACAAATATTGTATGTTTTACTCCACTACAATTATTATAAAACTTTAGTTTTACTTTATAGATTCTTATTATTGTTACAAAACATTACACTTTGGCTATTTAAACATATCCGATCTACAAAAGATTTGTATACATTTGAAACCTGTGAAATGGGACATTCTGCCTAATGGGTACTTTTTACTTTTTGTACTTTAAAGGTAGGGTAAGTGATATTTTTTGGTTAAAACAAAAAGTATTGTGTTAAAAGGTTAAAGCACTATATTCTGATAGTAATCATTGCTATAGAGTGTTTGTTCAGTAACAGGAGTCTCCCCGTCTCTCCAGCTCTTTGATAAACAGAAAATACATTTTGCGGTAGTTGTCAAAATCTCAGCCAATCAGGAGAAAGTACCAATTTTTAAGCTTCATTTTTATAGTGTTCCAGTTCAAATTTTGCCTGCTCATTTCTTAGTGTCATCACTTCCAATTTCACTTGTTTAATCTATATCCTGATTGAGTTCTCTATCCTGATTGGATAAAATTGGAAATGAAACTGAAACGAAAATGCATTTTCTGTTTTATAAAGAGCTGGAGAGACAAGGAGACTCCTTTTACTGAACAAACACTCTATAGCAATGAGTACTATCAGAATATAGAGCTATTTAACACTTATTTTAACCAAAGAAAATCACTTACCCTACCTTTAAGTATATTTTTATGCCAATACTTTACTCAAGAAAATGTGGAATTCTGGACTACTTGTGAGTGTGACAGAGTAATTCTACATTGCGGTATTGATACTTTTATGTAAGTAAAAGATTTGAGCACTTTTACCACCACTGATTGTACTCAATACTTCAGTCCAATAAACCTGCATGCAGATGAGGTGTGTGGTGAGATAGTGCGAGCAATAATCTACTAGCTCATGGGATGAACAGGGAGAAAGTGCTGAGGCGGTAGTATCCTTCATAATACCGCAGATTATCTACATGCACTCTCTCTCACTGGCAGCTATTGTATAGTGCATTATGAACAGTGGATAGTGCTTCTTTGTTCTGCTAATCTAATGTCTTGTCTAACATTTTCTCCTTCTCTTCTTTTTTCCCTTATCATCCATCTTGGATATTCTCTCCGACTGGATTATCCTCACAAATTCTGGGACATTTACCTTACGTTTTATTCGACTCTAAAAAGGTAAAAAGAAGTCCATGATGAACACCTCTAAATCGAGGAATTTCTCCCACTCCTCTGAGCGATACGTTTTGAACCAGATACGGAACTCCATGGGGAGCTCGTGTGACTTTCCCAGCCACGCAACGGGCTCTGTCGAGCTGGAGACGGGTCACATGCTGGAGTCTCTCGCGGAGACGGAGGGGGAGCCCCGTTTCGAGGACAGGGACGAGGGGCAGGAGGAAGGTTGCCCGCCCATGGACGACGACATCGAGAAGTCCTTCCGGGTGAACCAGGACGGAAGCATGACGGTGGAGATGAGAGTGCGCCTGACCGTGAAAGAAGAGGAAACTGTCCACTGGACAACCACCCTGACCCGGTCCAGTGTGGCCAATCAGCTCACCGTAAACAGCTTGCCTGAGCCAGAGACCAAGGAGGAGAGGAACTCGCCGGAGTCCAACCCACTGGCATCACAAAACATGTCCACAGACGAGCCACTGTTACTAGAAAATGGAATTCCCAGCGAGGATGAGAATAAAGAGGATAACATGAAAGCAGAGACAGATACGTCATCCCCTAAGCGAGCGGCTACCCCAGGTCCCCGGGGATTCAGGCAGGAGCGGACCTCTGTGGAGAGCATTAAATCGGTGACACCGGAGGGAGTTCAAGAGGGCATGGTGGGCTCATACTCCTGCACGGAACAGACACAGGACGGGGAGTTGACAGAGCAGTACTGCGTTGTCAAACAGAGCAGCACCAGGCCAGTGCCCAAACCAAGAAGGATCAACTCTGTGGATGGCAGACACCAATCCACCTTCAAATCATCAATGACTGAGATTCTACAGGTTCAAAACAGCGGAGAGGAGGTTACAGAGACTGTCTTACACATATACGAACAGCAGGCGTGCCAGGACAATTATCTTGCAAATAGCCACTTCGGTGCACAGGGCTTATCCATGTCTGAGTTTCTTTGCGGGCGACCGGCCACCTCAGACGCGGCACGGTGTTCCTCTGGTAATCATTTTGAAGCTGAGCTCGGGAGACCCTCCACAGCTTCAGAGTCTATCGGCCTCTGGAGGGCTGACAACGTTTCGCCGACGTCTGATTTCCCAGTGCCACCGGAGAGTACCGGAGTGGACTGTGCACCGTCGACAAAAGACAGAGGACAAAAACAAGTCTTGCCCAAACCAGCTAAAGGCGGAGCTTTGTTTCAGTTTCAGTTACAGTCACAGTCGAGCAAAGAAAATTCCCAGCAAAGAGTAGCCAATAAAGCTAAGAAAATGACCCCAAAGCCCAAAGGAATCATGAAGCAAGTTCGGAGGATTGCATCGACAGGGAAGAGAGCAAAGTTAAATAAGGCAGATGAATTAGAGAACAACAGAAAGGTCAAACCATTTTCCAGTGCAGGCTTCATAAAAGGAATTTATGGACAAAAACCTAAGCATGTCAAAAGTGCTGACAAGAATAAACATCCACTACAAAAACAGGAGGACAGCGGAGTTCACACAAAGAGCTCAGAGTCGACATTCACTGTTGGTGACACATTGAAATATACGATTAAAGGCCAGAACATATTATCACCAGTGAAAGACAAGAAAGGCGTGGACATGTCTTTTGAAAAGAACATGTTAGATGTGTCTCCCACTGAACAAAGCCCATCAAGGGGGAAACTAGAACGTCAGAAATCAATGCATCGGGAGAGAAAGAATAACAGAGAGGACATCAGTGAATGCATGTCACTGCCTGCGTTCAACTCCTCCAGTTCTGTTATTAATGAATATGTTGAACACTGGTTGGAGAAGGCCCACCCTGACCCTACTGTCTACCCAAATGAAGAAACTCAAACAACACACGTGAGCAGAACAGAGATTGGTATTTCCAATGAGCCAGAGATTAATTGTGACATGATCAATGCAAAGGCTGAACAAACTTTAGAAACTATCCCATCGCCAGATGCTTTACTTAAATGCAATGTGAAACAGAGAATCCAGTCCTTTGAAAACAAACAAGTATTATCAAGTCCAACGCTGGAGGAAACTTCATCACTCCCTCAGCAAATTAATACTGACACCTCAGTGAAAACAGCAGTCTACAATTGCTTACCATCATCTAATAATAATTCTTTGGAAGAGAAGTCCTCATCCCCCGAGACCCCAACAATGGCGCTTTCAGACAGTCAAGTGGAAAATAAATCAACGCCTAAAGAAACCTCAGTTCAAAAGACGACTGAAAGCCCTGTGGAAAAACCGGAGCAATCAAACACTGATGATGAGGCCTCCTCAGTGCCCAGTACTCCATTATACATGGAGTCATCACTGAGTAGTCCAGAGGGGCCAGAGGATGTTAGACCTGTGTCTATCAGTCCCACGTCTGACCCGCCTTCATCACCTCCAGACTGCACCTTGGAAAAGACACCAAGTCCTCCCACTATGACAGACAGCCCTTTATCCAGAAATCCATCTGTGAGAAAGGCACGGCTGGTCAGTAATCTGTCTTTTGAGAGAAAAATGTCTCTCAGAAAGGCTTCACTTGAAAAATCTGCGTTAACCAGCGATGCTGCTTTGGAAGCGACAGCATCCGCTCCCGTTGAGATCGCAATTGAACACACAATGACATCAAACTGCCCGGTGTTGAATAGCACAGAACAGCCAAGCAAAGACTTGCTAGAAAAGACATCAAAATCAAATGGTGATTTGGCCATACCTCCGAGTAGTCCTTCATATTGCGTGTCTGCATCGCCAACTAGTTTAATATCTGATCAGAGAGCTTCATCTGCAAGCCTATCGTCAGATGAGGAGGACCCAACCCCAACTAATCATCCACTTACAGAGACTATAGCAATTCCAACACCCTCTCAACTCTCCCTTCAAAAAATGTCATCTTCACCTAAACTCCTGGCTAAAAAGGTCAAACAGGAAAATAGCAGCAGAGCCTCAACTGAGAAGTCAGAACTTCCAAATGATCTTCTTATTAAAAAAAAACAAGCATCCAGGAGTCCTTCACTGGAAAGGGCTCCACTAACAAGAAATACCTCAGTGTCAACTCATCACCGCTCCCAGGATAAAAGTATGTCACCGAGCCTGACTACAAAAAAGACACACACAACAAATAGCAGCCCCTCCACAGAGAAAAAGCTGTTACCCAGTAAAGATCTTTTGCAAAAGAGACTCTCTCCATATTCTCAGTCACTGGAAGTGCTGTCACCAAAGCTCAAGTCAAAAAAGAAGCTATTGTCAAGAAATACATCGCTTGACAATGCATCAGAGCAGAAAAAACAGTCACTGAAAAGTTCATCCTCACTACAAAAACACAAAGAACCACAGTCGGAAAAATCAACTTCCATGCCTCTGAATATCTTAAAAGATGAAAATGGGCAGACCACGATCAATGAAGAAAAAGCAATACAAGAGAAATTGACGGTAGAAACTCAAGTGATGCCACAGCCATTACATCTGGCAAGCCAGCCAAACATTGAACCTGTGCTTGAAAAGCTCTGCTACTCAATCAAATCAATTAGGCAAATCACACAGAATAAACATCCATCGTGTCTGGAGAAGTCCAACAGTATGCCTGACTTTTCCGGTCATGTGGCCTCAACCTTTGGCTCATCAACAAAAGCTCTCTTGGCTTTTCTGTCTGTTATGACTTTGAAAGAAGGGATTTCAAACTTAAACACAAACACAACACTTAAAATTAATGCAAACGATGTAAGCTGTGCTGAGGCTCTGAAAATGATCTATTCTCTTAAAGAACTTGCAAACATTGAGGATGCCCAGGAGCTGAAAACGAATCTGTCAGACTTGCAAAAGTCAACTTCAAAACAACTCCTGCAAGGCTGGAAGGGTTTTAAGCAACTCAGTGAGGAATACAAGAGTCGTACCCCTACACCAAATAATTCAGAGCATGGGCGTTCGATTGTGTCAAGCCCTGTGGATAACTGCAATGCAGACGAAAATGTTATTGATGAGATAATCAATGAACTTGACATACCTGACGAGCTCAAGAAGGAACTGGCTGCTATGCCTGAGGACATAAGAACTGAGAGTGATGATGAAGGAAAGCTGGCCACCAAAACAATTGAAAAAGTCAATTTAGACTTCTACCATACAGAAGAAGCTGTTAACGATAGCGAGCTCGATCAAAATGAAGAAAATAATTCACAAGATGCACAAGATGAGGTACATGATGCTGACCAGACAACCATACAGAGGGAATGTGAATATGAAGAGGAAGAGACAAGTGAGGACAAAGCTGACGAGCTCAAGAAGGAACTGGCTGCTATGCCTGAGGACATAAGAACTGAGAGTGATGATGAAGGAAAGCTGGCCACCAAAACAATTGAAAAAGTCGATTTAGACTTCTACCATACAGAAGAAGCTGTTAACGATAGCGAGCTCGATCAAAATGAAGAAAATGATTCACAAGATGCACAAGATGAGGTACATGATGCTGACCAGACAACCATACAGAGGGAATGTGAATATGAAGAGGAAGAGACAAGTGAGGACAAAGCTGACCTGAAAGACAAACATACATCTGAAGAAGAGCAGCCTCTCACGAGGTCAACCGGCTCTCTGGATGACAAAGACGTAAGGGCAAAGGTCGAGGACACGCAGTCACCCAGTGAGGTGGACAGTGAAAAAGAGCTCAAACCAAGAGAAACCACAGAAATAAATGGGTGGACAAGTTCTAAAGAGAGCAGTGAGGAAAGCCTTGAACGGGACAGGTTCGGGGCTGAAGACGTATCTAATTCCAGCATCAAGCAGCAGTCTAGTTCAGAGTTGGAACTAGAGGATGACAGTAAAGACCTGCCGCCGGTTAGCAATGAGGATGACTCCTCTATTCCTGAAGGTCAGCATGACACACAACATGGAGCTGAAGAAGGAGAGAGAAAAACAAGCATCAACAACTGCATTGGACTAAATGTCAGCAGTGAAGAAAGCGGTTGTAGTCTAAAACAAGCATCCAGGAGTCCTTCACTGGAGAGGGCTCCACTAACAAGAAATACCTCAGTGTCAACTCATCACCGCTCCCAGGATAAAAGTATATCTAATTCCAGCATAAATCAGCAGTCTAGTTCAGAGTTGGAACTAGAGGATGACAGTAAAGACCTGCCGCCGGTTAGCAATGAGGATGACTCCTCTATTCCTGAAGGTCAGCATGACACACAACATGGAGCTGAAGGAGGAGAGAAAAAAACAAGCATCAACAACTGCATGGGACTAAATGTCAGCAGTGAAGAAAGCGGTTGTAGTCTAGATGTGGGAGGGCGGTCCACTTCAGAAGGAGAGGAACCAGACAATAAATGTCCAGAGCAGCAGCTCAGCAAACTAGATGCCTCACCTAGAAAAGAAAGAGACGTTAAGCAGGTGTCTGCCTCAGATGAAGAGGAACACCACTTTGAAAACAAGGAGCTAAATGTTATTATTGAGGAGAGTTTGTCAGAGGCAGACCATGATAGCTTGGAGGAACATCATGCTGACTGCTTGGACCACGCTGATACACACAATTGTGTGGAGCAGACTTCTCAAAGGGAAAGTGCAGTGACAGGTAGAAATGGGATGCAAAACCGTGATATAATAAAAGACAACAACAATTTCATAAGCACTTCAAAGATGTATCACGATTCTGATGTTGACGAAGACAGTGGGAACGACCACAGAAGTAGAACAGAAGAGGTAGAACACACCAAAGCAGAAGATGAACAACGTACCTCAGCTCAGGATCAATTAAGCTATGAGGATAAGGAGTCAAGTTCAGAGGAAGAGGATGCTAGTCTGGAACAGTACATAGAGGAGAACCACGCAGCTCCTCAGGAAAGTCGTGCAAGGGAAAGCCTATCCAAAAAGAACGGAAAACGTGAGGTGGAGGAAGAGCCAAAATGTAAATCTGAGGAAAAATTGCAATCTGTGGCAAAGAGGATAAGTGAGTTGGAAAAACAGGTGGCTGACTCGAGCCAGCAAAAAAATGCAACTCCGGTTTTAAAGGCCAGACACTCGACAAAAGCGACCGTGATTTCAGATGTCGAATGCTTAAAGGAAACATTCGCACCACCCCAGACGGTCCTCTGCACCGGAGCAGCGCTGCAGTCTTCGTTATCTTTTAGCTATGACTGCGGTGGTGTCATAACCAGAGAGCCAGAGGGCAGGAAGGTCCAGTCCATAAAGGAGATGTTCATGGCAAAAAGTGTTGGAGACATTCAGTATGGTCAAAGGAGATTCCCAAGCCCGAATACCTCCGAGCTGTCAGATTACAGAACAGAGACTTCAGACAGCGGCGGTTATCAATCTCAATCAAGTGAGCTATCCAGTGGCGAAGACGACTCATCCAGGAAATCAATCGCCAAAGGCTTGGTGAGGCGGACGATCGAGAGGCTTTATGGCAAGAAAGACACCAACACTAATGATGCTGATGTTGAAAGGCCGTCCTCTGCACAGAAAGAAAAGAAAGAAAGTTCAAGCATTTTCTCCAAAGTAATGGCTGATTTGACTTACCTCAGTTCCACCACTACACTGGGCTCACTTGGCGAAGCGCCGCGATGCATCTCGTTGCACGCAGGACAGGTCGGACCCGGTGAAAGTGTCCCGACTGATGAAGGGAAATGGCTTGTTAGGGAAAACACTGTGATCAGAAAGTCTATCTCAGAGCCAGTTAGTATAATAAACAAAGCCTTTGAAAACCCTCCTGAAGATGAGGAAGCATATGATGAGAACACAAAAGAGAAAGCCCCATACTCCCTTTTCAGTACTAAGTCTGATTCAGAGGACAAAGACAAATCAAAGTGTATCTACTTCTCTCTTCGCCACGCCAGTGACCCAGACATACAGGTAGCCCAGGTTGATGAGCAGAGCATGATGAGCAAGAGCAGTACACATGGTGACAGTGTATCACAAGCAAAGGAGGAGTCTGAGGAAACCAGAAGTTGGGCAGAGAGAAATGTAACGCTGCCCATTGCTGAGTTTAAAATGCTGGATAACAAAGTTCACCCTATGGTGGAGGGTCCCCCTGATGGCCAGGTCATAGTCAAGCAGCCTGGGAAAGGCCACGGCGTGGTTAACATAAGACCACAGGAACCAGACATGTTGGATATATTGTATAATTTTTGTGGTCAGAACTGTCCCATCCTGTGATTGGCTAATCCATTAAACATAGACCTTGTTTTCTCAAAAACAGGCGGACAATATCAGGTGAAATGTTACCAGTGCCTCAAAATTTCCATGTTGCCATAGCTTTGGCTTAAATATAATATCGTATGACAAGTTGGCTCATTCTGTAACAATTTTCCAACTACACTTTGCATTAATGTTTATTAATGCTTGACATTTTATAATGTACCTTCCACAAATCTTTTAATACATGGGTTTATGCTCATTGTTTAATGTAATATATTGTAAATATTTGTTGTATATATTTGCAAAGTATAAAATCACCACTATTTATTTGCCATTCACACTGCAGTGAGTGCAGCAGTATCTCCTTGAGGTTGCCTGTTCACCGAGCATGAGCATCCAGGGCATTACTGTAATCTCGTTTCAAAAAGCTTAAAACAGATCAAGTCCCCGCAGATGCCAGGCAACAAGGCCAATCCCTTTGCACGCAGTGAGCAGGCCTCTGCAGTCTCAGGTCCGTTTGGTATGCCGGTGATCGTGCCGCTTTACTCTTTTAGGCACAGAGGAACAGAATTGTACAATAACATGATTATGCAGAGGTTGTTTACAGTAATTGTGAGTGTGAATAGCAGGTTTTCGTGGTCAATTTCATATTGTTTTCCATTAGTAAGTAAATAGTGTCAATAAAACATTTACATACATACATCTGTATTTATGAACCATAGATGAATAATAGAACTGACTTGTGATATAAACAAATAGTGACAGTTTAAAGTCTGGCAGCTGAAAGATTGCTAATTTGTTATTAACTTGGTGTTTTACAATTAAAGTATGAATTTTGAAATCTTTGTTCGTTGCTTTTACTTGCATCCTGCTGATACAGCAATTACCCCACATGAGCTCTGGCTAACACTGGGTTTCCTCATAACATTTTAAAAGAGAAATCAAATGATGAAGTAAATTGCTCTAACCGTAACCTACTAAAACCAGGAAAGCATCTGTGTAACCACTTTAAACATTATTTCATACTTAGGGACCAGTCGAAATTTACATAAGGGGGGGCATGGAGGAAAATAGGGGAGGGTCATGCCTTTCTAATTTTGGTCCAAGGGAGGGTCAGCTAATTTTACTTTGAATCCAAGGGAGGGTCATGCAATTTTGAATTGATAAAATAGTCCGTTTTTTATATACCTTTTTAGTACAGCAGAACAGTGGTCAATGACCCCTCTCCATTTCAAAGGATACAAAGAATTCAAATCAAGTAACACCTTGTCTATTTAGAATCAATGACGGTCGTTAACAAGCCATCAACGCACAGCGAGTGTGAACGACCCAGTCAAATCTATTCAGCGTCTTAACGATGGTGGTTGAACAATTAAGCAAAACTTCAACAGGCGTTATTGGAGAGATGCATTATAAATAGGCCTACTATAACTGGATATTCATAATCATTTGAAGTAATTCTGTGCATGTTGATTAATGTGGATCTATATGGACAGTTGTGTATAGATGCCTAGCTCCACAAGTAAAACCAGAAGCATCAGGCCATAATTGATAGCCTAATTTGTTTTATGTAGGCAACAGTGTAGTTGTAGTCACTGTAGTTGATAATTAAAAGGGCAGAGTGACAAAAGTTTTAAACTACTGGTTACCAAATATTCAACTTTCTTCAATCTGACCAGGATTCAATGGGTTTCCCACATGTAAGATGAGAACACTATCCATTCTGCTACCACTACTACAGATACACTGTGCATTTAGCAAGACTGACTACACTACAGCAATGTTCTAATCAATGTGGAAAGCAAAACATTGGACATATCAGTTTTAAATGTCATGTTGTAGTTGATGGGGAGGGTTAGGGGTGTCAAGAATTTCACAATACGATACATGATGTTGGGCATGATATCGATATGATATATTATTAATGTTCTTTTCTCATGTATCATCAACATTGGCCATCATCTTATAAATAACGTTATAAAGCAAGTTAGAAACAATTACAAAGTGCTTTGTACACACAAATAAATACATTTGTGCAAGCTTAATGGAGAAGTGAAGTTCTCACTAACTATAAACCCATTGTTTCAGAGGACAGATAGACACTAATATAACAAATATAATATAATATAAGACTGCATAACTATAAATTCCACAAACCTCATATTTTTGTCATCTGGACTTTACCAACCAAGTGCAGCCTTAGTTATTTCCAACAGCTAAAAAAAATCTATAATACCAGATACAGTATAATACAATCTTAGATTAGATGTAGGCCTATTTGAGAGTGCAGATGCATGTCACATTAACGAGCGTCAACGAGCATCAGCTGACACACAACACCTCCCCTCTGCAGTGCTTTAAACTGAAAGTGACTGACTGGAGTCTGTTTCATTTCTCTCCAAAATACCTTGAATATGATGGAGGACATGATTAATAATTACTATGATTATGATAAGCTTTACATTTCATATCATACAGTAAAAACTCCTAACTTTCACCGGCAAAAAAAAAGAAAGTGTTTTTTTTGTATTAAAAAAACAATTAAAAAAATATTACGATACAGTATGACATCATGACAATACCTATCATCACATTTTAATACCACGATAGGCTATATCGTGACACAATATATCGTGACACTTCTAGGCGGGGAGGGTTACTCTTTTTTTTGTAATCACTTGGGGAGGGTCATTGATTTTTTTTTTTTGTCAAAGGGAGGGTCATGGAATTTTAGATCAGGGCACATACATTTCCTCCATGCCCCCCCTTATGTAAATTTCGACTGGTCCCTTAGGATATTCAAAAATAGTAGACATACAAGCTCATAGTGCGTGAACTTGTACTATGAACTTGTAGATCTACTATTAAAAAAAAATCTTGAACATTTTTGCAAATATTTGAATAGGCTATATATTGCGAACATTTTTTACTCAAATCTTTGCTTCTGGGGGTCCCTGGAACAAAATCTTTTGAGATGAGAGTCCGCGGCCAAATATATATCATTCTGGGGGTCCTTGACATGAAAAAGTTTGAGCAACACTGATATAGCAACATACGTTTCTCAGAAAACTGTTAGGATTTAGAAGACATTTTAAGAATCGTCTCGGGTCTTGTCGTTGAACACAGCTTCTGAATCCTCAGTGTAGATTTAGAGTCACTGAAGCAACCTCTCATTTACCGTCTCCCAGTGATTGTTAAAAGTTATTGGGGCCAAGGTGAGTTAGTGTTAAGATGGCCTAGCTCAGTTGTTTACTCACTGTGATCGGTATCAGACGTCTGTTTTCTCACACACTCTGCCTGAGGAAGTATCTATGTTGTTCTAAGGTTCGTTTGTTAGTGTGAAGTTACCACTGAGCCGGCCGGTGTTGTGACAGGAGAGCCATGGAATGCACTGAGACAGGAGTGTTTACATCTCCATCTACAAAGACAGAACATGGTCAGACATCTCACACACACACATTTTAAACTTGTCTATATTATATAAATGACAATTACAATTAAGGCATTTAACAGACGCTCTTATGGAGTGACTTGCAAAGTGTGGGGTCAGAGTATGGGTATGAACTCTAGTCAATCAACGAAAGGGTAAGTGGTTGTGTGAATAGAGTGCAGATATCACCTGTCAGGGTTTGTTGTACAGGTCTTGAAAGGTCATATGTGAGAGCCATATTTGAAAGAAATCTGTATTAGAGTATTTTTGAGTACTTTGAGTATTTGGATTACATTGCATGATTGCTATTATTTTGTACATGCTTGTGGGTTTGCAGCTAATTAAGTCCATTGAGCCAGTTGCTAGAACAGCCTTTGATTATAGTAGGGGGTACTAAGTGAAAAATCGTTACGCGGCGGATAAAAGCATGAAATTTGATACAGATGTCCCTTGGGTCATCCTAAAACATCCTAGAAGGGGTGCCCAAAAAAATCTTAAACAGGAAGTGAGTTATGGACAAAATCCAAAATGGCCACCTAAACTGTTGACCGTTGACTCAAAAGACACCAAAATAATCTCCAAAAAGCATACAATGTGGCACACATGTCCTTTGGGTCATCCTAAGACATCCTAGAAGGGGAGCCCAAAAAAATCTGAAACAGGAAGTGAGTTATTGACCAAATTGAAAATGGCCGCCTAGTGTTGTCGATTGACTCAAAAGACAACTAAAGAATCTCCAAAAAGTATAAAATGTGTCACACATGTCCCTTGGGTCATCCTAAGACATCCTAGAAGGGGTGCCCAAAAAAGTCTTCAACAGGAAGTGAGTTATTGACTAAATTGAAAATGGCCGCCTACAGTGTTGGCGATTGACTCAAAAAGCCTATAGAATCTCCCAAAAGTATACAATTTGGCACATATGTCCCTTGGGTCATCCTAACACATCCTAGAAGGGGTGCCAAAAATAATCTGAAACAGGAAGTGAGTTATTGACTAAATTGAAAATGGCCGCCTACAGTGTTGAAAGATGATGCAAGATACCTACAGAATCTCATAAAAGCATGAAATGTGGTACAAATGTCCCTTGGGTGATCTGAACGCATCCTACAAGGGGTGCCCAAAAAGGTTTTAAACAGGAAGTGACCGCCTAAAAGCAGTTGACACAAAAGAAAACATAAGGGGACGTCATAAAAGTGTATAATTTGGTACGTACATTGAGTGCTTCTTAATATATCCTAGAAGGGGTTATTTATTTGTTTGCTTGTTTATTAAACTTTTTAGGAAGGGACCATGTTGAAGAAATTCTAAATGGCTGTTTAAACAGTTGACCATGGCAGTCTGCATATTATGCAGACTCAATACGACAGGTTATGCAGTGCATAACTTGCCGTATTTTGTAGTCTACCTTCTGTTTTCATTTCTACATCACTTATTTATTTTACTTTCTGCATAATTTTTTTATTGTACTCTTTGAATCTTCTTTATTTATCTAACTCTCTGCATATTCTCATTTATTTTACTCTGCATCTTATCTTACTCTGCATATTCTTATTTTACTCTCTGCATCTTATTTATTTTGCACTCTACATCTTCTTGCTTGTTTTACACTCTATCTTCTCATGTATTTTCTTCTTGATCATTACTGTTTTTTTGTGATTAGTGTTTAGTAACTACATGTATTCATGTGTGCCATTTCGCAATTACCAGCACATTGGCATAATGCTCTGCAAGGTAACCCAGCATCCCGGCATCTACACTTTCTCGAACAGAAGGGCTCAGCTTTGCAGCCACACTTGAGTTCTCTACAAACTTAAGCAGCCCTCTGGCAAGAGTGTCCATAAAGGTGTCCACGAATCAGCGACTTTAATTTATTTGTCAGGAGATGGTAGAGATTGCATAGCTTTCAGGCTTCTGGACCAAATGCTAGATTGGCTAACTTTTTTTGGCACCCCTTAGGATGCATTCAGATCACCCAAGGGACATTTGTACCAAATTTCATGCTTTTATGAGATTATTTTTTATGAGTGTCTTTTGCATCATCTGTCAAGACTGTACACAGCCATTTTCAATTTAGTCAATAACTCACTTCCTGTTTCAGATAATTTCAGGCACCCCTTCTAGGATGTCTTAGGATGACCCAAGGGACATGTATGCCATTATGAGATTCTTTAGTTGTCTTTTGAGTCAATCGACAACACTGTAGGCGGTCATTTTCAATTTTGTCAATGACTCACTTCCTGTTTAAGATTTTTTTGGGCACCCCTTCTGGGATGTCTTGGGATGACCCAAGGGACATGTATGCCAAATTGTATGCTTTTATGAGATTCTTTAGTTGTATTTTGAGTCAATAGATAACACTGTAGGCGGCCATTTTCAATTTTGTCAATAACTCAGTTCCTGCTTAAGATTTCTTTGGGCACCCCTTCTAGGATGTCTTAGGATGACCAAAAAGACATGTGTGCCAAATTGTATGCTTTTATGAGATTCTTTAGTTGTCTTTTGAGTCAATCGACAAATAGGCGGCCATTTTCAATTTAGTCAATAACTCACTTCCTGTTTCAGATTCCTTTGGGCACCCCTTCTAGGATGTCTTAGGATGACCCAAGGGACATATGTGCCAAATTTTATGCTTTTTGGAGATTCTTTTGGTGTCTTTTGAGTCAACGGTCAACAGTTTAGGTGGCCATTTTGAATTTTGTCCATAAGTCACTTCCTGTTTAAGATTTTTTTGGGCACCCCTTCTAGGATGTTTTAGGATGACCCAAGGGACATCTGTATCAAATTTCATGCTTTTATCCGCCGCGTAACGATTTGGCCATTTTTTGTGCTTAGTACCCCCTACTATTAGAAGCTTTCTGTATTAAGAGCACCTGTGTCTGGAAATGTTTGTCAGTCTAGAGTTGGAAGCCTAGGAGCAAACACAGTTTTTTGACCCTGTTAAGAACCTACAAACCTGTTAAGTTAGAACCACCCTTTTGAACACTTTGGATGTATATGTCATGTATGTTTTTTCTGTGCACGTTTTTCTTCACTAAAAAGTTAAACTCATCAAGGTGTGATTTTTTGGAGTCAAGCTTATTGTTTTTTGGGCTTTCACTGGAATTAAGAATTGGGACCAACAGTCATATTCAAGCACACTTCAGAAAAACATTTGTCTTAGACGGTTATTTTCTCTCTTTGGCATTTGTGTGTCATTAGGAAATATATTTTAGATTTTTAAACATTCTTCAACATTCCAAAATAAATTTTAAAAGTGTAAATATGCTGTTAAAGAAACAAAGTAACAGACCAATTTTCAGTGTCAGCTGCCTCAGTAGTTGTTGAACCAATGCACTTGGCTGGAAAAAAACAAGCCAGTGGACAGGTAGAAATATAGCAAATACAATATTTGGGCCAATATTCTGCAATTCAGGAATCTGGTAGGAATAACAATGAGCAGGAATAGAATTTCATACAAGAAATGGCAGGTTGCTCTGGATTGATAGGATTTCATACAAGAAATGGTTTGTCCCAGGGCTGACAGGACATATACCAAGGTCTCTGGTCTCAGGGAAATTTGTAAACTAATCGCCTCTTATTTTATTTGCAAAATGAAAAAGAAACTCATCACACCTTTCAGAAGAAAGCACACCAAATTGCTTTGCTGAAAATAGCCGATCTACAAGCTTACGTGTCGAGTTGCGATGCATGGTGAGCGTGTAGTAGACGATATCTCCACAGAAAGTTCATCTATGACATGCACAGAATAGTGACGTTAGGAATGATCTCTAGTTTAAGACATTATAGTATAAGAATCGTACACAATCTGGAATGAGAGGCTGCACTTTTTTTTAAAGGTTGTTTATTATTTAAATAAATATTTACATAACAGCTTTGTATAAATCAAATGTTTTCTTACACATGACACATCTTTCTAAACTCATCTGTTTGAACAAGGAAGAAGCAAACAATAATGACTGAATTACAATGATACTGTATATAGGTTTAGAGAGAGAATGTTTATGTTCACCACAATATTCCTGCTTGCAATACATTTTGACATTTACCATCGATCAAATACCATTTTACACCTGAGCTGTAAGACTTTGCCCATCTCGTACATAATAAAAATGTGAGTATTGTATAAATCTACTTCATAAATTGATATACATTATTAATTGATGGCTATTATGAATACGAGGATGATACTCCATACTAACTAATATAAATCAATAGAAAGTAGCCTCTGCTAACAAATAGTTTTCTCATTCAAGGAACATGTGGCTCTCAGAAGGAAAAAAAAAAGAAGCAATTATTAGAAAAAGAAATCCCATATCTCACGCCAGTCACTTCATTCAGGCACGAACAACGCAAAAGAGAGACTTATTAAAATCAAAACAATCAGTCATACAATATTATATAGGCTACTATGTTCTGCCAATTGACATACAGTATATGGCTCAGCTTGAACATAAACATTTTGACGCAACGTGATCCAAGAATCTTGAATTATAAGAGCACGGCTAATGCCCAATGTAGAGTTCTAAACCCTCATCTCCGTGTTCAAAGTGGAATTCTTGCTGAAATTCAGACCTGTAATTAAATGACCTAATCCAATTTAGAAGAATTGTTGAAACATAGCGATGAAAACAGTGAAAATAAAATACAAAATAATATACAATGTGGAAAATATGTCAGTGTTCACCACTGAAAATCATACAGTGGTGACATTTAAACAAATCAGTGTTACTTGAACACAGCATCTGAGGTGAGAAGGCAGCAGATGAATCTCTCTCTCTCTCTCTCTCTTTCTCTCCGTGTACATAATGTACATGCACTACTCAAGAGTTAAATGAACACTCAGGATTTTGCAGTGTAAAATGTACGTAATAATATACTACAGTATGTAAAAATGCAAAGCATTATTACGACAACATCGTGGTAAAATTCTAAAATAATCACTTGATTCATGGCAATCCCATCTTGTTTTGCCGGGGGCTCAATTGGAAAAATACATATTTGAATGGTGAAATGCTCTTTGTATTCTATTGCTGTCAGGTCATGCATGTAAACTCTAATACTCCCAATAAAACCAGCTTGTTTACTTAAAAAAAACATATGCATAAAGAAAATATTATTTGTTCCAAAATATTATGCAGGGAGGGATTTAAAGGGTAAATTCTTAATGCTTTTCAACAACACCTGGTTGCTTTTCAACAACACCTGGTTGTTATCAACCTGAGATTAAAAACCCAATATTTGTCCCCGATCTGAGGAGTAATTTACAGCAGTGTTTTTGTTTGTTTGTTTTGTGATTGGCTATGTATTTCATTCAAGATTTGGGTACTGGTTAGTGAGGGCAGGTCCCATTGGTCAGTGAGTGCATCATTTCACTTCTTCTATAAATCTTAATTTGTTGTTACTACTACCTTTCTTGACGGGCAGTCATTTTGCATCAGATTTGGGTTGGGATGAGCGTGTACCACTGACAAAGTTATAAACCAAAAACTGAGAGGTGCCAAAATAATGCGTTGCAAATAGCTTCCCGTCAGGCGTGGGGTCTGAAAAAGCGATCTCGGCTTTGCTCAGGCATGAACCGTAAATGAAGTCGTTCCTGTGCAGGGAATAGAAGAACCAGAGGGACAATACGTCAGGGATCTTCAACTTTTTCATTTCTTGTGTACATAAAATAAGATATAAATAATCGATAATCAGCATAGGAACTCAATTCACAAAACGTATACACATTTTAACATATAGTTGCATTTGGGCAGAAAACTCTAATCTCCATCTGCCCTACTTGATCACACAAAAGTATACAAAATAGTAGATGTACAAGCTCTAAACTTGAGACGAATTTTGAGCTTGCTGATCAGCTATTTTTTCATTTGAATCCTGAAAAGTAACTTTAGTTAAGACATAATGCTGTTTCCACCCGACAGAGGCTAGACTTTTCCATGACTTTTCAAGGACTTTACAATTTGTCATGAGTAATCTTTCCATGAAAAGTCTTCATGTATACATGAAGTATACGTATGGAATCACAGCCAAGGGTTGTATTTAAGTGTGATATACAAGTGCAGTATCTCTCAGATATGATCACAATATGCTTTTGGTGTAATTTTCTCTTAAATATAGCACTTCTCCACACCTCCACGCTACAGATGTGCAAAGTAGTGTTATATTTCCCGGATGTGAGATCTTCAAGTGGCTTATTAAGTTTGGTTATTAATCGATTGTGTTTCTCGTGACTTAAATAATTCCGACACAGCAGATAATGTCTGTTGCGTACTGTAGGTAGGTTAACATGAGCCGTTTTCCTACCAACGCATCAACATGGTTGGCACACAATTCATTAATCTTATCGGTACCACATATCGGGAATATTTTTTTATATCTGTCCAAGTTTATAACATATTTTTAAGTAATTGTTGGCCGGGCATTCGGGTGGCACAGGGGTAGAGTTCCCGACCACCACTGTGGAGACTAGGGTTTCGAATCCTCAAATTCATGAATGACATTAAAATATTCATAAAACCGATTTCCATGACTTTTCCAAGCTAGAAAACACTGTTTTATTTTTCCACAACTTTTCCAGGTTTTTCATTAACTGAATACAACCTCCACCAACCAACACTATGGAGGAAACCAATTTGCCTACTTTGCCACCCACTTTGACAGTCACCAGCTATTATTCAGCCTGGCCATTTCACCAGAAATCAGTTATTTTAGGGAACTTGAAGCCAACACGGTTGTATGACAAAGTATGAACGAAACATTATTCATTTTGAAAACACTTAAAAAAAAAAAGACTACACAGACCTGAGGCACTCGATCATGCGTGAGGCGATGCCCTGGCGTCTCATCATGCTGAACACCCAGATACGACTGATGCCACAGATTGCTGGTTCTGGTGTGATAGAACAGCACCAGGCTCTCTGACGCTCAAACATTACCTTTGATGCTTCCGAGCCCTCCGGTATAGGGTCTTCAATCACCCTGTAACCCTGTTTGAACATGCAAATGGCAAGATTATTAAATGGGGATTTTGCAACCAAACGAAAGAATAAAACTCAAGCAATTTATTTCTAAACGTAATTGCACACAAAATGTTCATTCTCTTATGGGTTGAGGGTTTGAATGTTTTCTCTCACAGGTACAGTAGGTAGCATGCATGTTTTTATGTAGTGTCGAATGCACCACAGTGACTCAATGAAAACGAATAACGAACACATTAGGATGCTGCTATGGTCTAGCTCTCAAGTTACCGTGATGAAAAAACAACACCTAGTCAAAGCAGACACATGCATTAAAGCTAAATAAAATCTCATGACTGAACATTTTTGTATGGCCAACAAGTCCTAATATGTGATTTGTGAAACTGTGTGAATAGAGCCCCCCACACTAGCGCTGGTTCCTAAACAATTAACGCAACATTATGATGTTTTAGTAATATTCTCCCTGCTGTTCCTACATACTGGCAACCAGTATCCGAGACCATTATGGTTTTATGGAAGATGCTTCTGAACATAATTTGCTAGTTTGACCACTTCAAATTCTCTAATCTTAAAATAATGACTGAAAATAGCCTATCTACAAGCTCTTAATGCGCATTGAGAGCTTGCAGACATGCTGGCTTCTATGGAATGCATTTGACTGAAATCAGTCGTGACAACTGAGAACTTTAATCCATGCAGACAAATGTCCTGTCAATATGGCATTGCCACCACCTCTCTCGCGCTCACCTCTTGAATGTGCTCGGCTATAAGGCACCCGGCCACTTTCTTGTCATTGGAGATGAAGAGGAAAGTTTTGGTCTGAGAGGGACACTTGGTCTCCACCTGCTGGAAACCCAGGTCATTGTCCACCATCTCTCTGATCTCCTCGACCTGAGAAACAACATGCAGTTAACTGTAGAGTGAACAAACCATATCTCTGCTGTCGGGTGGACGTCTAAAGCTGTTACTTTTCTGGATTCAAATTCTAATGTATCAAAAGTAGCAGATCGACAAGCTCAAAACTTGCGGATCTACTACTTTTGTGTGACGCTGTAGTATGATCAAGTAGGGCGTTAATTTGCAAAAAAAACAAAAAGACAGCACCAATATGCAACCTGCTTATAGCCATATAGGACAGCCAACAGAAGTATACTGTGTACTCAACATAATAATCCTTTTTATAATCTTTTCCATTTATCACAGCATAAAGAGGTGATTATCCCCGTAGTTTGCAATGTGTTCAAGTTGGCACCTCCTTAGAAGGTTATACATTTATTCCACATTCAAATGCAAATATGTGAAAGAAGTTGAAGTTCACTGTGAAAGGTACTAATTCAGTAGCTGTCTAAACCTGCAGCGGAGGCAAAGAAAATGGGTGTTGTGCTCAGAAGGTCTTCTCAAATATGTAACACAATGTCCACATAACACAAAGTGGTTTGGATAGGATATCTCAAAAGTGTGAAAACAGTCTGCAAAATATGCTGTCAGTCGTTGGTGCCAACCAAGATGGAAAACACCTGAAAAAAGTTACCATCCCAGCAACCATACCGAGTATGAAAATGCCAGTCTATTTTTACGTTATTCCGATTATTCCGGCCAGAACGAATGTGTAAATTTGTAATTTTATTGTTTATATTCTATAGATTACTTCGATGATTCTCAACCTTCTTAATTTCAAGGATCCCCTGTTTGATATGCATTAGGCCACAGGGACCCCAAACTACACAATAAAAGCCTAAATTTAACGCAGTTAAATATAATATATATATAAATATATACTGTAATCAGAGTTACAGACCCATACAGGTCTATTTGTCATTAACAGAATGCTCTGCAAAATGGCAGAATTATCAATATATAAATATCAATATCCATCAATATGGAAAGAAATATTGTGATCATGTTTTTGCCATATCACCCAGCCCAACTGCCACCACACTTTACCAATTTAAAAATACCATAGCTGTAGCCAGCTTTGCTTTAATATCTGGAGATTTTTTTTTTTTGCTTATATGAGTACCGTAGTTGCCGTTGATGTAATTATGTCTTATCCAACAGAGATGGTCGTTCCACACCACTAACATGTAATTCGAAGAGGCACCTATTGGAATCCCCAGTGTAGTCTTGGCACAGTCAAATGCACTGTAAACATACCTTCTTGAGTGCATACTTAGGGTCATCTGGCAGGACAAGAATGATCTTGCCATCAGGATACTCCGCCAGGATCCTCTCCTTCTTCCATCCCTGAAGAGCACACGAGAGGTTAAGTGTTATTTATACTTAACTGCTCACTGAAAATAGCCGATCTAGAAACTCACTAAGTGTCGTGGTTCATAATCGGCTCAGATGTTCCCATTTATTGTTATGTCTTGTTTCACTGAGAAATTACTCAATGGAACCAATAATCCTAGCTTTTTGGGGGAATTCTTAAACCTTTCCTTATAGGCTAGAAGAGACCCAACAAAAATGAGAGGGGGAGGTAAATGCAACACAGTAGTCCAGCTGGAATCGAACCAGAACATGAGCAACTATGAGCTAAACTCATTATCTGGTCATCTACTGGCAACTTTTTAATTCAAGTACATCGGCCATCCATTTACAAAGCGATACATGTAACATAAGGATGTGCCTTTAATTTAGAGTGATGGGGCGATATTCAGTCAGTGGGACTAAAATATCACTCAACAAAAGGGATACCAGCATTCGGTTCCCTTTCACGATTCTTATTGGGGGGTCCAAATGGACCCTTAAAAGGTCTGTAACTCTGGGAGTTATGGTGGTCCTTGAAATTAAAAAGTTTGAGAACCACCGGTATTGTAATTGTATAGCACACGTGAAGTCCACATACCAGCTCTGATAAGATGATGAATCGGTCCTGGAAACGGTTCCAAATGTGATGGAAGTGGAACCGTTTCCGGTTCCTCAATGCTGTATCCGGTTCCTCCGGTTCCGGATCCCAACCCAAAATATGCATGGCCCTAAATGCATGGCTGCATTTGTTTATGCCCCGACAGCCGGTACTGTGTGTTGCAGTTACAGTAAGGGAGTTGGAACAGTAAGTATATAAAATTGCTATGTAACCTGTACAATTTCTCTCTCACCACATATTTGACAGCGCTGATGAACTGGTTGTGGAAGAGTAAGTGCTGGGATTCATCCTCCGGGTTGGAGGCAGTGTAGAGCATCCCACACACACTGCAGGTCACTGCTCCAAAGTGTTTCTGCCCTGCATCCTAGAGGCCAAAGGAAACGCAACATGACGGATCAGTGCTCACATGTTGGAACTAGGCCCGTCACAATTTTTACACATGGATGAAAGCTAAATATATATTTTTTTTGTATGACCAAGTTGATTTGTGAAACAGTGTGAAGGGAGCCCATCACACTGGTGCCGTTTCCTAAACAATTTTACACAATATGTAAAATGATGATGTTTTAGTAACATTGTTCCTGCTGTTCTACATACTACCAACCAGGTGAATAAATCATAGATTGAGGCTTTAACCTTTGCTTTCATATGAAATATGCGAGACCATTAAGATTTTATGGAAGACGCATCTGAACATATTGCTAGTTTGACCACTTTAAATGCTTCAATTCTAAAATAATAACCGAAAATAGCAAATCTACAAGCTCTCAATGCGTCGTAGACGGATTGAGAGCTTTTAGATTGGCTATTTTCACTGCGCAACATGCTTTCATAGAAGACACGCTGGCTTCTATGAATCCAAATGAATGAAATCAGTCTGAGAACTTTAATCCATGATTACATCATCACAATTATTTGCTAATTTTTCTCGTTTCATCACTTTTAAATTGCACTTTATCCTGTATCCCATTTGAGTTCCCTCTCCCGATTGGATGAAATTGACAATCCCAACCTGAAAATGTATTTTCTGTTAACTAAAGGGCTGGAGAGACAGGGAGACCCCCTGTTACTGAACAAACACTCTACAGCAATGAGTACTATCAGAATATAGAGCCATTTATAACACTTATTTTAACAAAACAAAATATCCCTTACACTACCTTTAATTCCGGTGTCCAATAACAACCCTCAATATACACAGAGTTGTGCTTCGGTAAGAACATGATCTCTCCGTAAGGACCACCCATTTATGTGCCTTGTTCAGTTGAGAATAATAATAACTCACAATGATAGTTTGCTCGCCATCTTTGTCAGCATCCTTAAAGACCTCTTTTTGCAGAATGAGAGGGGGAGTTCTGCTTCCGTGTGGATTCTCCTCTCTGCTAAGACATGACAACAGTAGCTGTTATTTCACATTCACAGAGAGGGAAAATGTGTCCCATGACTTAACAACCCATTAAGACCTGAGGCCGACACTACAAATGCCTTCTAAATCAGTTGGTTCTCAAACTTTTTCGTGCCAAGGACCCCACAAATTGATATATATTTGGCCACGGACCCCCCCCCCCTCCATCTGATGTTGCAGTTTTGTGCAAGGGAACCCCCAGAAGAGAAGGTTTGTGTTAAAAAAAAAAATCAACATCATTCCATTATTTTTTTTTAAGTTTAAAAATAGCAGATGTACAAGCTCGCAGCACGGCACAAAATGACGCACTGTGAGCTTGTATATCTGCTATTTTTGAGAACCACTGTATCTAAATCCTAAGAGTTTTCTGAAAACTGTAGCTATAAATATATATATCTCAAATCTAAAATGACACAGATGTTTTCCCGGTTTTAATGAGTTAATAACCAATCGCTTACCGTTCAGAAAGCTTTCCCGTGGCCTGCTCGGTTTTGACGTTTTCCATATTACTTTCTGGAGAAGGTTTGATATCAGCAACTATAGGAATAATAATAATACATTTTATTCATATTGCACTTTACATTTGAAACAAATCTCAAAGTGCTAAGAAGAACAGAAATGTATTCATATACCAGTTCAGTACAGTAGACAGCAGTTAAACCATTAAAAAGATGTCTCTATACATGAACTCCCGTTTGCCACAGCTACATGGCATGATTATGAATACTTATTTAAAAAAGGTGCTGCAAATTAATTGATATTTTTTGGTTAAAACAAAAAGTATTTTGTTAAAAAGTTAAAGCTCTACATTCTGAAAGTAATGATTACTAGAGTGGTTGTTTAATAACAGGGGTCTGTATCAATAAACAGAAAATAAATTTCAAGGGAGGACAATTTCATTCAATCGCAACGTTCAATGTTATAGTGTTCCAGTTTAAATTGTGTCTGCAAATGTTTTGATCTCGTTTCATCACTTCCATTTTCACTTGGTTATCTTGTATCCAGCATGCGTTCTCTCTCCTGTTTGGATCTAATTTGTATCCTGAACTGAAAATGTATTTTTTTATGTGAATGTATAGTAAAAAAGGAGTTCATTTGAAGTTGTACCGAAACGACAACGTATTGTGTACTGTACGGTAGTGGAAATTGATTAGGATTAAAAAGGATAACTCAAGTGAGGTACAAATAAACACCATACCTGCAGGCTTTTCTTCAGACTGCTGTGTATCATCAGAATCTCTCAGGCACTCCTCAGAGGGAAGGGAGGATGTTTGTGACGATGAAACTGGTTCGGCGATGTCCTGTGTATAGAAAGCGGGATGGGGGTGATTAAATAATGTTTCCACAACATCAATTGCGTCTGCAAAACCATAGTGTTAATGACACACAAGCTTGTAGTTTTCTTCGAGATAAGACAAAGTTACCTCGGACTTTCCGGTTTCCGATGTAGACGGCTGCTTTCTGGGGGGTTTCTGGGGAACAGGTAACACATCTGCCTTTGGAACAGCAGGCTTTGTCTCCGCTGCAGTCAAAAGTGTGGCAGTTGGAGCCTCAGTCTTCAGCTGGGCTGTTGCGGGAACATCAGTCTTCACCTGGGCTGTTGTTGATGCACCAGGTTTCGGCTGACTGGTCGTAGGCGCACCAGACTTGAGCTGGCTGGTCGTAGGTGCACCAGACTTGAGCTGGCTGGTCGTGGGTGCACCAGGTTTCAGCTGACTGGTTGTAGGCACACCAGGTTTCGGATGACTGGTTGTAAGCGCACCAGGTTTCATCTGACTGGTCGTAGGCGCACCAGGTCTCCGCGACTGAGCTGTTGGTGCGGCACCAGGCTTCAGCTGGGCTGCAGTTGCACCAGTACTTTTCGACTGGGGAGTAGAGCTAGCAGTAGAACTTGTGGGCTTTGACTGACCCGGAGCTGAAGGGACAGCCTTTGACTTGGTCGTGGTTGAAACGGGGGGTTTTAACAGGGCCTTTGCTGGAACGACAGGCTTTGACTGCACCGCAGCAGTAACCAAGGCCTTTGACTGTGCAGCAGTGGCAGCGGTCGGCTTTGACTGCAGAGCAGCGGTAGCAGATTTTGACTGTCCTGTGCTTGGAACAGCGGGTTTTGACTGACCCAAGACTCGTGCCACAGGCGTGGCCTGCACATTGGGTCTCGTCAGTGGTGATGAAACTGTGGGTCTTGACTGAAGAGTGGACCCCACAGTGGGTTTTGAATGGATGTTAGGTCTTGCTTGTGCAGTGGGTCTTGACTGAAGCATGGCCTTTGGTGGCGGGTCATCATCTAGCTCAAAGTCATCGAAAGAATACTTTGGCCTGGGTTTGTATGGTTTATACTCCACAGGCTTCCCTTTCTGACCTTTCAGTCCATTGGGCATAGGAGGGGGTTTGGCTGGAAGGAGCTTCTTGGTGGCTGATCTGGTCACTTTAGGGGTAGGCGGCTGAGCAGGGGTCACCTTCGGGGTTTCAGCCTTGGGAGGCTCAGGTTTAGGGGTTTCCACCTTGGTAGGTTCAGCCTTGGAGGTCACAGGTGTAGCTTTCACAACCTCGGCTGGTTCCGTCTTGGGTTCTGTAGGCTTGCTCGTAGAGGCTGGACTGGGGGCTGCTGTAGTAGACGGACTGGCTGCAGGGGTTGGAGGAAGAGGTGGTGAAGGACACCTTTTCACCACCGGAGGCGACGCAAACGGGGACAGGGGAGACTTTACATCTACGTCTGCAAACATCATCTGATTCGCTTGGTCAGACTTGAGCTTTTTCACACGCGTCCATGACATTTTCTCCCTCTGGAGCTCCACCTGCCTCAGCCTCTGGTATCGGGTGAGCTTCTTCTTCTCGTGAGCCTTGAGCGGCACGGTGATCTGGCTGATGAAGAAGCGGCGCTTTGGAATTTCCGTGGAGGATGACGCGCAGGCCGCGATAGAATCAGCTTTTGTCGCGGCAGGATTCTTGTCAGGAGGAGGGGGCATGGATTCAGAGAGAGAGGCCTCCTTAGGTCCTGCTGGGGTGGGAATATTGACAACATTTTGCTCCTCCTTAACAGGCAGGTATTCTTTTTTAATGGCTTCCACCTTAGCTGCTACAACCGCCTTCGCTGCTGCCTCTGCCTTAGCTGCTGCCGCTTTCTTTTCCTCTTCTAACCTCTTTAAGAGCTCACTGTCTGTAGCTATGTCCTCGGCTATTTCTTCACACAAGGCTAAGAGGTTGAGTTGCTGCCTGTTGGATCTCTTTGAGGCTGCAGCCTTTTGCTCGGCCAGAGCTGCGAGGCGGGCTTTGGTTTTTGCCTGCGTATTCATTTCCTGCTTCTTAGGCTTTTCTAAAACCACTTCTTTCTTTATAGCGTCTTCGGTCTTCACTTTGAGTGTGCCGTTTTGCTTTGCGTCTGCCTTTTTCTTTTGAGTATGATCTCTAACTTTCTCCTTACTGCCCTTTTGTTT
The DNA here is from genome assembly GCF_963280865.1 of Gymnoscopelus braueri. Taxonomy (NCBI): domain Eukaryota; kingdom Metazoa; phylum Chordata; class Actinopteri; order Myctophiformes; family Myctophidae; genus Gymnoscopelus; species Gymnoscopelus braueri. The sequence goes on along the minus strand of NC_137623.1, from coordinate 19,894,277 downwards.
AGCCTTCACACCAGGTGCAGCACTTTGCCTCGGGGGTTTCTGGGGTGGCACGTCTGCCTTTGGAATAGCAGGCTTCGTCTCCGCTGCAGGTAAAAGTGTAGCAGGTGCAACTTTCTCCTTGCTGCCCTTTTCGTCTGCCTTTTCGGTAGGAGCCTCTACTGATGTTTCCAGGGTTTTTGCGATTATTTCGATGTCACTATCAGCATCTTCGTCGTCCTCTCCCCCCAAAATCACTTCAATCTCACGGCCAATCTCCAACTCCTCGACAATGCACATCTCTTGAATGTCCACGATGCCCTCATCGGTAGCCACAACATCACAGCTGGCCCTGAGGGGATCAGAAGGTGCACGGTTGTCAGAATCAGCCATCTCAATCTCTGTTGCATTGAGGTGCTCTGGGGCAGGTAACAGTTGCTCGTATTGATCACAATCCTGAACGACTTGAAAACTTTCATCTGAGGATGGCAGAGGTGCTGCAGCAGCCACAAGCGTCGTCTCCGCGTTCTCACTTATTTCCTCACTTGAATTGGTTGCCATGGCTTCGTTCACTACTACACCAGTCCTTTCACACTGCCGCAGTTCTATCGTGGAGAGGAAGCTCTGCTTCATGTCTAAAGTTGATACCGTTTCACTCTCCTCCTGCTCACCTATTAATGTGCTATCTGGATTAACCTCTTCTGAAACCGAAGTTGGCAACCCAGACGCTGCTGCTGCTTGAGTCACAATATCCATGTGAATTTGGCTTTCTGGGACACTGACCGATTCTAAGACGATGACAAACTCAGATGTGCTATCTGGGGCCTCAACTTTGGCGGTGTTTGTTCCAGTCGTTGTGACACCACCCATCATCTCCTGATGTACTTCGGCCTCCTGCACCTGTTCAAAACATACCGGGCCACTGCTTGATGCTGTAACTCCATTCGCTTCATCTTTCTCCACCACGTCCTCTGACATCTTGCCATCTGGCATGTTTATGTCATCACTGGAGGAACTGATGATTGTGACTTGTTTCACCTCCGCAGCCCTGTTACTCTGCTCTATCTGCACAAAGGAAGTACTCCCTGCCACACTCAATGTTTCCATGTGTGCTTGGCTGTCTGGGACACAAATTAGTTGCTCCTTGTCACTTTCCTTCTCCTCCACTTGTTGATTAGTAGCTGGAAGTATTGTTCCATTAGTAGAGGTGGCTGGAGAATCTCTTTTCACCTCCTGGGACTCAATGCTCTGAGTGTCCAGTACAGCAACAGTGTCTGACATGTCCTTTGATGCTGTATCCTCGTCTATATCTACAGTACTCTCTGGGCTACTAATGTTCTCGTACACAACCATCCTGTCATGTAAGTCCACTTCTGGTTGATTAAGCTTAATCATCTTTATCTGTTCTGTGACATAGTCTGTTGTGTCTGCTGTCGAAGCAGGTGCTACGACATCAACGTCCCCTTGTTGGCTACAGACAAGTGATACTACTTCATTCTTTCCATCCATGTCTTCCTGACCATCAATATTGCAAACAGTTTTGTTAACTTCCCCACTAGAGAACGAGGCACCTTTGTCGACCTCACACATGACTTTCCACCCAACTACCTCTTCAGGTATAAACTTTGCTCTCACCTCTGTCGATCCCGTCATTGCCTCTACGTCCCTTTGTACATCTGGGGCACTTTTGCTTTGTATCACATTCTTGTTTTTGTTTTCCTCACTTTCAGCCCTGTCAACTGCCAGAGCGGTTTCAACTTGATTATACATAGCCACGGCGTGCACATTAACGTCCTGGTTATGCTGGCTTTGTATTTCTCCTTTAGCTGTGCCAGACACTTGGTCTGAAGTCGATGGGAAATCCATGTCTACCGTGTGACTCTGTAGAGCAGTGGCGCCTTCTATGATCATCTTATTCTGACTTTTTTTACTTTCAGAATTTGACCCAAATTCTATATTTTGAACTTGATTAGAGATGACAGCTGAAGTGTGTTTGTTACCTTGCTGAATCCCCTGGCTTTGCATCTCCTGATTAGATACTGGATCAACGTCTCTCTCCCTCTCCAGCACGTGTGCTACGATCACCTTGTTTTCATCTGCTTTCATTTCAGAATTATGAGACAGCTCTTGAATTTCATTAGACATGGTCACAGTATGCTCACCAGCTTCCTGGGTCCACTGGTTTTGTATTCCCCCTCTCGCTCCTCCTAGGTCACACATTTGCTCTGATGTTGTTTTAGTCAGGTCATCCATGTCTCTCTCCGGCACAGTGACACGTTCTATGATCATCCTTTTCTGACTTTCAACATTTGAAACAGATTCAACATTGTGAGCTTCATTAGAGAGGTCAGCTGCTGCTGCTGCAGCGTGCTGGTTCCCCAGGCTTTGTACGTCCTGTTTAGATACCGAGTTAAACATCTGTGATATTGTTGTGATCTGTGTATTCATGTCTTTTTGACTCCCTAGCATCGGCTGGTTTTCATTTCCCTTTGTTTCAGAATTAGAACACGACAGGTCTGGAAATACATTAGACATGGCTGCGGTAAGTTCAACAGCCTCCTCCTGGGTCCACAGGTCGTGTATTGCCGCTTTGGGTTCTGGAACAGGCATTTGTTGTGATATTGTTTTAATCAGGACATCCATGTCTACCATTTGACTCTCTGGTACAGTGACTCTTTGCGCAATCGTCTCAATCCGATTGTCTTTACTTTTAGATTTTGCCATAGAATCACATTTATTAGCATCATTAGAGATGTCAGCTGTTGCGGTCTGTCTGTAACCATGCTGCTGGCTCCCCGGGATTTGTGTATCCGGTTTAGGTTCTGGTTCAGACTGGTTTGCACTCATTTGAGAATAAGAACATGCCAGACCATCATGAACGTCATTAGACACGGCCGCAGTGAGGACGACAGCTTCCTGGGTCCCCTGGTTCTGAATTCCCTCTCTAGGTACTGGAGCAGGCATTTTCTCTGGTGACGTTCTAAGCGGCGGCAGCACCATGTATTTCAGATTCTCTGGGACATAAATCTTCTCCAACAGTGATTTAGATAACAAAAGCATGTTTAGTCGACTCTGTGGGACAGCAGCACATTCGGAAACCCTCTTTTCATTTTCCTTACTTGAGAAACCGGCAAGGGGCAGAGCCTTTTCAACTTCTGTGCATACGTCTACAGTCTGTTGTTCACAGCCCTGGCTTTGCAGTTGTACTTTAGGTGCTAGACGAGACATCTCCTCCATTGTGGTTTTAGTCTGCATATCTAAATCTTCCTGGCTCGCTGGGACAGTGACAAATTCTGGGACCTCAATTATTTTACAATGCTCACCACTGGCCTTACAATCTGGTAAAATTACTTCAGAGGTGGCAATTGTTTCATCTTTCAACTCTCGGGTATTTTTGCTTTGCTGCACTTGAACTGACACAGAGTCTGTCGGAGATTCATTGGGCACTGATATGATGTCATTCCTGTCACTGTTGTCATTTGTGAATCCAGACTTGCTATTCACCGCATCACACAAATTTGAGAAGGAATCCGTCATAAAAGTTGGCACAATCTCCAAATTAACTTGAGTTTTAACATGGAGGTCTCTTGTATTCTCTGGTTCTCCTGCAGACCCGAACGCCATGAGATTAGGCTCCGTCTTAACCTCTGGCTCACTACTTGTTATCACCTGTTCTGAAGCCGGGTAGGCTTCACTCCATGTTTGATGCCCTACAGCAGCAGCATCTCTTTGGTCCTCTGGAACGGCTTCTGACTCTGTGACTGCCTGCATTTTGTGCTCATCTCCTCCATTCGTTTCTGATATTAGATCTGACTTAAGCCCTTTTGGGGCAGAGTGTGTTATGTCGTATGACGATGCTTGAGTTTCCACACACACCTCTACAATAGATTCTGGTATACTAGTACTACTAATACTACTCGAACCTGTCACAGAGTCTGGTGTTTGCGTTGACAACGCTGGCGTCGTCAACGGAAGCGATTCAATATAGACATGTTTTTTGCTCTCTTCCACTCTGCCATTTTTGCTTTCATTTTCCTCAGCACCTCCCTCAGATTTGATGCCAGTTTTCTTATTCCCGGAGGGGACAGATTGTGATGTTTCTACAGATAATGTTAGTGTTTCCTTATCCATGTGTTTTTGGATTTGTGGCTCAGTAAAGTCCTTCCCTTCATGCGACGCGGCCTCACTTACTATACCACCCTTTGCATTCCCCGTCACAGAGTGTGATGTTTCCTGTGAAGATGCCAGCATTGGCACAGTGACAGATTCCTTACTTTCATTATCCTCAGCCTCACCGATGCCGGTGGATTCTGAGAATCTACCATAATTGTGTTCAAGAATTTGTACTGGGCCTGTGGGTGACGTTGACGACGCTTCGCTCGTCTCCTGCGAGTCTGAAATCGGCTCCGTAGCCGTACGCATGGTTTTCACACGGTTTGAATAGTTCCGGACGCACCGAGCCTTATCTTCGTCGTCTTCCCTCCTCGCAAAGAGGTCAGTCTTGCCAGCAGCCTCGCTGCTTAGCTCATCATCCGACTCTGCAGAAGCCGATCTGGAGAGGGGGCTGGCCGGTCTTTTGAGGGAAGATTTTGAGTTGGCGTCCGTCGAAGGAGCTACTTCGGACGTCGAGGCACTTGCGGCTTTCAAGAAGAGCTTGGCTTTTTTGACAGGTGGGTCAGACACGGTTGTGCTGGAGTCCCTCTGAGGGGAGCTCTGTTTGGATGAATGGTGTCCGGACTCGGCTGGTGTACTTTCCTCTGTATCCTCCTCGGTAGATGACTTTTTCTTTGCTCGGGGAGTTACTGTCCTTTCTTGTGAGTTTTCCGTTTTGTGGAACAACATGCTCACTACTGTAGCTGGTGGTGTGGCGTTAGATGGCGTAGCAGGCCCTCTGTCCTCATCCAACTTCCTCATCTTGGCTTCAGGATCATGGGCAGTCGATTTCCTCTTCGGGGCTTGCATTCTGGCAAAACACATTTAAACGCCATTAAATAAATACATCATCAAATTCATACTCGACTAATACGCAGAACACATGACAGGAGTTGAAATGAACACACAAAACATTAAGTAGTTGTCATTTTGACAGTGGCATCTTAAATAGTTAGGGGTGGTGTGATGATGACAATGGAAACAAGCCATACTGCTTTCCTGAGTTTCAATCCTGTTAGTAGACCATGTACAGAACTGTAGTTTCTGTGGGTTTTTTTTTGCCAAACTGTTAATAAAGTATTCAATCAATCAAAACAATTATCAAAATGCGTGTGAGTAAATTCACGGTCCAACAAAAAATGTTATGTCATTGTGAAATTTCGGCCAATTAAACGTAAATCTCTACATACAATCAAAGTGTGGGGCTGTTTCTGAGTCTTTATGCAACCATCACACAATCTCAGACTGTATGATGTTGTCTGTTACCTGGCAGGAATGCTAACTAACGGACAACACATAGAACTAGTATTGTAGTGGAGCTAGACGATAGTTAGCTGCCCACAAACGGAATGATGTGTAGTTATTCGTTGCTAAACCATCGTTTAACAATAGTTAGCAGTATCACTGACACGGACTCTGGTGAAAACAGGTAGTTTTCTTTTTTGTATCAAGCTAAGTGTGGCTACTACGCTAGCAGCGTTGCCAGGTTGTGCGAGAGAAACAGGCAACCAGGTCAGTGAAAACAAGCCCAAAAGAAGAGACTATTAGGCTACATGAGCACTTTAAACCTATTATGCAGCGGCCATTTGAAAATAGCAGATCTAAAAGCTCGCAATGCGACGCGTTGTGAGCTTGTAGATCTGCTATTTTCAAAAAAAATCTTGAAATAAAATGTGGAATATTGACACAAATCTGGTACAGGGGGCTCCCTGGCACGAAACATTTTCAGATGGAGGGTTGGGGGTCCATGAAAATGAAAAAATGAAAATATTTGATTACCACTGTTTTAAATAATAAATAAAAAAATCCCCCCCAAAAAAAGCCCCAAAATAAGCAACTACACTTTGGAGACTAGCCCAAAAAAACACAACCCGCGAATATTTACACGCAACTTTACAGAAAAACAAGCCCAAAGTCGCTTATAATAAGCGGACCTGGTAACACTGTACGCTAGCCTTCAAGTCAACAGTGGATGCTAATGATGTTAGCATCCCCGGCTAACTCTCGCAACAAATTGAGCAAAATGATAAAGTAAATAGCTGTTCAGAACAGCAGCTGACAAGAGCAAGCAGTCATGAGAAGGGTCACTATGCTTGTGATGTGATATAAACAATAACACGGTGACATCATGTCAATGAAACTCACTTTGATGTGCTGTTTCTTTTCCCCCAAACAGCAGCAGCTTGATTTTTTTTCTTTTCCTGTTGAGTAAAAACGAAGTAGTACACTTCCGGAGAGTGATAGCGGAAGTGACGTAAGGCCATCTAGATCTAGATCAGTGGTTCTCAACCTGTGGGTCGGGACCATCAGGTGGGGTCCCCCCACATGATTTTGGGGGGTTCCCCAGATGACAGTGAAGTGACAATTTAAGGACTTTTAATGCTCAATACCTGAAATAAATGACCATTACTGCATCAAAAGTAATCAAAACTGGTCAAACATTGGCCAAATTGTCAAATAATCAAAGAAAGAGGCAAAAATTGTGAGAATAGACGATCTACAAGCTCTTGTGAGCTTGTAGATCGGCTATTTTCCACAATATTTATCTGTGGAACTGAAATGTAATGCCTCAACTCCTACAAGACAAAGTGCTTGTCAGGGTGGGGGGTCCCCTGTTCAAATATGATTATGTTGGGGGGTCACGGCCTGAAAAGGTTGAGAGCCACTGATCTAGATGAGGTCAAAATGTAACCTGAATAATGTGGGTTTTATCAATAAACTAATTGGCTAATTATTCACAAGATATTTTGTAACATCCTGCACATTTGAATAACAAAAATCTTGAAACATGAAATAATGTGGTTTTATCAATAAACTAATTAGCTAATTATGTACAATATATGTTGTAATATCCAGGACATATTATAATTATGAATTATAATATACACTGTGCTTCAGTTAAAACCTTGATAAACTCACTCTATTCTGAAATATTTGTAGAACGTCAAGTCATAATAATAATAATAATCTGCATGATAGATGCATTGGGTGACAGATTACAAATAAAAAACAAAGTTCAGATACAAACAGATTTTATTTGCATTTTATTTTTCATTTAATCACCAAGCTAAACTACTGGCAATCAGAAAGGGCATACATTGCATTGTGGACCGGGCAGATATTGGTAAACATCGTTAATACAATATACATGTTATGCATTTTGCAGCTGTACAGTTCACAGAAGCAGGGAACGTGATATAATTCAGGTAGAAGGTTAAGTTAAAGCAACGATAACAATAAAGTGCATTATTTTTTCATCTCTAGGATGCCACTTCCTGGCCCTCTCCTCTTCTTCGCACTGCAGATGTTACAGAACTGCACGCCAGGAATCTGAGAGGGCAAGGACACACTGAGGCTGTAACAACATTCTCACAACACACTGCAATTTTACCTTTAGAGTTATCTGGATGGATACAAGAAGAGTGGGCACTAAGGAAGAGTGGGCTAAAATTGGCTATTTTGTCCAAAATGCTAAAAAAAATAATATTTGAAAGATGGTCTGAAGTAATGTAAAGTACGTGATTCGAACATGCACGGTGTATCATTATCAGACCTAAATGTATCCTTCAACTTCATCATGTATACTTTACATTACTTAAGACCATTTTCCAAATATCTTATTTTTTAACATTTTGGGAAAAATAGCCAATTTTACATCGAGGTGTCCACTTTTCCTGTTACCCTCTGGATTAGTAGCGGCTGTACGAGAGACCGTGATGCAAAAAATAAATAAACCCAACATCAAACGAGAAGAAAGGTGCATCGTGAATGTCACAGCAAGGATGTGTAGAGTTAGAAAGCTATTAGGGACAAGCAATTATAGCACGGGTACTTACTGTTGAAGATGGTAAACAGTCTTTGTGAAACATGTGTCTGCAGTGAAATACCATCACACTAAAGGGTTTAGCCATGTCTAAAACACAAGAGTAAAAGCATGAATGCATGAGGCAAATAGATGGATAACAGAGACAGCACAGTGTACAGAATAACGGTAAAATAATTCAGATGACCCACCTGATGGCAATATTGTAGCATGACATGATTCACATATGTTCTCCTCTGAAATGCAATCAATAACAGCATTACACATTCAGTTTACAATTTACAATTTAGGCATTTAGCAAACGCACTTAATCCAGAGTGATTTACAGTAAGCAAGGAAAACACAAGGTAATAGAAATATTACCTTGCATAGAAATAGTAATCTAGGATCATAGGTAAACCAATCAATAATCTGTACATTGAAACTATACCCACTATAGGATAACCTGACTCCGCCAGATGGGGGCGGTATTGACTTCACAATACAGCCTCCATCTGGATTCGCTCAGACAGTAGAGCTGCCCGCACCGCTGCGTCTTCGAAACAATCTGCGGCTGCTAGGGGCGGGATCATCCAATCACCTGCCAAGTAGCTTTAAAAAAAAAAGGGACCGCCCCTTCATCGATTGTGCTACCGAGGTCCCAGATGTAAGTAGCCTGTGAAATAAATGTGACGCAAGCTTCTTCCATCTGGCAGAGTCAGGTTAACTATAGGATGCCAGGTCTATAAATGACCTGGCATCTGTCTACACATAACATGCTATCTAAATGACATTTTAGCCATTGCATAAGCCTGCAAAGTCGTCAAAGCTAGGGCAAGTGCTACGGCAAGTACTACGAGCTAAGGTGGAGTCTGAAGAGGTGAGTCTTCAGATTACGGTGGCAGATTGGGAGTGAGTCTACAGTTCTAACTGTCTTTTAACTAACTGGCATTATAATGATAATATTATAATACACCTACCGTCTACCCTGACTCCTCTCATTTGTGTTCTATGCATCTTCTGGAGCAGGGAGAGGGAGTCAGCCACTAAAATCTTCTTACATCCTTCTCTCAGTAGAATCTTAAGACACAAGGAAACAAAACACAGTCCAAGTTGGTCGGAATAAACGTCTGCCATGGTCAGCAATTTAGGCCTATCCAGTGATCTAATTAGTCATAAGGTAATGCCATCCAAAAATTATTTATATTTTTGTTTGTTTGAAGTAAATAGTCATCACATGCAAAAATCTGGGGTTTTGTGATTGCATTTACATTAGACTTAATGGTCTGTAAAACAAGAAGTTCACTGTATTGTAGCAGCAAATGCTGTACTGGTTATACTACAACAATGATGTAATGTAATCCAATCAAAAATAACATATTATTTTGCATTACAGATTTGTCTTCTGACCTGTAGATTGTAGTCCTGAAGGATCTTGACAAGTGAGTCTCTGAGGTTTGGGATCTCCATGCCCTCCTTTATGCGATGGATGAGCAAGATGGGATCCACATGCGTCCCAATGTTGTTGAGGAGGCCGGTAATGAATGCTATAGACAGAGACAGAAAGAAATGGAACATGAATGTGTCTAATTATTGTTTAATGTTTATCGTGATAAAAAAAACACTTACAATAATCGCATCGCTGAGATTTTAAATGATCTTAGCGAGACATTTTTACTTTTGCTGAGCTCCATATCCGGTACCACTTAAACCCTCAATACTTAGTAAAACTGACCTGCAAAGAGTGTACTTGCTACGTTCTTTTCCACTATACACAAAATCTCTTCGCCAAAAATAGCCGATCTACAAGCTGACAACGTGTTGCAGCGCCACACGTTGTCAGCTTGTAGATCGACTATTGTTGCTGAATGTTCACCCCAGAATATGGATGCTGGGGTTCAAGTGGTTAATGAAAGTGTCATTTTAAGAGATTTAAGCATTGTGCTGATTATCGCGATAATATCGTTAATAATCTTGACATGAAATATCAATATCATATTGTCTCATCCCTAGAATGGAGTCGTCTGTCAATAGATGACTGTGACCTACGTGGTTTGTCAATAGAGTAGGATATTAGATCCTCCCAGAGCTCAGCGTCGTCCTGCTCCTTGGCGAACTCTATTGCTTTGTCCACATCCTCCAGCTCCTCCATGATCATCTGCAGAGCTCGTCTGCAGTTCCCCATCCTGCCTGGGAGCGGCAAGTTAAAATAAAAATAAAAATGTTCTCGTCACTCTCAAAGCAGTTGTAGAAATGAAACATATTAAGTCAATAAGCTCACTTAGTGCAAGGGTTCCCAAACTTTTCAGGCTGTGACCCCCAAAATAATCATATTTGAATTGGGGGGACCCCACCCTGACAAGCACATGGAATTGTAGGCATTACATTTAGTTTGACACGGTTCCACAGAGAAATATTGTGAAAATAGCCAAACTAAAAGCTTGCTTATAGATCGTCTAATTTCAAAATGTTTGCCTCTTTCTTCTGAATATTTGTAAATTTGGCCAATTTGGTATTAAAAAGGTCTTAAAAGTCCTTAAGTTGTCACTTTAGAAATGTGCAAATACCCTGTATGCACTTATACAGATTAGCTTAATGTTGCACATTAAGCTAATCATCTGGGGACCCCCAAAAATAATTTGGGGTCCAGTTTGGGAACCACTGACTTACTGAGCAGGAAGACGGTCTCCTCCACAAAGTTCCTCTGCTGACAAATCTCAAGAGCCTGAGACAAAAAAAGACAAAGAAACCAGCAGAATGTTAGACCTACTGAATGCACGCCCCTTGTATAATCTTAGCATGTGGTTAAAAAGCTTATATGGTGGGATATATGACTGTTAGCATTCAGATGCTATGTTTGTTTTACCTTCTCCAGTGGGCAGTGGGTACTATCTCTCAGGAATGGTAGAAGGTTAGGTCGATCATACTCGGCGTACAGGCCAATCTGCCTCTCATGGTACTTCTGACCTTTGTGATGGTCCCGCTTGAAGAGTTTATGGAGGTACTGTAGAGGAGTATAATCGGTTCAATTCAATTCAAACTTTATTCCAGACACTCAGGGGGTCCATAGAGTACATACAAGTATTACACACATAAAATAAATTAAACAGGTAAAAAATCAAAATCAAAATCCTAAATAGAGGTGGACTCTCCAGTGTTTCTGCAGCCTCGACGAGTACCGGAGATAGCTCTTCCCAGGATTGACTATATCCTCAATAATACTGTTCTGGGACTCATCCAGGCGAGACATGAATACATATATCGAGTGCCTTAAGAGGGCCTCACATGTATGGATTCCACACGTTACAAACAGGTGACTGGCACAGTGGCACTATGCCATCTATCTATCTAGGGACCTTAAGTAGAATCCTCAGGGCATCATTGTAGGCCACCATATAGCAAGACGACTAAGTAGTGAAATAGCTATTCATAAGTGAATAGCTGGGAAGACCAATTTCTTGTCCTCATGACTTCTCACTATCTATCACTATCATCGCACTACTCTTTTTTGCATTGTATATGTCATGATCGTTGCCATAATTTGAGCACACTTTCTATAGCTGCTGTAACCTCCACTGTTGGATCACACAGGTGTTGACACCAGAAGTTGAGCTCTTTATGCATGAATATACATCAACTCACCACATGCAGAAGCTCAGGCCGGTCTGCCAATTCTTCCACCACTCGGTCCGTCTGCATCGCCATAACAGAAGAGAAATGGGATTAGTGGACCTTGAATTGCTATGGGATCGTTAGCTAGAGATCGAGTGTAATGCAGGGCACACGTACCGAGATTTTGTCTTCATTATCCAGGAGCATGTCAACAGCTTTCTGAAAACATAAAAGGAGAGACAAATATATTCTTCACACATGCTGTTAACATCAATCCTTGGACGTAATGTTTTATACATGTGTATTATATAAAACATGTATTTTTAATACTATCACATCACCAAAGAGTACAACACAAGCATTTTAATTCTCTCACTTTCAACATACAAAGCAACTAGGAAGCCTACGACGATAATGAAATAATGATCATAATGAACAACATTCAACATCATTATTCATTCTAATTTAATGTGATCATCACCTCCTTGTCAAAGTCCATGAGGAGCACAATCTTGTCCTCTATGGAAGAGAAGAGGTTGTGTTTGTGGATGAGCTGGTAGACGTCTTTATGCCTCAGTCTCAGGTAGATCTCTAAGGCTCTGTCGTAACGTTGGTCGTATGTGTACCTGCCAGTGATGGAAGAAAAACTCACATGTTTTACTTAAGTAAAAGTATCAATACCGCAATGTAGACATGCTCTGTTACAAGTAGAAAATATACTTATAAGTACCAAAAGTAAAAGTACTTGTATACAAAATATTTTTAAAATAGCCGATCTACAAGCTCGCAATGCGTCGCATTGTCGCATTCAGCAGAAGGCCTCAGGTCGGATTTGAAACCAGGCCAGCTGCTGCAAGGATTAGCCATATGAGCCTTGATATGGTACTCTCTACCAGGTGAGCTACCGCAGCGCTCCCGGTTTACTTGAGACTCTACACCTGTCGGATTCACTATTCACTTGATTCAGTTGTCAGCGGTGATAATGTTCATATAAAAATAAGTTTGCTCTACAGCAAGGGTTCCCAAACTTTTCAGTGACCCCCCAAAATAATCACATTTGAACTGAGGACCTCCCACCCTGACAAGCATTTGCAATTGTAGGAGTTGAGGCATTACATTTAGTTTGACCCTGTTCAACAGATAAATATTGTGAAAATAGCCGAACTACAAGCTCACAACGCCTCGCACTGCGAGGCAATGTGAGCTTGTAGATCCACTATTCTCACAATTTCTGCCTGGTTTGGTGTTTCTTAGGTAATATTTGACAATTTGGCCAATTACTGACAATTTTCTCAAGTAGTTTGTTGGTTACTTTTGACGTAGTAACCTTATTATTAGTTATTTCTTCTTATTTATTAAAAGTCCTTAAATTGTCACTTTAGAAATGTGCATATATCCTGTATCTTGGTTTGTTTACTGCTGAGTGAGAAAACGAATTTGCACATTAAGCTAATTATCTGGGGACCCTCCAAAAACATTTGGGGGACCCCCAGTTTGGGAACCATTTCTCTAAAGTACTCCAGCATCAACTCACAATTCTGCCAATGTGGTGAGCAACGTGCTGTTAGTGGGGTCTTTCTTGAGGTGGTCTGTGACAGACTGAACGATGGCCATGTTATTGTAGAGCTCTCCTGGCCATTCCCGGACCAACATGGCAAAACCCTTTTGTAGAGGAGCACGGAAAATGGAGCAGATTATTACTTCAGTTGACATTGATCAAACATTTATCAACCAACGTCTTCATTCTGAAGTAGCCATCTGTCAGGATCATCGGGGGCTGTGTATACCTCATAATCAGTCTTGAGAAATTCATGCAGGATCATCTCATAGATGGCAGGTCTGAGGCGCAGGTCTCCTCTGGGCAGGTACTGACTGATAGCCTAGATTTGGACAGAGAGGAAAAATGCACTGTTAACGTGAACAGAATCAGTATTAAAAGCATATCTTCGAAGGTAAAGCTAAAACAGCGGACACATTTGCATCACCATTTCGTAATCAGAATATGTAACAGTTCAATTGCCAAGCCTAATAAATGTAAAAGGAATGTGTTTGGTTAAAACTGTAAGTTGAACCAAAGCAGACCTGACCTACTGCACGTACCTTTAATTGACCGATGGTCTTGAACCTGTATACTTCATTCTCCCATAGTTCCATGTTTTTCCCTAGAACCTTCTGACACTTCCTGTATTGGAGACAAAATGTTTTGGGCAGTTTTCACACTGTGATAAAGTACCATAATCTGTATCGCCTTTACCATTGAATGTATACTAGCCTCAAGTGTTTACACTGCAAAGACAACGGTAGTTCAAAATTACTCATCAGAAGAAAATCGTAAATCATTCTTCCACTACCTTTCATCTCATCTTGACTCTACTTGACTGTATGGTCAGACTTCATAATGGTTTAAACTTAGCCCGTAGTACTTGCCATAGCACTTACCCTAGCCTAGCCCTGACGACCTTGCAGGCTTATGCAAAGGCTAAAATGTAATTTAAATAGCATGTTATGTAGACAGATGCCAGGATCATTTGTAGACCTGGCATCCCATAGTGTGTATAGTTTCAATGTACAGATAATAGATTTTTTGATATTATACTGTTTAGACTGATTATAGGTTCTTGGTTTTCCTATGATCCTAGATTACTATTTCTATGCATTTGATGTTGATGTTTAACTTGCTTACTGTAATACGCTCTGGATAAAGAGCGTCTGCTAAATGCCTAAATTGTAAATTGTAAACTGACTGGCTTAAACGTAAACCGTGTATTTATGTTTTTTATTATTATCAAAAAAATATTTACCTTGCAGCAGTGTCATAGTCTCCTTTCTCCACCAAGTGGTTAATGTAAGCGATCCCAATCTTCTGAACTTCATGTCGTTTAATGTTTTTAAAGCTGATCTCTGCAGCCATCAGTGCCTCCTGTCAAAAGGCCAAGCAAGTCAGACAAAATGAAAGAATTAAAACACACCCAAATCTTGCGCACACACAACCACACACAACCACACACACACACACACACACACACACACACACAGAGTACCAACCATGCCATGCATTGCTGCAGGCAGGGTAAAAAACAATTCAATCCTTTATAACAAAATCATATGGCTACAAAACAGGCCACGGACTGAGTCATTCATACACCCCAACAAACACCATACAACAATACCAACCTCATATTTCTTCTTTTCGAGCAGCCAGTCAATGTGGTCATCTTGGTCTCGCTCCTTAGCCACTACAATGTCTTTGGGACTGATGATGTAGAAGAGGGACTCTCCCTCAGAATGCTCTGTTGATGAGAATGAATTGACTGGTTATTGGAAGGTGACAATTGCATTAGAGTTGTTTCCGATACCGATACCAGTATCGGAAAAGCTGCCGAAACTGCCTAAAATGCTTGTATCGGTATCAGCGAGTATGCCATGTCTATGCCAATCCGATACCACTTAATTTATCACATGATATTTCATTTACAGTAATATTTTGAATGCTTCATTTGATGTTGCACGACTGTTTTATACACTTACTGTAATATTTATTGCGATCAGGCGATTATGTAATAATTGGCACAGGCCTAGTCTCATTCTACTACTCTGCCAAGTTAACAAAATGTGGAATGTCCTGACACCATCCATTAAAAGATTTAAATCACTGGTTTCTTTCAAAACTGGCCTGAAAAAACATCTATCAGGAGACCACAAGGGGAGATCAATGCAAATTCCCATAGAAAGGAGGAGTCATTCACCGCCGCCGTTTTTCCTTTTCCTCCTTTGTACATAATACATATAGTGTTTTGTATTTGTTGACGACATGTATTATATTGTGTTATTTTCTATGCTATGTTGGTGAATTGAATACATAGGACCACAATGGAAACAAGTCCCCAGGACTTTTTTTCCTTTTAGCCTTCAAATGTCTTAACTGTACCACGTGCTGTTTACATTTCTGACTAATAAAGTATACAATCGATCAAACTCACCTAGTCGGTAGTCCCTGCACTCGTTGTCTTGGAAGTTGCGGACTGTCAGCGCGTCTGAGGAGATCTCCTCACAGCCCTCTGGCAGAGGCTGGATGATGTCCAGACGAGGCCGCGCTCGGAACTCTTCATCCTAGTCACATACACACAGATCTGTGTTACCGTTCGTTATTAACTCCCGTCATCTATTCTGATATCGTTGCTGTCAGACAGAAACCTCTTATCTCCATATTTTAACTTTTTGTGTTTTTTCTTAAATTAACGCCCTACTTGATCATACTACCGTGTCACACAAAAGCATCAAAAGTAGCAGATCTGCAAGCTCAAAACACAGCACTTTTTTCGGGCCGCGTTTCGAGCTTGTAGATCTGCTACTTTAGCTATTTTGGAATTTCCTGAAAAGGAACAGTTTTGGACATATGAGGTTTCCACTCCACAGAGACCAGGTTACACAAATTCTATTCCTAATCCCTGAGACTTGGGTCGTTCCTGAAACGGCACATTTCAGTCAGCAAAATATTCTCTACTTTGAAGGATTTTCCTAAACTTTCTATTCTCGTGAGGACATTTGGTTGGCCTAAATATGTAAAAACCACTCACACATATTACACAAACAGTAGGATTTAAAGCAACCGTTATTACCATGCTTTCAGAGTTCTCCTTCACAAAGTACAGGGTAACCAGCTGATCTGCCAAGGGCGCCAGGCCACTGATGAAGAACTCAGTCTCAAATGCAGACACTGTTTGAAAGAGAGGTGAGTCAGAACTACAACATGGATTAAAGCAAAACAAAATCGCACGACTGAAAAAAAAACGAATCACCCCCACACACACATACTGAACACACACACACACACACACACACACACACAGACACACACACACACACACACACACACACACACACACACACACACACACACACACACACACACACACACACACACACACACACACACACACACACACACACACACACACTTGCTCCCTAAACAATTAACACAACACAGTATGTAAAATTATGATGTTTTAGTAATATTGTTCCTGCTGTTCTACATACTGCCGACCAGGTGAAGAAATCACAGATTGAGGCTTTAACCTTTGCTCTTATAAGAAATATCCCAGACTGTTAAGATTTTATGGAAGATGGATTGAACATATTGCTAGTTTGACCACTTCAAATGCTCTAATCTTAAAACAATAACCGAAAATCTACGAGCTTGTTATTTTCGCGGCGCAACATGCTTCCATAGAAGTCATGCATGGCTGCTATGAAATCCAAATGACTGAAATCAGTCGTAGCGACTGAGAACTTTAATCCATGTACATCTCCACATCCTTTTACGCTATACTGGAAAACTGGTTTGGTAAGTTAAGTATAAACTTCTCATCGGAATGTACAGCATACTGTATGTATCGCCCTCCCTCCCGCGAACACGGGCCACTTGTGTTTGATTGGAGTGTCCGACCAAGTCGGAGGCACCGTGGAGGATTCAAACATTTGGGGAAGGAACTTTACCTAAAATGATTATTACATTTTTCTAAGTGTGTGAACAACAGGTGATCCACTGCACGCTCAGGTTTCTTGTTGTGGTGCGTGGTACTCGTAACACCAAAGAAAAAGCCTGTTTTAAAAAGGAAACTTAGACTTCATATACTGTACACTAAAAACATACAAAACATATACATCTTTCTTACATACCAGATTGATAGTGCTACTTTTTTAAATCTGTTGTATCCCTGTTGGTATCTCTTATACTTGACTTTAGTCAAATGTTTTTTTGTAGTAATCTTGTGTGATATACTGTGATTGTAATATTATACCTATTGTCATTATGTATATTAATGTCTTGGACATCAGGAAGACTAGCTGACGTTAAGGCATCAGCTAATGGGGATCCCTATAAATAAACAAATAGTCTGAAAGTAACCTCATTTGTAACTCTCATCACTAATGCCACATGGAATTTGTCACTGAGAAAAGTTGCATGTGACAAATGAAGTAATACTAATTTTGATTAGTGGCGTATTCAATACCCACCTATTTCCACATAGCGACTGGGTAGGTCTCGCATTTCAGTTGGATTCCGTTCTTTTACAGCA
Organism: Gymnoscopelus braueri; assembly: GCF_963280865.1. Taxonomy (NCBI): domain Eukaryota; kingdom Metazoa; phylum Chordata; class Actinopteri; order Myctophiformes; family Myctophidae; genus Gymnoscopelus; species Gymnoscopelus braueri. Next base: position 19,876,655 of record NC_137623.1, on the reverse strand, counting down.
CATATCTGAGGCAGGGAAGTGAAGAAAAAAATAAAAGAATATATCTACCATATCACAAATACTTACATTATTACCGGTTAAATATAATTAACTATCCAAGGCTAACCTTGATGGAAGTACCCCAGCCAACGATGAGCGTGGCGTTGTCTTTCCAACACAGGCTGCAGGGGTACATGTCAGGTCTCAGGGCAATGTTATCCCGCAACACATTGGTAATCCGCTGTTTGGTGCTGATGTCATAGATTTTAACCCCCTGGCAAAGTTCAGGAGAAACGCAACATGAACATGACATTATGATTCTGGGCATGTCGTGTGCAGACAGATTCATCTGTATGATATTCTTTCTCACTTAAACGGGGGGAAAAAAATATATTCTGTGAATTGGACGGAAATGACTTTGTTTTAAATGTGATGCTAGATATTTTATTATTATTTGAAGTTCAATGCTATCAGCCATGCCTTTGGAACAACCTATCACCTGAAAACATGATGTACATTTTTCGTACAAGCCCACTTGGGTTTCGTACCGCTCCTGCACGTCTCTTATATTTTTTGTAATTCCCTTTTTATCTGTATCATTATGTGTAAATAATAAACTAAAACTAAATTTACTTGGTTTAAAAACGTTGTACATCAGTTGCAACAAAGGCTGGTTTTTAGGCTTACAGTCTGTTAAAACTGTTTAGGACAGGGGTCTTCAACGTTTTTCAGGCATACTGTACGACCCCTTAGCTGAGAGACAGCCCCACTAAATAGTGTATAAAATTGTGTTGCAGATTAAACTTTTTCCTAGGTTTCATAGAAAGCTTCATAGACTTGTTTGACAGCACTGTCAAGCGTTGTGTTGGATTCATGTTAATTTTCAGACATTTAACCACTTTAACTGAAAATACTAAGTAAACTTGACCTTTCACTCTGTACTTGGTCTGTTCTTCTTTCCCTCTACACCAAACAAACCTCTTTGCCGAAAATAGCCGATCTACAAGCTCACAACGTGTCACAGCTGGAGGCGTTGCGAGCTTGTAGATCTGGTATTTTTGGCTGAAGTTCTCCTCAGAATAGGGATGCTAGGGTTCAAGTGGTTAATGCAAAAACACGATCCTATCACACAAAGATTTGGCAGCCCTCCTGTAGTAACTCTGAATATACACATGAATCCAATATGCAGTGGGGGTCCCTGCTTCATATCTCTCTCTCAGCTAAGGGGCCCTTGGCCTAAAAAACAACATTAAGGTAGTCTCACCACATTGTTGGCCCAGGCAATGAGGTTAGTTCTCCACTGGACGTTGGTGATGACACCCTCACCCTCATGCAGAACAGAGGTCTTCCAGCGATTCAACCAGTTCCTTTCATACAGAAGCAGCTTGAGGAGGGAATCAGGAGAATGTGTTTATTATTTTATATTATTCGTTTATAATTTATCTAATTTTAAAATGCCCTTATATCTCACAAAGGGGATTTTATACACTTATACACAACACACACAATGTTAACAGTTATCACTGTAGTGCCTTGCTTCATTTCCTAATAACACTGTAGGCAGCACAGTAGCTGCCTTTTCTAAATGTGTCTCAAATGATCAGCAAATAATGGGCCTTCTGGGTTGCAGCTGTGCAGTTTAACCTCTAGAGGGCAGTGGAAGGACAGCACATGAGTATCTACTGGATGTACTGACTGTATGTAGTGAATGGATGAATCTGAGTTTCTTATTCACTACACTATATCTCTAGATCTCATAGTACAAAGCTGGTTCCTTTGCCAATTATTTAGCCAAAAAGAAAGAAAAAAAGATAGATTGTCGTATATCTCAATAGTATATTTCACCTCACATCTCAATGAGAAAACATTAAGTTCATTCACAGTAATGAAAGAAGTAATGCTCCATTTTTATTTATTTTTCAAATAATCAACGATTATTATGGATTAACGGTATAATTAATCCAGTCCAAGTATGAAATTACTCAAAAAGCCATTAAGAGAGTTGGAAACATCATGTATTTGAATCAGTGCCCTATTAATTTCTTACATTATTCACATATAATAATGATCACAGCTTCTTTAAGCTGCAATGTATTTTATTGTACTAGTCAACACAGGTACTGCAAATATAAGGTATTTTTTTGCAAGCAACAGTGTTTAATAATGTACTTCCAGTTTAGAATCTTTACCCTTAATCAGTGATGTAAAGTAACAAAGTACATGTACTCAAGTACTGTACTTAAAAATCTTAGGTATTTTTAACTCCAATTTTCAATACTTTTACTTCTACTCCAATAAATCTCAAAGGCAAATATTGAACTTTTACTACACTATAATTATTTGAAAACTTTGTAGATTTTGAATATTATTCCAAAACCACTTCAGACCTAAAGCGACACGTTGTGAGCTTGTAAATTTGCTATTTTCTAAGTTTTTTTATTAAGTCATTTTATCAAAAAAAAGAAATGGGAACTTCTGCATAATGAGTACTTTTACTTTTGGTACTTTAAGTACATTTTGATGCCAATACTTTTGTACTTTTACTCAAGTAAATGTTGAACACCGAACTTGCACTGACTATTTCTACAATAGGGTATTGATACTTTTACTTAAGTAAAAAAAATACTTCTTCCCATCACTACCCTTAATGCAATGCGGCAGGGTGTGACCACAGCGTTGTAACATCAACGTCAGTTCAGTCAGACCTTCAGCTCAGGCCGTTATCGTACATGTACAGCATAAAGCTATACCGACTCTGATTTATTTGATCTTAACGCGCAAGCACACATACACACACATAAGTACATAATAGTATGTGTAGTAACCTGCTATTACCAAAGTGGTGGAGGGAGGGCGTTGCGTTGTTAGCTTGAAAATCAGTTATTTTCAGCAAGCAAAAAAAACGCTGTGCGCCGAAGCATGAATTAGGCTTTGTGTGCTTAACATTTTTCTCCACATGGGACATGATATGACAATGGAACGGAGGAGACAGAATTCAATTGCCTTTGACAGGATGTGGCTCCTGTTGTGGCTTATTGATTTCCATCACAGCCGAGGCACCTTGTGGAGGCCTTCGCCGCTCCGAGAAGAGCAGAAATCAGTGCCAATTGAAAGAAAATGTTAAAGTAACGCTACTAACAGTGGGTGGTTTTCATCATAACTACAGTTTTCTTTTCCTCACCACTGTTTTACCGACACATCGATATACCCTTGTGCAGAATCAGCGTGTTTTTTTTCACGTTGATTCTGCGCACATTATATGTGTCGTTTTCTATAAATGTAGGCTACATTACACTTTTCAAAACAGAAAATATTGATCATAACCCATTAAAGCCGGGAAAGCATTCGTGTCATTTTAGAGTGTATACGTTGGCTATTCAAAAATAGCAGATATACAAGCTCACAGCGCGTCACTGAGAGCTTGTACATCTGCTATTTTTTTACATTTTCTGAAAAATCTTGAAAGTGTGAAAGTACCGATCTAGAATCGGCCTCAGGTCTTAATGGGTTAATGTGTTCAACACACAATGTATGTGTATACATACAGGTATGGCAGAAACGACCTTGAATAAAAGTCACTATATTATCTGGGCAGAATTTCAACAGACTATATAGACCAGGCTGATAATGACATCTATCTGCTGTGCTTGTGAAGCATTGCCTTTCAAACGCTGTTGAGCGAACAGCACTTTGTGAAAATGTGCTGGCTACTCTCCCCAGAGACATAGCACTCCAGAAAAAAACATACAGGAAAGTAAGAACCTTTCATATAAAAAGGCCCTACAGTACATGAACTGTGGTCAGCTGTGTTCCGTTTCACCCGGACATAATCATAGAGAAGCATTGTAATTGTGGCTCAAAGACTGTGGCTGAGCAATTGATATTATATCGATATCGTGATATGAGACTAGATATTGTCTGGGATTCTTTTGGATGTTGTAATATTGTGATATGGCATAGATCTAGTCTTTTCCTGGTTTTAATCACTTATACTGTACTTGAAGCTTTTGTAATTATTTTCCTAAATAGCGAAAATAGCCGATCTGCACGCTCACGTCTGTTTTCGCTGTTGTAAAATTTAATAAATTATCGTCACAATATAGATAGAGGTATTTGGTCAAAAACATTGTTATATTCAATTTTGTCCACCCAGCCCTAGCTTCAAAAAAGTGACGAATCTCATTCAAACGTACCTTGTTACCACCAGTGACAAACTGTTTGTTGTTTGATTTGCTGAACTGAGGATGTAATGACACCACCTGAAGAGAAAAGCATGGTGACCAGGGTTGGGAATGGTTACTTTTGAAATGTAACCACAGGAGTAGTTCACCCCCCCAAAAAATTATAATATAGTAATATCGATCACACACCCCATGACGCATTGAATTCATAGAGATTTTGTAGTTTTTGTAAGCCATTGTAAGCCAATAATTTGATGACTGGGCAGAGTCAATGGACTCTGTCTTTGAGTCTCCTACCGGGGACTCCGCCGGTCATCAAATTATTGGCTTAGGAATGCGACAAAAACGAAAAATCGCCATGAATTTAAGGCTCTCTGGGGTGTGTAATTAATAGAAAATAAGTAATTATTTGGGTGAACTACTCCTTTACAGGACAAGTCCAGACTAAAATAACTTATAGCCTTTTTTTCCTACTTATATTGATCCCAAATGACTGGCCATGGGGTCTCTTTGCAGAATTGCCCCTGTCGTCCAGTTTCCCCAGTAGCCCCCATAGCATAGAGCAGAGCCCATAAGCATATCGCTACTTATGCTATTTCTTACGGTCAAAAGCGTTTTTGAATCTGTTGTCAGTTGTCATTACACACGCATCCATGCCTTGGTTGTCCCACATGAGCCGCCGTAGTCTGCTAAACAGACCAACAGCGGTGTTTTGCCAAGTCCCGGAAAAGACGTGCTGTGATTGGCCAGTACAGTCACTTTGATTGGCAGTTGTGCCGAACGCTCACCCCAAAACATGATTTACGAGACTGTGGCGGCTCTTGTGGGACAATCAAGGCATGGATGCGTGTATAGTGACAACTAGTAACAAATAGCTAACTGTTGACTGTAACCGGACTTGTTCTTTAAGTGGTTAAGAAACAAACAGGAGAAAACCAAACTTACTTTGATGGGACAGTCAAAGTTCTCATGGAAACCTTCTCTTGTGTAAAGTCCAAACACTTGCACCTGGACAAAAAAGAAAAAAAAAGAAACAATGGCACAATGGCAAGGGCAAACGAATACTCAACATTTCTGCTTTAATTGCTGTGTCTGCAACTGTCTTGAGGTCAACAGGGGGAATTGCAGTCGGGAAAAGGCTTTGATTGGCTCCGTACTTCTCCACCAGGTCACCAATTAGTGGACAGGTTGATTCTTTAAACCCCCCAGGGCTTAGAAACAAGGGGTCCTAATCTTTGTTTTAACTGCTGCCTCAGTGGTCTACGGAAAACTCTAATGTTCCGACTAGTACTGTACGTAACTGCAACCTTTTCTTGTATGCGAGACCCCCCCCCCCCCACACACACACACACACACACACACACACACAAGCGCACACACAAACAGACACATAAGAGGGGGGAAAAAAAGTTTTTTTAAAGGATAAATAATATCATGCTCTGCTGCGATCTCCTTTTTGAACTGCATCAGTGATTAAGGATTATGTTAGATTTCATAGGATTAACAGCCAACTGAATTGGCTGAGGACAAACAATTGCTGTGGCATCGATTTTAATTGTCTGCTCCACTTTCTCTTGCGACAAGATCTTGTTTTTTGCCGCTAGAGTGCTGGAGAGAGGGAGGGGGTGATATCAGCAAGCATATCTTGACTGCAAAAATCCACGAAGGATGGTGGTAATGATGAGGAGAGACAAGATAACAGCAAGGTGGGAGAGCATTGGAGGGGGTATCCATAGACTGATGATGGCTGATGGCTGACTGACAGCTTAGTGGATGAGAGTGCAATCCTTTCCCCCTTCACTACAAATGGGCATAAGATTTTTTTATATAATAAATCTTGACATCATGAGGGGTGGGGTGGGGAAATGCGGATTTATGCGTAGCTTTGGAGAAGATAAAAGTTCAGGTTTATCTTCTGAGAGTAGGGTGTGTGCATTCATTGCAAAAAAATATATACTACAGAGGCACCAAAACCCCTAGCGTTTCGGATCATTAGCATAATCACCTGAATCCTCAAAGCTGATTAATACCGGAGTTCTAGAAGAGGGGGGCATTATAAAGCTGATTAATGATGGAGTTCTAGAAGAGGGGGGCATTATAAAGCTGATTAATGATGGAGTTCTAGAAGAGGGGGGCATTATAAATCTGATTAATGATGGAGTTCTAGAAGAGGGGGGCATTATAAAGCTGATTAATGATGGAGTTCTAGAAGAGGGGGGCATTATAAATCTGATTAATGATGGAGTTCTAGAAGAGGGGGGCATTATAAAGCTGATTAATGCTGGAGTTCTAGAAGAGGGGGCATTATAAAGCTGATTGATGCTGGAGTTCTAGAAGACGGGGCATTATATCGTCGATCTCGGGCAGAAACCTCCCATCTCCATATTTAAACTTTGTGTGTTTTTTTTGTAAATTAATGCCCTACTTGAACATACTACAGCGTCACACAAAATCATAAAAGTAGCAGATCCACAACGGCGCCGCGTTTCGAGCTTGTAGAACTTCCTGCCACTTTCGAACTTGAAAAGTAACAGTTTTGGACATACAGTATGTATGTCCAACATACATACTGTATGCATGACAATGTGGAAGATGGCAAACACTGATTGGCAGTACTTTATTACTGGTCCCCAGGATCAGCAAATACCAATGGCAGGGCTGTACTGTAACTATTGATTATTTTCTTAACAAAAAATAAAATCAAAATCATTCAAAGTTTTTATATCAATGATTCCATTAACCACTTATGTGTTATTATAATCTTCATCACACAAGTGTCGTGCAGAAATTGTGAACATAGCCGATCTACAAAAGAACACGCTGCGATGTGCTGTGAGCTTGTAGATCTGCTATTTTCACTTTTAGTTTGATTAACTGTTGCATCCCTCCTGAAGATCTCACCTTTCCATCCTCGGAGCAGATGCCCACATGCTCTCCACTCTCATCTAGGCTGATTTGGTTGATTTTCACTGAACTCTGCAGAGACAGAACAATGTTATGGCATCTTTCCCAGGCAGTAAGTTGGCCAGCAAAATTCTGGCTGACCTTTCACCTACCTCATAGGTGGTTCTCCTCAAACAGAGCTTCCGTTGCTCCAGACTGCATGACGGAAGCATTTGAAAATTGTGAGAGGCAACAGTCTGGCTGGCGAGACTACCCGAGTGTACAAAATGGAACCAAATTGCATTTTTCTTAATCGAATTGGAATACTTTATTAGTCAGAAATGTAAATAGCACGTGGTACAGTAAGACAGTAAGTCCTGGGGACTGGTTTCCATTGCGGTCCTATTCAAGGGTCCATTTGTACACTCTCAAAGTTACAGAGCTGTACGGGTCCAGTTGGGACCCCCTCAAGGAACCCTAAGGGTCCCTGGACCCCACTTTGAAAACTGAGCTACCTGAATTGAAAGGCAAAATTAGAGTTGTCTAATAGGCGTGTGCAATTCTAGAACTGAGTGGATAGGCTGAAACTACATTGTAGGCAATGCAAAGTGTCATAAGGCATGTGATTCATTTCTCCCTGCTCCAGATCCCAATACTCAAATGTCTGCCTACTCCTCCAGCCTCCATCCTCCAGCATGGCGGTGTTATGGTGAAATTGATGACCTGACAGAAATATGTGACCATCTAGTGGACTCCAACATAATGCACATTGAGGCCTTGCAATACGTGGCCTAAATACCACTAGGTTTAACTCTGTTAATAAACAAACAGCAGTGATTTTGCGTACTACAGATATTGACGTTATGTGAAGTCCACAAGGTTGGTCACATATTTCGTCAGGTCACCAATTTCACCGTAACACCGCTGGAGACTAGGAGGCAGTAGAGTATAGGGATTTGGCTACAGATTCCTTGGATCATGATGCAACTCTCCAAATATGCCAATCACATTTCTGCCAAAATAATTTAATTTCTTCCATTTTGCATTTTCTTCAAAACACAATTTTTGCTACAAGTCCTACAGTTTGTCAGAAATTCACAAAAATCACTACACAATATCTCTGAGTCATGTGATAAAGATGCATTATTCATATTTCTCATATTCCATTCCATTTGTGGGTGGACGGTGGGTCGTCACAAACATAACATGCCCATTAATGGAAACCACTCCAAACTTGATTTTCAGGCGTCCCTTTTCTACTTCCCCTTTGTTTCCCCCCCCCCTTTTTCTTCCCAATTTAGTCGTTATGCGAATTGATTCCTCCCCACACACATTTCTGTGTGTTGTCACTGCTGTTGTATCCTACTGACTCGCCTACCAGTGAGGAGCCCCGACCGGGAGGACGTAGGGCCATCGTCCTACTCCTCCCACCTAACACTCCCTGCTGACAGGTGCCGCCCCAGCCCGTAGGATTAAGTGCAGTGATATTATCACTCCCCGAAACGGCTTCCCTCCCCCGAACACGGGCCAATTGCATTCGTATAGACACTCGACAAAGCCGGATGCACCATGGTGAATTTGAACCCACAACCTCCACGGTGGTGGGCAGGCACTTTACCAAAAAATAAATCTGCATATATCATAAGCATAACGTCCAAATCAAACCAAAATTGGAATCGTATGTTGAGTACTTACAATTTCAAACTTCTGAGTTACGTTGCCTTGGATGTCCAGTAGGAAGACCTTTCCAAAATGAGTGCCCAGGGCCAGAAACTGGGGAAAAAAAGATAAGTATGATGAAAAAATAATGCTGGACACGCCAGGAAACAATTCAAGATTTAGGAGAAATCTTGGTGCTGAGGAAGGCTGTGGCAGGGGGATGAGATTTTTTTCTTTTTTTAAGTGCCTTGTAGCTGGTGGGAGGTGGAAAAGAGAGGGGATTCTGGGGGCTTGAAGGCAAAAACTGTGAAATTACAGGGAGTGGAAAAACCCTATTTATTAAAGCAGACAGTGTGAAATGGTATTTTCCTCAAATTAAAATGCTTAAACATAATAAATGCACTGTACATCTGGCTTGTTCGCATGCTAGCAGCAATCCAATGGCCTCCCCTGCCCGCGACATAAGGCCATTATTTCTACTGAGCAGCAACTGGTTTCCATGTTTTGTGCTTCAGTAGAGGCGTGTGTGTGTGTGTGTGTGTGTGTGTGTGTGTGTGTGTGTGTGTGTAAGGGGAGTCCACGGGGACAAAAAATTATAGAAACGGCAGAGCTTTTGGCATTAGATTAAGTGTGTGTTCTTCCACCCAGCCCCATACCCCCAGTCCTCCCACCAACCCTAATCCCCCTCCCTTCCAGGGCCAGCATGTGCATGTGCGGCGAGGCCAGCATGCTTCAGTGCAGTCTATAATGAAATGCTTATATTTACAGGCACAGCTGAGCATGTCAGACAGAGCCGCTGCAATCTCCCCCAAATAAAATAACCCTGAAAAAATAAATAAATAAAGGGGTCAACCTTGCGAGAAGGAGCGACTTTTAAAAGGGATTTATCAGAATGGAATTGTTCAAATGAAATTCCGATTCAGGCACTTAAAATATGAGGCAGCATAAGGCAATGTGGGGCTGGTGGTGTGGTGGTGGATTCAAGATTCATTCCAGGTGTTTGGGTTGGGTTGGATGGGGTTGGATGGGGTGGGCTGGGGGTGACCATCTAGGTTGCTGGCAGAAGGAACACACGCACAGACATTCAAGGGAGATAGACAGACAGTCAGATCAACTGCAGTATTTCAGTACACCGATGTCTCTTGGTTGTGCGGCACAGATGCCGTTTTATTTCAAAGGTAAAGAAATGGGAAGAAGAAATTCTCAAAAGTACAAACAAACAGACATAATGTACATAGATGCCGCATTGGCCACTTAATCATACATCTACTGTACATCTCTGCCATATTGGCAGGGACAACTTGCCATAACACTCCACAGCAAGAAATATGCCGGAGTCATAAAAGAACCTGAGGTTGAAAAAAAAAAAGTTTTATAATAACCATTACTATTACTATCTACATAAGATACAGTGTTTTGGTATGAAACCCCACAATTTAACCAAGTATCCTATATCATAACATGACTACATTTCAGAAATTTGTAACCAACCTTGAAAATCGGTAGAAATTTCAACAAGTTTTAATTATGGATAGACCTTCTGCTTCAATAGACATATACATGTATGTCTGCCAGTATGGCAACCCACAATGACGCTCCAATCAACAGCAGTGGCCAGTGCAATATCTAGGTGCATAGTGCATAGCATACACTATATCTATGCAAATAAATACATTAGAATTATTGATTGCTAATAAAACATCAGGTGAGGTGAACAGATGTAATGAGTTATGATGACTTGACTCGTGCTCTGCCCAGGAGGGAAAGTGTCTGCTATGCCCTAGAGTTGTTCCGATACCGATACCAGTATCGGAAAAGCTGCCAATACTGCCTAAAATGCTGGTATCGGCGAGTATATTTAAAAAACATGTAAATAAATAAAATGTTAAATTGCAGTGTAGTGTGTTTTTCTTTTTACAACTTTATTTAACTGTTTTTATGTTATAAACATGTACATAGGCTTAGCATACAAAAAGACCACATACAGTAAAACACAGATACAATCCCCGCCCCCCTCTCCCCTTAGGCTCCAAACAAGAAACAATACAACACCCCTTAGGCTCCAAACAAAAAACAAAACAAAGCAGCAGTGTAGTGTGTATGAGGCAGAATGAGCACTATGACCTTTACCTTGTCATGGACGGTCATGCAGCTGGCCGCATCCTTCTGAAGAATCTCTGTCACCCCATTGGACAGCCTCTCATATTTCAACTTTGGCTCCTCCTCGCTGTCCTCCTCCTCACAAAAGAAGAAACAATTCATTCAGCACCGAACTGTAGGTGGAGCAATGCCATGATCTTTCTGCAACTAATTAATGAATTAATTAATAGGGATGGGACGATAATCGTTATTAACGTTTATCGTGGTAAAAAAATAAACGCTTAAAATAATGGTAGGCTATCGCAGAGATTTTAATTCGTTATGAAATTGTACTCCGAGATACACTAGGATGAATTAGCTTTTGTTGAGCTGCAAATTCAGTAACAATTAAACCATCATTACTTGATAAAACGGACCTGTAATGAGTGCAGTTGAAGTGGCCTTAAATACTTGCTCTGAAAGCGTCAGCTTTTAAGCGGCGGCCAGCAACCGAAGGCCAGGCGACCAAAGGCGACAGGCGACTTTGTCAAAATCCGACTTAGTCAATTTACGGCCTTCCACATTGAGTGCTTCTTCTCTTCATAAGCAGCAACAGTGTTTAGTGATATATAGTAGTGTGATAGTAGTAGTACTTATAGTAGTGTGTATATGTTTAGTGATCTACGATGTGTTTTCTTCCTATTCCTGTCCTCTCCTCTTCCTGGTGGTCGCAAAAACACTGGGTTACACCCAGATGTCGCGATACAACTAATCTAATATATCCTACTCTTTCCACTCACGTCGAGCAAGTGGTAACGGGAGGGCTTTGGAATTGCCACTCGGCTGTGGTGGAAGGCAAATCTGCTTTCATCTCAGCCTACGCAGCCTTGCTCTCCCTTAACTTCCTTGCTCTGACTGAGACCTGGATCAGACCAGAAAACACTGCTACGCCCGCGGCTCTGTCAGATGTGTACTCTTTCTCTCACACTCCCAGAGCCGTGCGGACAGGTGGTGGGGCTGGTCTGCTAATTTCCAGAAAATGGAAATACTCTCCTGTTTCACTGTCACAATTCTCTCCTACCTCATTTGAATTTCATGTGGTCACTGTCTCTCATCCAGTCAAGCTCACCATTGCAGTTGTTTATCGCCCACCGGGCCCTGCTGGTGGCTTCCTGGAGGAGCTGGACAATCTAGTCTCCCACTTCCCTGTCGATGGCTCTGGATTCATCCTTCTGGGTGACTTCAACCTCCCGACTGAGAAGCAGCTAGACCCACTACTTTCGTTTCTCGCCGCCTTTGACCTAGTTATTTGCCCATCTCCTCCTACCCATGAGGCGGGCAACCAACTGGACCTGATTTTCACCAGAGGCTGCTCTATTGCTAACCTGTCTGTCACTCCTCTTTCCAGTGAAAAGGGTAAGAAACTCTCTGATCACTATTTCATGTCCTACTCTCTCTCTCTCTCCTCTCCCCCCTCACAGCCCCTCCCTACTCACATGATTTCCTCACGTCACAATCTTCGCTCACTTTCCTCCACTGATCTTTCCTCTTCTATTCTCTCTGCTCTCCCTGCCCCTGAATCCTTTGCTCTTCTATCCCCTGATACCGCCACAGATCTTCTTTTCTCTACTCTATCCTCTTCTCTCGACCATCTCTGTCCCCTCACCACCAGGCCTGCACGCCAAACTCCACCTGCCCCCTGGTTGTCAGACTCAGTGCGGACTGAGAGACGGAGCCTGAGAGCGGCTGAGCGCAAATGGAGAAATGGCAACCTCCTGGAGGACCTTCTCACCTTCCAATCTCTCATTTCTACTTTTTCCTCCTCTCTATCAGCTGCTAAAGCTGCTTTTTTCTGCACTAAAATTCAGGCTTCTGCTTCCAACCCTAAAAAACTCTTTGAAACTTTCTCCTCTCTCCTGCAACCACCACCCCCTCCTCCCTCCTCGTCCCTCCTCCCCGACGATTTCGCCAACTTCTTTGACAAGAAGGTGAACGATATCCGATCCTCCTTCCCTCCTCCCCCGGCTGGTGCCCTGCGCACTACCCACACCCGTCTGCCTGCCACCCCCCCCTCTCTACCCTCATCTACTCCTCTCCCCCCCCCCATCCCCTCTCTATCCCACTTCTCTCCCCTCTCCCCTAACGAGGTCCTTCTCCTTATTACCTCTAGTCGCCCCACCTCATGCTCTCTGGACCCGGTCCCATCCACTCTGTTGCAGTCTATTGCACCTGAACTTCTTCCCTTCTTAACCCACCTTATTAACACCTCTCTGACATCTGGCTACTTTCCCTCTACTTTCAAGACTGCCAGAGTCACCCCCCTCCTGAAGAAACCGACACTTGACCCCTCTGAGATCAAGAACTACAGACCGGTTTCCCTTCTATCCTTCCTATCTAAAACTCTCGAACGTGCTGTCTTTAAACAACTGTCCTTCTATCTCCACCAGAACGACCTCCTGGACTCCAACCAGTCTGGGTTCAAAGTGGGTCACTCGACAGAGACTGCCCTCCTGGCAGTGACGGAGTCGCTCCATGCCGCTAGAGCGAACTCTCTCTCCTCCGTTCTGATACTCCTGGACCTGTCTGCAGCGTTCGACACGGTGAACCATCAGATCCTCCTCTCCACCCTCGAGGGGATGGGTGTCTCAGGCTCTGCACTCTCCCTGTTTGCATCCTACCTGACGGGTCGCTCCTACCAGGTGATGCTGAGAGGGTCTGTGTCAGAACCACACAGGCTCACAACTGGGGTTCCCCAAGGCTCGGTTCTGGGTCCTCTTCTTTTCTCTCTCTACACTACATCTCTGGGTGCTGTCATCCACTCCCATGGCTTTTCCTACCACTGCTATGCCGATGACACCCAGCTAATCCTCTCATTCCCCCCCTCTGATACCCAGGTGGAGACACGCATTGCTGCTTGTCTGGCTGACATCTCGGAGTGGATGTCGACAAACCACCTGAAGCTCAACCTGGACAAGACCGAGCTGATGTTCCTCCCGGGGAAGGGCTGTCCGCACCGAGACATGGCCATCACCATTGATAATGCTGTGGTGACCTCAACTCGGACTGCAAAGAATCTGGGTGTGACCCTGGACGATCAACTGACGTTCTCGGCAAACATCGCATCAGTGACGAGGTCCTGCAGATTCCTGCTCTACAACATCAGGAGGATTCGCCCCTTCCTCACGGAGAAGGCAGCCCAGGTGCTCATCCAGGCTCTCGTCATCTCCCGCCTGGACTACTGCAACTCCCTCCTTGCTGGTGCTCCGGCATCTGCCATCAAACCCCTGGAGCTTGTTCAGAAAGCTGCGGCTCGTCTGGTGTTCAACCGCCCCAAGTTCTCCCACACAACCATCCTTCTCCGCTCTCTACACTGGCTCCCCGTAGCGGCTCGCATCCAGTTCAAAACCCTGGTGCTAGCCTATAGGGCAGTGAAAGGAACAGCTCCTTCCTACCTCCGGGCTATGGTCGATGCCTACACCCCTGCCCGACCACTTCGGTCTGCCACCTCGGGGCGACTGATTGCCTCGTCACTCAAGGGTCCTTCTGGCCGATCCACACGGTCACGACTCTTTTCTGTTCTGGCCCCACAGTGGTGGAATGAACTTCCCACTGATGTTAGGACAGCAGAGTCACTGCCCATATTTCGCCGCAGGCTGAAAACTCACCTCTTCAGGAAACACTACCCTTCCTCTCTGCCTGACCTACTTGTTGTTAACTAGTTGTACGAACGCTTGTTTTCTATTGCTGTATTGTTTATTGGATTATTGGATTGTTTATTGGATCTTGTTTAGTCGATTCACTTATTTGTTTTAGCTCATGCTCATTTGATTTAGCTATTTTGTCTCATCTGTTTAAGGAAATAGGTAGCTGATATATTGCACTTTTACCTTAGCGCTAGGTATACTCTTGGTTGCTTGTTTTTGCAGATAATGCACTAAAGACTTCTGGTGATTAGTAGTTTTCGTTCCCTACCTATGTTGAATACACTTATTGTAAGTCGCTTTGGATAAAAGCGTCTGCTAAATGACTGTAATGTAATGTAATGCATTTGGTACGCTCTTATTTAACTCTACACTAATCATCGATTAGCCAAAATAAATGTTTTAAGCATATTTTGAAACATCGTCAATCACAATTATTTTTGCCACAATAATCGTGACATGTAATTTTCATATCGTCCCATCCCTAGATTCCCTACTAATTAAATCAGTATTTTTTATTATTATTATTAAATCAGCATGCTGAGGAAGACTGATCCTGTGAGATACACTACATTGTAATCAACATCATGAATTAATTTTGTAAGATAGATAAAGTCTACTAATAGGCTAATTAGTTGATGTATGCCCAATGCAAGTGGACTGTTAAAAATAAATAAATATATAAATTAAATAAATAAAGAGTTATGGTCAGACTGCAAGATTATGGCATCTTAGTTATGGCTATAAAATAATTCTGAACATATTTTTATTCTAATCAAATGGGTTGAATTTTGTTCAAATCTTGAAAGTCCACATGCACTTTCTCATAGCACATCAATATTGAAAATGAAAGGGTGATATCTGTATCTGAAACTGAGCACAACAGAGTCAATAATAGGAGAATAACAACAGCTGGCAATGTGTGACAAATGCTTTAAGACGAACAGAACAATGTGCATAACAATCAATCCTTTGCCAGCTCAGCTGATATTACATCTACAGTTCCTGTTATGACTAGGGTTGGGAACTTTTAGTATTCCAAGGGTCCATTTGGTTCCATTTGTACACTCTCAGAGTTACGGGTGGTCCTTGAAATTAAAAACTGGTAGATTCGGTTCCTCAGATTCCTCCGGTTCCGGATCCCAACACTAGTCATGAATAGGGCTGTCAGAACGAATTTCACTATTCGAAAATAATTTGAATGTGAAAAAAAATTATAATATTCGAATGCTAAAATTGCCATTCGAATATAGAAAAATATATTTAATAAAAATAAAAAAAAATCATGTTTCTCCCTATAAACGTCACTTGTTTATAGTAACAGAGAAAGTTACGTTTTAAAAAGTTACGTTAAAAAAAAAAAAAAAAAAAAAGATTATTTATAAATTATATAACATATTCGAAAATATTCGAATATTAAAAATAATAAAGCATTGAAATTCGAATGGGATTAAAGAGGAGAACTGACAGCCCTAGTCATGACTAACGAAGTGCCCTTGAGCAAATCACTGAACCCTACACTGCTGTAGTGTGCAACTTTGTAGCGAAATGCACATATTTAGGGGTCTTTGCATGCACGACATGTCAGGAAACATATGCAGGAAGACATTTCACCTTGTGTAATATGGACAATAAAATGACATTAATCCTATAAGACTATCCATCCCCACAGTGAGAGAAACATCAATTTGGTCTTCTCATAAAACCAAACTCAGGGCATTCTACTATGCTGCAGCTGTATTGCAAGCTCACATTTGCGGCCGGTCACAGCCTGAATATTTCTCATAATTCAGTTTATAACCAATGCTGTACAGTCTGTGGCCGCCCAGAGGATGCATCAACTCAAAACATTGTCTGCCATTATGTGCTACTGGGTGGAAGGTGGGTGGGAGGGGGGGGGCAATAGCGTGAAGAAAATGTTATTTTCAAAAACAATCCTACCCCATTCAACAATGCCATATCTAGGCTATTTCCTGTGTATTCTGGTTGTGAGATTTCCGACGCGAGGACATTTGTCATGGCTTTCAAAGGTGTACCGAAACAATAAAAAGGCAAACTTTATCCCCGTTTCTCTACGGTACCCATTTCAAAACTTTTTGCTATTTTCTGCAAGTTTAACTTTGTTTTGTTTAGCAACAACTGAGTTGCCTTGTTGTGTCTGATTTTTTTTTCTGCAACAGCAGATATTTTGCCTATTGGTAGACGTAGGCTGCAGACTCACTGAGCAATTATTTCTGTACACAGGAAAAACGAAATAAATCTAAACCAAGATTCAATAACACAAAATAACATTTAATAAGACGCAAGATAAATTGTCTGTAAGGAAACTGTGTTTCATTTCAGAAACCAGGGAAGACAAGTTTATATCCAACATGTTCCTTCTTCTCTACACTATGTAGAAGGACATTCCGCAACATTGGCTTAGTAGCTTAGTGGGTAGAGGCCGAATGCTAATCAAAATGTCACCGGTTTGCTTCCCAGCCCTGGTCTATGTGTAGAAGTGTCCCTGAGCAAGACACTTAACCCCTAACTGCTGCTCCCCCTATTAAGCGTTCATCATAACCATCTGAGCAGCCATACGCTGAGTAAAGCTCAAACAGAATTTCCCCTGCAGAACTAATACGGTAATCAAATAAAAAAAACACACACACTGCCTTTATTCATTAGTCTAATAATGCCAACCTAGTGACAACAATCAGCAGGCAAGCTGCATTACAGCAGTCTAAGCAAGCAGTGCATAATCAACTGTTTACAGCCACTCAGAGGAGACATGCACTCCCTAACACCGTTGTTTTCAAACTGTGTGTGCCCTGTAGATTGGATATTTTCACAATTTTTTTAAATGTGTGAAAAAAGAAAAGTAATTAAAATATATATAACATTATTGCCTATAAAATGAATGCCAAAATAGGGACGCCAGGTTGAAAGTTGTTAAAATATAGTTTTTATGGTATAGAATTTGCCTCTGTATCGGGAAAAATATTTTTTTTTGTATAGTTATTGCAATGTATTGCAATATTATAATAATATGTTGTAACAACATCCCAAGGCACACCTGTACTCGTCTCAAAGCACACCACACCGTTTGGGAACCACTGATGTAACAACCCACAGTGTCTTGTTCCCCCGTGGGTATTTGGGGTGATAAAAGTAGGCTACTGAAGATTCTTTGCACTTACAAACACAAATGTAGAAGTAGTTCTTTCTATTCACTAGTCTGGGATTATCCCTCTACCTGTTTTTCTACCCCCTTCCTCACAACTGATTAGTTCTTCCTGACACGAGTACAACTGTCCATAGTGTCCAATACAGTCTTAACTCTGACATTCCATTCAACACATTGACTCATAAGGAGACAAGTCTCTGTTCCAACTACCAGCCGAACGTGCTATGCTATATTTTATTGAGCCTACAGGAGACTTCCAGAAGCACGGGAGGAGTACCGTAACACACACTAGAGCTCAATCATATAATACTTGATGGATCCGGAGAGCTATCTGTAATTCATGAGTGCCTGACAAACGCTCAACACCTGACGAAGAGATCCTTGTGGGATCAACCGTTGTCAATAGAGGTTGGCTATGTATTACAGCCCTTTTGAGTAAGCAAGATCTGCTCCAATTCAAAATCATCCATGCTTGACAACCCCGACACGGACAATATGTTGCTGTTGATGCATTTCGACATCACTATGCTGATGCAATTTCTTGGTACTTCTGGGGAATAACTTCATTATAACAAAAAAAAAAATGCTCTCTCCAATTTCTCAACTATAGCCTTTCAGCAACAGTAGAAAGAAATGTGCCCTACCCTGGATCGATTAAAGCCCATTAAGACCGGGAAAGCCTCTGTGTCTGTGTCATTTTAGATTTGAGCTATATACGTACAGTATATAGCAACAACATACGTTTTTCAGATAACTCTTAGGATTTAGAACAGTGGTTCTCAAAAATAGCAGATATACAAAGCTCACAACTTGTACATCTATTCTATTTTTGAGAAAGTGTTTGAAAAATTTGGGAAGATCTTGCATTTCTTTAAACACAATTCTTCTCTTCTGCGGGGGTCCCTGGCACAAAACATTTTCAGATGGGGGTCGGCGGTGAAAAACATATCATTTTGGGGGTCCTTGGCACAGAGTTTGAGAACTACTGATTGAGAAGGCATTTGTACTTGTAGAACCGGTCTCAGGTCTTAATGGGTTGAAAACAAGCCTATGATATACATAGGCCTATAGCACTGATGCTTTTATTACAGTTTCATATTTGGAAGTTCTTCTTCTCCAATATAAGCTCCCCCCCACCCCCCCCTCTTTCCTTTTCAAAGAGAAAACCAGAGGCGTTTCAATTCTTACCTCAGAATCGTCTGTGAATTCTTCACTCGATTTCCTGCTCTGTATGAAGAAGACATTTAATAGAGTTCACTGTTCATGAGTAAAAAATGTTTATTATAGTTTATATGTAGAAAATGTTTATATGTATATGTAGAAAAACAAACAAAAGTAGACTAGTGCTGTTGTGCTGTTTTAAACTAATAAACTTGGGACACTGGAAGGAATGATGCATGGAAAAATGAACAAAAATACACAGTCAAGTGAGGGGACATGTAAACATACACAAAACAATATCCGGAAATGTTAATAGTAATAATCAATGGTGGAAAGTAACCAAGTACACATACTCAAGTAATGTACTTAATTAAAATTTTGAGGCATTTTTACTTTACTTATTTTTTTACTTACTGGAGTATTTCCAATTTTCTTTTACTTCTACTCAACTACATCTCAGAGACAAACATTGTACTCCACTACAATTATTGGACAACTTTATTTACAAGTTACTTTCTAGATTTAAAATATTATTACAAAACATACATTAACCACTTCAGCCCAATAAAGACTTTGGCTGTTTGAAAATAGCCGATCTACCAGCTCACAGCTTGTAGATCTGCTATTTTCAAATTATGTTAAACATCTTGACTTGAAAAATGAAATGGAAGATTTCTACATAATGAGTACTTTTACTTTTGATACTTTAAGTACATTTTGATGCCAATACTTTTGTACTTTTACTCAAGTACATTTTGAATACCAGAGTTTTACTTCTTGTTTGATTGAATACTTTATTTAGAAGTTTGCAGAAAAAAGCACATGAACTAAATACGATTAAAGAAAACTTTTGTACTCAATTCATAGTGACATTAAATGACAGACAGATATACACTACTATGCAGAACATCAAATAAACAGTTTAGAAATGAAAAATAAGAAAAACAAAAAATATGTACAGTAAACAGTTCGAAGGGGAGGGGGGGGGGGGTTAGGTTATGACTTTTGCAGGAGCCAGTTTCGAATTGCAGGCACCTGAAGGTGCTCTTTTAGAGCAGTTTTGAAGGAATAGGGTTTTATACTCCTTCACTAGTTTTGGTAGGGCATTCCACATTTTGTTGCATAACAGGAGACCGAATTCAAACCCTTATTTATAAAGACTGACCCCGACGGGATTTGAACCCGCAACCTTCTGATCTGGAGTCAGACGCGCTACCGTTGCGCCACAGAGTCCTGTGGCACACCAATACTTTTACTAAAATAAGACATGCGAGTACTTTTTCCACCACTGATAATAATCAATATCTTAATTCCTTTTCGATGTACAAAGGAGCCCAATGGAAACAAGCCATAGTGCTTTCTTGGGTTTAACATCCGTATTGAACTGTACTTCCCTGTGCTTGTCTTTGCAAACTGTTAATAAAGTATTCAATCAATCAATCAATAGGAATGTTGTAACAGTGACAGTGAGGGGGTACTTCAACCAAATAGTGACACTGATCTAGAAGCTGTTATGAACTCAAACACATCATAATATTATTATTAATATTGACATTGCTATACTGTAGAGATACGCCCAGAGCTAACGTTAGCATCATAACATCATTTTAGCTTACCTGCAGATCTTCCACTTCCGCCATTATAAAGTATTGTTTATGTGTGTGTAAATGTTAATAAGCAGTAGGCATCATTTCCAGATGCGTCTATAATTACGCAGTTATATTATATCGATAGAACATGTCAGTAAAGTGCAGCATCACATTGTTGATGATAGATCCAGCTGAACACTGTCATGAGCAAAATCACATGACACGCAGTACCAAGCGCGGGGTGTTGTGGGTAATGGAGTTTTCTCCCACTGAAGCCTGATTTTCACTTCGTCGCACCCACGGCACGAGCTCACAGAGTTTAGGCGCACTATTACGACTAGCAACAATACGATGAAGACGAAGATGAATAAATGAGATATATTAGATTTAGAGGAGAAATAAACAGTTTATAAGCAAGCTAGACAGTTATTTTCTGATGTATGGAGAGAAACTGTGACATTTTCCTTGGACCATGCATGTGGGCAGTGGCCTTCACCACCGCCATGGCGACCAGGTGAGAAGTGTGTAGAACAGGGTGTATTATGGCGTTTTGTCGGTTCCAAATTCCAAACAAATCAACAAATGATGCACCTTGAGATTTAAGTTATATGCAGGTAAAAGAAAACAATATCTACAGCTAGTTTCATAAACTTGTTTGACAGCAGGCCAGCCTTTGTGTCAATTAATGTTTTGTTTAAAAGAAAATACACGTTAGGTTAGCTTCTCTATTAATTCATGCTAATGTGTATTTTCAGACATTTAACCACTTAAAGCCTCAATACTTAGTAAACTTTTTTTTTTTTACGTTTTGTTTATTATTATTATTATTTTTACATACTCACAGGTAATACAGTAATTACTGAAGCAAGTAAAAATACTTTGTCAATGGTCAAGTAAACTTGACCATTGGCTCTGCACTTGGTCTGCTCTTTTTTCCCCTCACCAAACCTCTTTGCCAAAAATAGCTGTTCTTGTGAGCTTGTATATCGGCTATTTTCAGCTTATGTTCCCCTCAGAATAGGGAAGTGGTTTCATGTAAAAATCCTATCACACAAAGATTTGGTGGCTCCCTGTTGAAGACCCCTGGTGTAGAATCATTATGTTTTGTACTGCTCGTCATGTCCACTGACTCATTTCTCCCTATGGCTATATTCCAGATGAATTCTAAAGGTTTGGTACTGTCTGGTAGGCCTCTTCTTTTGTTGATTGCATGTGTCACAGCGAGCCACATCCATCCACAGAAGAATTCCTAAATGCACAGACACCAACAGGGAATAACTTCTACCTACAATCTACTTAGCAATGATTTATCGATCGTGGCTTTCCACCCTCATAGAGAATTACTGATCCTTTTTGGGAAATCAGATTTTCACACCTTCCCTATGCACGTGTGTGTGTGTGTGTGTGTGTGTGTGTGTGTGTGTGTGTGTGTGTGTGTGTGTGTGTGTGTGTGTGTGTGTGTGTGCGCGCGCGCGTGCGCGCATGTGTGTGGTACTCTCAGGGGATTCTTTCTGAGGAGGAACTGACTTTGAGGAGAACCCCAGGGTGCTGTGTGAGGTCAGGTGAGTGTCTGTCACGTCCCTTTATCTACCTTTTAATGCCAGTGGTGGTAGAAGAAGGCTAGTAATGTAGAAATAATCTGTTTGTTACAAGTAAAACATAACAAATCCTGTATTATTATTATTTTTACTTGGGTAAAAGTATTGACATCAAAAACCATCAAAATACCAAAATGTGTTCCTCATAAACCCTTTTTTTTTTTAATAATACAAGATCTACAAGCTCAGATCTCTATGTCAGATGACATAGAGAATAAGGGGTTTTGTATTAATAATAAAAACTCAGCAAATTGTAGTGGAGTAAAAAGTACAATACCGGTATGTAGATATTGTTGATGTAGTGGAGTATAATCGAAAAATGGAAATAAAAAGTTGTACTCAAGTGCAGTACTTGAGTACATGTACTCTGTTCCCTTTCACCACTGCTTATTATCGTGGTGTAACTCTCTCTCTCTCTCTCTCTCTCTCTCTCTCTCTCTCTCTTCTCCCCTTTTCTCTTCCTGTCTCTCACTCTTTTCTCTCTCACACATTCTCTGCATTATTTATTCATATCTAAATAAAGTAGCAGTGCGTTTGTTGCAATCCCTTTCATATACCTGTACCTGTAGGAACAGATGATTAGCTCGGTCTTCTATGATCGGCTGCGTGTCTGACTCTGTTAAAGGTAAAAAGCTGCATTTCAGAGAAGAAGAAGAAAAAGAGGAAAAAATAATAAAAACAACCGTTGTTGCCCTCTTAGGAGGAGTCAGATTAGCACACTGCTGAAGGCTTTGATGCTTCAGAATGTCAGCCCTGTGAATCGATCTACGCACGCACGCACGCACGCACGCACGCACGCACGCACGCACGCACGCACGCACGCACGCACGCACGCACGCACGCACGCACGCACGCACGCACGCACGCACGCACGCACGCACGCACGCACGCACGCACGCACGCACGCACGCACGCACGCACGCACGCACGCACGCACGCACGCACGCACGCACGCACGCACGCACGCACGCACGCACACACACACACACACACACACACACACACACACACACACACACACACACACACACACACACACACACACACACACACACACACACACACACACACACACACACACACACACACACACAGTACACACCCCAGACCAATCAGAGGCTTCTATTTGCCGTGGACATGCTGGGCTCCGTGGTTTACAAGCTTCAAAGAGCTGCTTTTAATACACTGCTTTGATAGTCCTCAGCCTCCCCTGAACCACCAGACATCCACTGGGGAGTGTTTGGGGCTTTTGTGTCAGCGGAGAGTCATAACACTTGATCACGTTTTAAGCGGTACTATGTAACCATTTTTCTAATGAATAGAATGTAATTTTGTCCAATCTGTACGATAGGGTATGTTAATACAATATAACTTATACAATTGGGGTGGTTGTATTTTGTCTCCCTGATCTGTTATTGAGACATTTAGATCGTGTCAAAGGTCATGTCTCACCTAGACACAGGATCTGACACGAATTTCAAGATTCAATTTATCCCCTGAGCAAGCAGGCAGGCTCTATTAGCTCAATGGTAAATATTTCAGCACTTGCCCAAGAAACCGGGTTCAAATCCGGGGTAAGTTACATAGTGCTGCTTTAACAAGTCATATATAGGCTAAAAGAACAGCATAAAACATTACATTTTACTGTCTTGACCACGTTTTCGTTTCTGATGTCGCTGCTATACCAAGAAATTCTAATTTGTTTCAGAAACAAATTAACTCCAGTCTAAAGTTATATAAATAATGCAAGTCACCTGTACACCGTGAGCACACTTCAACTTCACTTTATTTGTCTCATCACAATTATACTATAAACTATTAAATCTTATTAAATTGTATTGTCCCGTTGTCCCAGCAACATTTCTCTGCTTGTACATGTATGAGGATGTGACAAATATTGATATACCCTTCTTTTATTCTTGATTGTTGAATCAGTGGATTGAATCAGGACTGGATGGTTGACATCCTTCTGTTGACACTAAATAGCTTGCCTGTTAGTCTGCCTGTTAGTCCTTCGTGCTCTCTGGGTCATTCCGTCCGATGACAAAATGGAACAGTGTGTTTCCTAACCCTAAGGGGGAGACAAATCATCATCTTCCATACCACATCAGAGTTGAGAGGTGTTGGAACATTAGGCCCATGGGCTAACACAGTAGGAAGGATGTTGAAGCTATTGACGCAGATAAATATATTTGTGCACCTCTAAGACATAAGATATATATGTATAAGATTATCCCTTTGGTTAAATTCAGGTGTCAGAGCAGCAGAAGCACCAGATACAGTAGTTAAAGGGTAAGACCACTTTAGTAGAGGTTTGGGTTGTGTAGTTACCTTGCCATGATGTAACTCCAAAGGTGGGCAAGAAATCGAAAATAATTGCTCCATTGATTAGAAATTGATAATTCAAAATATGCTCCTCATTGACTTACATTGTACGGTAAAACAGCTCTCAAAGTCAGTCTTTTAGCACTTAAATGAACCCAAACATAGCTGATTCAGACAATATAGAGCATCACCAAACCCAGTACTGTTTTTTTTTTAAATAAAAATGTCAACTTCCTGTTGATTTTACTATTTGAAGATCTCGATCCGGATCCGCCGATCCAGTCCGGGTTTTCTACTTATTAAAAATGGCAAAATCAACAGGAAGTTGACATTTTTATAATAAAAAAAAACAGTACTGGGTTTGGTGATGTTCTATATTGTCTGAATCAACTTTGTTTGCGTTCGTTTTTGTGCTAAAAGACTGACTTTGAGAGCAGTTTTACCGTACAATGTAAGTCAATGAGGAGCGTATTTTGAATTATCAATTTCTAATCAATGGAGCAATTATTTTTTATTTCTTGCCCACCTTTGGAGTTACATCATGGCAAGGTAACTACACAACCCAAACCTCTACCAAAGTGGTCTTGCCCTTTAAGAATAAAGTTCAAATAAAGTAGTTAGATTTAGATCCATACAGATTATTCACAGTTGCCACCGCCAATATTTAGGACATAAATTGAGATAGTGAAGGATAAGGATAAGGATAATTTCCTTTTAACAGGTCGTTCATGAAAGTCCTTGCGGTCTTGTTTCCAATGAGAACCTGTGAGCAATTGGGGTTAAGAGTCTTGCTCAGGGACAAATTTCATATCATCGGCACATATGCTGGGATAGCCTGGAATCGAACCTGGGGCAACCAGGGCCAGCTGGTTCCCTAGGCGGGCTCACTAACCACTCAGCTATGGCCGCCCACATGAAACAGTCATTTAATGAAGTCTAATTAATTTTCAAAGATGGTAAGATTTAACACTACATCCTTGACAAAAGAGGACAATTGTAAATGAAAACCCAGTATATACTGTACAGTATGTGTGTTATATAATTGCTTAGGTTTGCATTGAGTTATCTGACAACTAAGCAATAGTTTAATGTTCAGGAGAATAGAGAAACTCTGAATTATCAGCCTGACATAACTCATCATCCGGCTTTCTTTTGGATAGATTATGTTTCCCACATAATTTATTTTTCTTTACAGGATATCAGTCTTGTGGTGTCCCTGTGTGTATTTAATATAATTTTAATATCCTGCTGTCGGCACAATAAGTCCCCAGTGACTATGCTGCTAATCATTCTGAGTATGGTTAAGCAACATTATGAAAATGATTATAATTATTGATTTTTTCCCCACCCCCCTCGCCTCCACCCCACCCCATTGACCGGAGAAGCCTCGAGTGTCAAAATGGAGCATGTGGTCACAGTGATTGAAACTCCTTGCCTAGGGCACACTCCAG
Organism: Gymnoscopelus braueri; assembly: GCF_963280865.1. Taxonomy (NCBI): domain Eukaryota; kingdom Metazoa; phylum Chordata; class Actinopteri; order Myctophiformes; family Myctophidae; genus Gymnoscopelus; species Gymnoscopelus braueri. The sequence goes on along the minus strand of NC_137623.1, from coordinate 19,850,883 downwards.
GGATAGTGGTGGTAAGCACATTAGCTATTAGCATGGATATCTGATGAGCACTTTTGAGTCTCTGCTTACCACTTATGATTCTCTGGCCGGTGGGGGTGAGGTCGAGTGCAGTGACGGGACGGGACGGGACGGGACGGGACGGGGGGGGGGGGAATCAAGTGGCTGTCCCTGATCCTGCACTGTTTTTTTTGTCTTTTTTTATTGTGCTCTTTTTTCTCTAAGCACCTTAACGTCCATAAGTATATCATGCACAGTATAAGTATATCATGCACAGTATACATACATTGCTGCTATGCTCAGGCACCTTAGTTTTTTATTATCTCAGGTACAAAAACGAATTTCACCCACTTTTTTACCTTGTAAACCTGTGATGTGACAATAAACCTGATTCTGATTCTGATTCTGTAGCCAGGGTAAAGCCTGATTTATACTTAGTTGCGTGTAAATGATAGCAGATCTGCAAGCTCACAACGCGTCACATTCATACTGTAGCATATGCTATTTACAGCATGCAACACCAGTGTGCAACTAAGTACAAATCAGCCTTAAGGGAGCAAGGATGGAATGGTATATGGGCCCTAGAGACTCTTCCTCTTATTCATTACGTTTCTACCCAAAACACATTCTCTACCTCCTTCCGTCTTGCGTGCACTTTCACACTCACTCTCTCTCTCACACACACACACACACACACACACACACACACACACACACACACACACACACACACACACACACACACTCACACTCACACACACACACACACACACACACACACACACACACACACACACACACACACACACACACACTCAAAGGTTGAATCCGACCCGACCCCTCGGTCGGATTCAAATCCTGTCCGGCTGTGCAAGGACTGAGCCTTAATGGTATAACTGTATACCAGGTGAGCCCTCCCTGTGTGTGATTGACTTTTCTAAAGGTACACCTAATCTGTTACATGTCCCTTACTTAGCACTTAAAATACAATTAACAATGTATTCCTTTAGTGTAATCCAATTTAATAACATTATTGTTATTTGACAAAAAAAATAAGATAAAGTTAAAGAGACATTACATTACTAATCATAAACCATTATTGTTAAGTGGGTTAATCATGTTACACTGTAGTTCCATGCAATCATCAAATTAATTTAGCTCTTTAAATGAACCATGGCATGCTGACTGTTTTGTTATTTTTGTAGTAACATAAATACAGTTGTTCTTTATTACAATAACCAAACCACTGCGATCCCATTACATGTAACTACCTTCCTTCTCAAACGTGAAATCATTAACACTGAACACAGTTACTATAGCTGAACAACCAGCTCGTTGTTTTGAAATGAGGTAATTAACAGCGATAGAAGATGGAGAAAGATGTGTTAGGTTCCCATCCTCCTGCCTCTGAGGCCGGGGGAAGATTAGAGCTCTGATCTCATTCCCAGCACTTGTTTGGAGTCTGTCAGGAAGAGAAATGCCAGCATTAGAGCACTGCCGCCACACTCCTGATATGATGAAATAAGGAGAAAAGAGGAAAAGGAAAAAGATGGAAGGATGGACAGAAAAGACCCTGCCCCCCCCCCCCCCTCTAAAGTGTCAGTGGCTTCTTTATTCTATTTTTCATTGAAGCTGTTGGGGCAAATATTCCCATCTTTTCCTGTATTTTTTCCCCTCCCCACTCGCCACCATACAAAAGCCACCATTCTCATTTAGTTTTTTTCCACAGGTCTTGCAAACTCTCATGCCCCAGCGAAAATTACATTGTGAAACGGTAGAAAATTTCAGAGCTGCCCCTGCTCTTTCTCTCTGCTGTCCCTCTGAGCTTTCAAACAGCCAACAGACTGTGAAGAATAAATAATAAAAAACTATTGATTATTTTGATGACTGCAAGATTCAATTAGGTATTAATTTTGCCCTCCAGTGGACCTATCAAGCGGCTCAAAGGGAAGGAGGTAGTAGATGGGGAATGGGTTGGGGGGCAGTGGGGGGGGGGGTGAACCTAAATGCATGCAGAGTATGGCCCCGTCTCAGACAGAGGGGAAAATGTGTTTACCTCGCCGGGCAGAGGGGTGCATTGATGCGCAGTGTCCCATTTTTCTTTTAAGTGCTCCACAAATGAAGCCCTTGATGACTTGCAACATTGTTACCAGGCATGCGAGTGTTATTGACATGTCCGGGGTCGCGTTCTTATTTTTATTCCGATGACAGCTTAAACTATTCCTATTGATTAACATTTTCATAGATTATCATGTGTCATATCAAAGAGGCCCCGGGCTCCCCTGACGAGCGCATTAAAAAGGCCCCTCTGGGCAGCAACCCATCGACCACCCTGATAGAGGGGTGGAGATGGGGGGGGGGGGAGTGTTTGGAGGGAGGGGGGTTGCGGGGGGTTACCCCTCACGTTCCTTCCGTTGTCCTACATGCCGGGGTCACCTGTCCTCCACTCAGATGTTATTTAGGCTGAAACCAGGTTCATAAATAAGGAAGCATAAAAGAGAGTTTTTTTTTTCTTTCTTGCCCTCCTCCCGTACCGTCCTGCTGCTCTTTGTCTGTATATGCCTGAAAGCCTGGGGGAGGCTGAATACTGTCTGAGGAACTCTCCTCTCAGAAGACACAAGGGAGAGGAGACACACGAGAGCGAGAGAGAGAGGGAGAGGGAGAGGGAGGTAAAGAGAGAGGAGGTGACATATCCAGTGCTTGTCTTTGGAGGGGACTTTCTGGTTTGAATCTCCAGTAAGCAGTTCAGATACATGAAGGTCTAGGTGACTAGGTGACTATACTATGGTGGTGGGCATGCTTTAGCTGGTGACTGATTTCTGGACTTTCTGAAATTCCTCTTTTTTTTGGCTACCTGTTATTCTCTGGAGCTCTGTTTAGGTAAGGCTACTTACTCTCTTTCATGTGGAATTTGTCTTTCAACACATTATTGTTGCCTTTAACTTAAGGTTCATAAAAAAAAATCTATGTTTAGAATTTTCTCTATAATAATTGTGGGCTGGTGTTGAAGCTTCCTTCTTTTTGGTATGTTAAATTATGAGCTGTACAAATGCAAATTAGTCTGCACATTGTGTGACACATGGCATAATTCTATTTACCTAACTCAATACACTTCATTTTATTCTATTTGATCTTTTATTCGAAAGAGTGTCATTTAAAAGTTCTTATCTACTCCCGAACAGCATGTTTCCTAAAAGGTTTTCTGTCAAACTGTTTAAATTTCACTACACAATGTGTTATCTTCCTTCGCAAAGCCACAAACGATTAGTCAGAGTTTGATGTGTCATGAAGATTTTTCTCTTTGCATTGTCAATGTTGACTGAAATGGATTTCGTAGCTCAGCTATCGTGAACAAACCTGTAGCTTCAACTGTAAATAGAGGCCTTCAGCTCCTGTTGCCTCAATCTCCACTGCACGATGTTACATTTAGCAAAGACAATTAATGTCCCATTACTCAATATTTTTTTTTTATCCAATTAGCATGCATATTTTTAGTCTTCTGTCTACTTTTCTTACATTCCCTCATTGGGGTTGTAGCCTAGCCTGGTGTCCCGCCCCCCAGCCCATTATAGTGTCAGTGCACTGTTTACTGTGAAGATGTGGCACACGTGTCGCAATGAGCCCTTGGAGAGATATATGTACCTGTATCACCTTTAAGGCTGCGGGGGTATAATGGCAAAGCCATGCGATCTGTAACAGCTCTTCAGCAGGCAGGCAGCAGCTACAGTAGCAGCATCACCAGCCCCAGATAAAAAGAAAGAGCCGGCGAGGGAGGGAGGGAGAGAGGGAGAGAGAGAGAGAGAGAGAGAGGGGGGAGGCAGAGAGTGATGAGTGAGCGATAGAGGGGAGAGAAGAAGCTAGGGGTAGAGAGAGTGAGAGTGAGTGAAAAGGGCAGAGAGACAGAAGCAGCCAGTGAGAGTGATACGGTGAGGCGCGGCGTCTCTAACCAGGGTGTTTCTTTTTTTCTTCCCTTCCCTCCTTTTTTATACCCCCCCCCCCCCCTCTCGCACCACCAACCCACCAACCACCTGGGCTCTCCTCTCCCCTCCAGCAGCTCCCCTCCCCGGGATCCGATGATTACAGGGCAGCTGAGCAAGCCGCTGCTCTCCCTGCGCAGCGAGATGAGCGCGGCAGAACTCCGGGCGGACGACAAAGCGGCCACCCCAGACAGCGATCTCAACGATGAGCCCCTGCTCCTGTCCTCTGAGGCCACGGACAGAGAGGGCACTCCCAGCAAGCTGTACGGTAAGTGGGGAAAAAAAGACTCACACAAACCTCTGGCATATAAGCATCTCCAGTTCTTCTCTCTCTCTATCCCTGATTCTTTTGGCTGGGTGGTGCGCTTTTAGGGATGTTGAGGCAAGTTGCCTGTTGGGACAGGTGTCCGTGGCGTCAGAGCATCAACTAAGTTGAAGTGCAGTAGGCAAGAGTGTGTGTGTGTGTGTGTGTGTGTGTGTGTGTGTGTGTGTGTGTGTGTGTGTGTGTGTGTGTGTGTGTGTGTGTGTGTGTGTGTGTGTGTGTGTGTGTGTGTGTGGGGGGGGGGGGGTCGTTTCACATTGTCCTCGGGCGAGAATGTATTTTGTGCACTTGAGATGTGATGTTATCCTTGGAAAAGTAAATTACTTGCTTTTGTGTAGTAGTTATTTTTCTTTATTCTTTTTATGTGGTGTGTGTGGTGCCATGTTCATCTGGTGAAATATGCATGCTGTAATCTCAGTGAGCATTTTAAATTGTTAAGTTATTCAGGTAATTTACTCCAAATCTTGCGCGTGAACACATGTGAATATAAATCACATTTACTGCATATGAACAGAATATTCCACATTGATGTGTCAGATACGAGAGTAACTGTCACATTTATTATGCTATGTTTGTATTGCATAAACTTTGCTTGTAGTTGTGCACAAGACAATGTTTAACATTTTATAGAATGTTAAACATTACATTTAAATGCCCAAATTTTACCTACCCCACTTTAGTCCATTCTATTTAAGAGATGCTCTGCATTGGTGATATCTATTCACAATGCATTTTTATTCCTTGGAGATAGAATATTTATTTGTAATTTGTATTTTAATTTGTAACATTAAAAGGAATGACTTACCATTTCTGCAAATTATAGCGATATCTTAACTGTTTCTAATTGTGGAAAGAAATTCATTAAATTTAAATAATTAATCATATTTCACATAAAAAAATAATAACAGATGATCATTTAACTTCTGTATGTATTTGCTTGTGTTGCAGTCCGTAGAAGCAAATTGTTTAAAATGTGATAATTGTCCTCATTAATACTAGTGTAATATGAGCTTTGTTCGATCACATTGTAATTGAATCATAAACCTAGTAATTAATAGGGTAATGAGTTGGATCATCAAATCATCTTTTTTTTACGTCATCTAATTAAGCATTCATGTTATTTCTTTATTATTAAGGATGCCTTCACATTCTTCCTCTTATACCTTTATGAATTTACATCAGATCTATTCATTGAAATATGACTCAAGTTTTGTATTCACACTAGATCTTATTTAACAGGGTAGGATTATGAACGGATGATGAAGGATAATACTGAATCACTTGATGTGCATTCTTTCAAAGAACATACAGTGTTATTGCACACTTGTAGCTTTTCATTGTACGGGTGAAATCTATTATTCGACTATATCTGACATTTATACATGCATGTATAATTTTGCACGTTTGTGCATATTTGTAGAATGCTTGTTAGGAGAGCCTGTCATTTACATTGCGTGTGTTCTGTGAAACAAATGTATTAACGCTTAGGTTAAACTGCCATCCCTGGTATCAAAAATGTTCTATTTATTATTGTAACATTATAATGGTCATTCTATGCCTCTTTTGTGGTTGCATTTGGCCAGCAGTGTGACTTCTTGACAAGCGTATCATGGTAGCCTTTGATGCTGTGATGCATATGGAACTGCTGCCTGTTTGTGAACTTATTTTTTCTTTTGTGTGCGTGCGTGCGTGCGTGCATGCGCGCATGTGTGTATACCTGCCTGCGTGTGCACACGTGTGTGGTTAGGGGTAATCAAGCATGCATGTCAAAAACAGTGCTTGAATGCTCCGGTACTTTTCACATGTTTTGGTGCTTACAATCAATGTTGTGTTCATCATGAATTTATGCCACTACTCATTGATAGAAATGCTGCTATACATAAATTTTTTTCTACTGTAGATTCTGATTAAAATAGTACAAGTGTGTGCGTGCGTGCATGCGTGTGTGAATGGGACTGGGAAGTATGTTTAAGAGATCAACACCTACAGTATAGTCCTAATTTATGCTCCGTTGCACGGCGGTGTTACGCACCAAAAATAGCAGACCAACAAGCTCACAACATGTCGCATCCGTGTTAGGTCGGCTATTTTCCATGCGCGACACCGTGGTGCGACTAAGTACAAATCGGGTTTCTGCCTCCTATTTTTGGGGAACGACTGGCAAGCATTCGATACAACCTACTCAACAGCAGTCCAGCTGTTTGGATTGATACATCTGCAGAATCCTAAGGCTACGATCCAGAGTCTAAACAAGGACAGTGAAACATAACATTTCTCTCAAAACGCAAGGCAATTTTCTCTAATAATCCTCAAGTCTCGCTCACCTCTTCCCATCTATGTCCATCAATCTCTCTGTCCATCAATCCCTCACTAGTCCTTGCTCTCTAGTTACTTCTATCAAGTCAGTTTAGTTGTCTGACACTAAAGCTTTATTTTTGGAGGGAGAAAATATTCAATGAACCGATATTTCTCCTCCGTGGAAGAGCATTTTGAAACATCCGTATGCCGTTGTTTTGCTTCTTCATTTATCTTTCAAATTGGTGTCCGATGTGCACCAGCCAGAGGGAGGTATTTGGCAAAGATGTGCCCTCATGATGTGGATGGCTGGGAAATGCTCTTAAGTTTGTGTCTGGTGAAGCTGTGTGGATGGCATCACTCTGGCCGGTGGCCATGCCCCTGGGCAGTGCCCTCAGCAGACTCACCAGACTGCCAGGCCTTAACACAGCACAGACTGGCCTTGAAATCCACTGCTCACATGGCCTGTCTGCAGGAAAACACAGAGGCCAACGGGAGATTTGTCACAGTTCTGCCTTCAACTACACGGAGATAGGAATAGAGAGAGAGAGAGAGAGAGAGAGAGAGAGAGAGAGAGAGAGATACTCACCTCTCAACACATTTCCTCACACGGCACACGGATGAATTGAAGGGTTGAGATGATGTTACATGATATGGAATTTTAAAGATCCATTGTAGGATTGCCTGCTGTAGTGTAACAGCAGCACCTGTGCTGTTAAGAGCACCTTAGGTCTGCTTCGAAGATGTTAACGTTTGAAGGTTCTTAGCACTTTGGAACTGATGGATGATAGTAGACCGCCGCGTCTTTAATTGCATTTCTCCTCAAGATAATGTTTATAAGGCTTACAGCACTTTAAAACCCCTTACATGTTTAGACTCAGAGTTCAATTAACATGAACGGTTAGTGTGAGTGGAGGAGGTAGAGAGAATCGAAATAGGAGGTGGAGAGCAAGGACACGTGACGCAGTTCACGAGCCGGGTTTGAACCAATGAATTGCATTTAAGCCTGTGTCTGTGTGGTGCGCACACCGACTATTTCAACCACTAGGACTTCCCATATCCACTTATAAACCTTATACTTCATTGTACGTCAAATAGCAAAAATTGTCGCAACGAGTCGTGAGCTTGTAGATATGTTATTTTCTTTTCCTATTTTTGCCAAATGTTTGCCTATTACAGGGGTGTCCAAACTTTTGGACCATATTTGAAAATACACGTACCTTAAGGCTAACTGCATTTCCTATCATCCTGTACCTTTGGAAAAACAATAAAGTCTGTACACTGGATCATGCTTCAAAGTTTAAAACGTATTGGTTTCCATCAGTGTTGCCAGGTCTGCTTATTATAAGCGACTTGTGGGCTTGTTTTAGAAAGAAATAACAGATCTACAAGCTCACAATGCATAGTTGTGAGCTTGTAGATCGGCTAGATATAAGTACTCATGTTGCCTAGTTCTTTGGGCTTGTTTTCATAGACCTGGTTGCTTATTTCTCTCGCAAAATCTGACGACACTGGTTTCCACCATTTAGACGTGACGCTTCATCAGTCTGATGATCCAGTGTGCAGACTTTATTGTTTTTGGATTCTGACCTCTGCCTGGCGCCTTGTACTTTAGTGAGTGGATGTGCGTTCTTTTTTAGTTTGATCCTGTACCTTTGGACCATAACAAACTCACATACAAATGCAATACATTACAACAATTTTATTTAACTAGTTTTCACTAGTTCATTAAATAGTTCCACTATTGTTAGCATGTTAAACCCTCCCTTAGAGCTAAGCCTCTTCCCCTAGGAATTAGCAAAAAAAACATTTAACAATAAAATCACAACCATCAAAGCTGAAATATTGTTTTGTTATAACTCTGCTGGCAACCTTGTGAAAGGCAGGCAACAATAAGAAAATGCAATAGCATCTCAAACTCAGAACTTTGAAGGATTGTTGTATGTGAGAAAATCTTCCACTCACTGTCTTGACCCTGTTCTTTCTATAATCATAAGAGCTCTTAACAGCATCGTCAATGCCATTTCAAACTAAACACAGTCATACATATTATTGCAACATCCTTGAAATTGGAGTTTTTAAAGATGCCTTCAAAACTAAAGAAGCCGAATTTATATTGTGGAGTTCTATACGATTACACATAAACAATTACACCTCCCTTTGTAAACAACAATGTTTGTTATTGAACAGCTTTCTAAATGAGAACAATCTCCTACTCTAGAGACATTTCGGTCAGATTTCAGAGCTAATAATTGTACTGTAGCGCAGAAACTGCTCACACTAAGATAGTGATCCGAGACTTAGCACTGACGCTGTGAGGTATTTGCTCCAACTTTTCTTTATTTTTAGTGCAACATTCAATACAATTGACCATGAAATCCTCCTAAGTTGCATCGCGAGCTGGGTTGGCCTCTCAGAATGTGCTCTAACCTGGTTCTAAACATACATTACAGGAAGAATATTTGTAATTGGGCCTTTGCTGTTCTCACTATACCACTATACATATGTGGTGTCATGTTTGTATGATTTCATGTTAGCTTCCATAACTATGCGGATCATTCGCAATTGTACATATCCGTTGAGCCAAAAGATGAACTTGTCTTAAGCTCCGTGACTGTCTGCAATCAATACATGGATGAGTAATAACTTTTTTTTAAATGGCCCGACAAGGATGGCCCGGACTGCTGGCATAGCGGTCCGGGCTCCTAAGTAGACTGACAGCGCGTCGCGGGTTCGAGTCCCGATCCAGACGCCCTTTGCTGCATGTCACTCCCCATCTCTCTCCATTTCCTGTCAGCCTACTATCCTATCAATAAAGGCATGAAAAGCCCAAAAATAAATCCTACAAAATTAAACGAGGATAAGACAGAAATCGTATTAGTTGGCCCCAAAGACAAAAGGGGACAAACTCTTTCAAATACTTTGCAACCTGGCTCCCTTTATTAAACCAGAAGTTATTTTAAGTTTTAAGCCCCATAATCCCCATATAAACAAAGTGATCAAAACAGCATTCTTTCATCTCAGAAATATTGCTTAGAAGTTAATTGAGAGGGTACAGCTTATTCAGAACTCTGTTGCTAGATTGCTAACAAAAAGAGGGAACACATCACTCTGTACTAGCCTGACTACACTGTCTCCCTGTGTGTTCTAGAGTCCCTTTTAATCAAGTCATGTCTTCTACTTAAAGCTCTCAATGGGTCGGCCTTCGCAGACTCCCTGTTGTTCATTCACTAGCCCTTGGATCCTATATCAAAGGCTTGCTAGTTGCTAGATATGCATAACCCTACCCACGATAAAATCGGAGATGGAGCTTTCTTCCATCATGCTCCCAAATTATGGAACACCTTACATAAAGAGATTAGAGCAGTGGTTCTCAACCTGTGGGTCGGGATCCCCAGGGTGTCCCCAGATGACAGTGAAGTTACTATTTAAGACCTTTTTAATACCTAAAAAAAAAAAAGAGCATTACTGCATTAAAAGTAATCAACTAACTATACTATAAAAATGCTTTGCGAAGCAAATGCTTGTAGATCTGCTATTCTCACAACATTTATCTGTGGAGTCAAAAAAAATTGAATGCCTCAACTCCTACAATTTCACGTGCTTGTCAGGGTGGGGCGTCCCCTGTTCGAATATGATTATATTATTGCTATTGAAATCTTTAACTACACTTAAAGACATATTTTTACAGCATACAGTAGCTCTGCATGAGTCTAACCATCTATAAGTATAACTCTGTCTGTCTGTCTGTCTTTCTGGGGCTAATCTTGCACATGAGCCATGTCATTCCCATGTGGACCCTGAGATCCTCATGGTTTTAACCTAACCTTTTTATAGCACTCTTTCTCACCCTTTTAAGGCAGTTTATTTCATTTTGTCTTCAATTTAACTTTCTTATTGTTCGATTTGCCTACAGTTGGCCGGTTCGACCCTCGGCTTACCCAGACCACAGTATGTGCCGACGTGTCCCTTAGCATGACACTTAACGACTAACAACTGCCCCCTCTGTGAGCTCAACTGAGCCGTCTGAGCAGCCATCTGCTGGGTGAAGTGGTAAAAGCAATTGTCCCCAGTGGAGGGATAATACTCCCTACTCCCTTCTCAAGCCATCTTGTACAAAAACCTCATGCTCGCTTCGGTGAAGGGGTCACTTAAATGCTTGTCTGCGTAATGTGTATGTGTACAGGTTTCTTGTCCTCTCTTCTCAAGCAAAATCCCCCCGTTTCAGACATCAACAGACAAGATAATAAGATACTTGGAGCACAATTCTGTATTATATTCAGCAACTAAAGGCTCATCGCTTGTCAGTTTGCATTTACTCTCACAAAGATGTGATGCTTCTATCATCATGCTGTCAAAGAGAGCCAGGGCGGGAGCGATGGAGGTACTCATTTTGTACACTTACGGCCTGCATGAAATGGCCCGCATTTATACACGCTCTGCCAAAATTCTGAACCATTTTGCAAAAGGTCACCTGCAGAGCCCCCATCACCACAACCGCTACCACTAAAACGCCAAAAGAGAGAGAATTGGAGGTCATTCAGGACAAAGCATCTTCTGTACACAACAACATGGCTTTTTCATTTACTCTTTTCAATATATTATTGCAATACTTGCGGTAACATTGTACTGTATCCAGTCAGATTGTATTTCAAGACTGATCCAAAGTTGCTGTTAATATAAACTTCACTTTGCACGCACGCACGCACGCACGCACGCACGCACGCACGCACGCACGCACGCACGCACGCACGCACGCACGCACGCACGCACGCACGCACGCACGCACGCACGCACACACACACACACACCATGTTTGTGTGGTGGAGTAGTGACGTGAACTGCGAGATCTGTTGAGCTCCTATACATCTTAGGCAGTACCTTCCGCTTACTGCTATAGGTAGTAGGTGACTCCTCATCAAATCTTTCAAGCTTCAACTTTCTCTCTGGTCACGTATATATTCACGCAGACATGCACAGACACAGACGCACGCACACACACACACACACACACACACACACACACACACACACACACACACACACACACGCACACGCACACGCACACAGCCGGAGGCACGCAGCCTTATTATTTTTGTGTAATCAGCTTAGTGAGTGGGATGCATGGTGGGATAGACTGCTTGCTGATGCAAAGAGGCTGGTAATGTTGTGTGGTTGGGTTAAGTAATAAAGTGGCATAAACCCAGCGCTGAATGGGGCATCCTGAGTAAATAAGAGTGGATAAAGAAGGCATGGGGGGGTGGGGGGGGGGGTAGTATTTCCCCGGGAGGCGGATCTCATTATGGGGATTTCAGCTGTCTGTGTTGCAAATGTGAAAACAGGCTTAATGCATGCCTACAAGAACAGGTGTAACACATTCCCTAATGTCACCGTATATACTGTAGCACGCAGGGGGGATACAGCCAGGCAATCACCACAAAGAAGACATGGGAGCAGGAAGCGCTTGTCACGGAGGCAGCAAACCGCATCGCCCAGGTCATACATTTTCACACAACACCAGGTTATAATAATAATAGTACTACTAATAATAATGATAGTAATAATAATATAAAAACATTTAGAGATAGGACACTAGCCATCACAAAGTATCTAAGAACATGGCTTCAACTCCAACTGAACTTCAACTTCACTTTGTCATCACAAGTTTACAGACGTAAAAGTGTGGGTGAAACTCATTCTCTCCATTCTTCTGTATCATGGAAATAATTTCAGCATTATTTATATATTTTCTGTCGCTACAAAAAAAAGGTTTCGTACATGAACAGAGGTGTTCAAATATTCTTCACTATACAAATACTTAAGTTAGGATGGGGAAATAAATAAGTCCATATTGTATATGTGGTGCTCCATAGGCAATATCAATAAGCCTTTCATGTAGAACTAACAAAGAAGCGCACACATCTCCTGGCACGGACATGGCTCCGTGTTGTTGAGACAGTAATTGAAGCTGCAAAGGGTCACATTTTCAGAATGGAAATTACAATCTCGTCTTTGACTTGTGTGTGGCGTTGAACCAGAGATGTATCCACCGCAGCCCCCCTGTGTCCTTCACAAGCCTTTATTATTTATAACTCTCCGCTCTTTGAGCAATGACCAGTACTAATGCATAACCTTCTGTCCTTCTGGGCTGATTCACTTCCTTTGAAACCAAAGATTGAGGCAGGAGAAGTGGGTTGGAGGGGGGGGGGGGATGCGGTGTGGGGGGGGGGGGGGTGTAGTATAAGGGCAGTGGAGATCCAGGCTATCGAGAAGTTATTATGTTCCTTCCCCTTTATATCTGAGGAGGTTGGAATAACACGGCGGCGCTTCTTTTCGGCGGCGGGAATAGAGTTATGGGGCTTCAAAGCAATACTACATCCTGACGTCCCTCCTTCCTCTATATGTGACTACGCCGCGGAATTGTCTGTTTGAGTGTGTGTGTGTGTGCGTGTGCGTGTGTGTGTGTGTGTGGGGTGGTGGGCGGTTGGGTGTCTGTCTTCTAGTTTCATGATTATTTGCTTGTTTCCTGCTGTATACCCAGTACCCACGCCGTTGTGTAAATACCTTTAGCAAAGAAGGGGATTCGGTAACAAACTGATACCAGTAGATACTGTGTGTGTGTGTGTGTGTGTGTTTGTGTGTGTGTTACATAAACTCCCAATGTGTGGATGGATTCTTTGTTTGTCTTTGGCGCGGTGTTGGAGGTGAGAAGCGGTACCGGTACAAGCTGATGATGATGATGCCACGTCTCAGTGATAGATTCTGTATAGCGCGCGGGGCGGCGCTGCCAGCGACGTGATCCATTGTTATAATGCATCTAAGAAGACACGAGGCAAGGGTATAAGGGTACGGACGGACAGGGAGGGACGGGGGACATAACAGGGGGTGGAGGAGGAGGTTCTGAGGGGTAGCAAGGGGGTAGAAAGTGGGACATAGGCAACATTAGTGTTGGATTGCCTGGGGGTCACTGGCTGATGTGTCAGGCATGACATGTGAGTGTCTAGTTCCCCTCCCCTCCTTCCCACACCAGGGCCTCAACCCCGCCCTCACACCCCACTGGCTACCTCTCTCTCTAAATGTACACCACTTGCTCTCGCTTGGCTAGATGCGACACTAGGCTGACAGAGGGATACAAATCTGAGAGGAGAATTGTGTCGTTTTCAACACAATTGCTGGTATTGACCGTTTACGCCCTATTTACTTTGTTGTACGACAAATGGCAAAATTAGCCTATCCACTAGTTTTAAGCTTTAAGACCTGAGGCCGATTCTACAAATGCCTTCTAAATCAGTGGTTCTCAAACGTTTTCGTGCCAAAGACCCCCAAATTGATTGATGTAAGTGATGTGATTGTTGTATTTGGCAGTGGACCCCTATCTGAAAATGTTTTATGCCAGGAACGCCCCGAGAAGGGAAGATTTGTGTTAAAATATTCAACATTTTCAAGACACTTTCAAAACTTCAAAGATTTTTTTTTAAATATTAAAAAATTGCAGATGAAGTGACTCGCAGTAAACTTGTATATCTGCATTTTTTTTTACAACTACTGTTCTAAACTACTGTTTAAATTAAGAGTTTTCTGAAAAACTTGTGTTGCTATATATATAGCTAAAATCGAAAATTACACAGATGCTTTCCCGGTTTTAATGGCTTAAAAAGCAAAAAAAAATACGATTTCATGACCGAGTTAAAGGTACTGTAGGGTGATATTTTTTGGTTGAAATAAAACGTTTTCTTTTTTTCGTTAAAAAGGTTAAAGCGCTATATTCTGATTGTAATCATTGCTATAGAGTGTTTATTCAGTAGCAGAGGTCTCTGCTCCAGCTCTTTAATAAACAGAAAATACATTTACAGGTGGGTGGCCAATTTTCAGCCAATCAGGGAAAAGTACCCGTTTATCAACTTCAATTTTATAGTGTTCCAGTTCCAATTTTGTCTGCTCATTTCTTTGTGTTATCACTTCCAATTTTACTTGTTTACCCCTTTTCCTGTGTGAGTGCTCTCTCCTGATTGGATAAAATTGGTATCCCGACCTGCAAATGCATTTTTTGTTTAATCAAGAGCCGGAGAGGCAGGGAGACCCCTGTTACTGAACAAACACTCTATACCAATGAGTGATACCAGAATATAAAGCAATTCAACACTTATTTTAACAACAAATTTAAAATCACTTACCCTATAATGTGGGTAATGTCATACAACATGAACAGTTCAGTTGCCCAAATCATTCACCAAAATCAGATACTGTAAGTGTAAGATAATACTTTATTTGTTCAGAAGGAGATTTGTCTTAGACACTAAATAAATGCATTATCTCTTTGATTTTTATGACACGAGTCATGAGTGACTTATGTTTTAACATACGGTACTGACAACAAAACAAGGAAAATCAAAGGGTGATGGGAGAAAGGCCTCGATCGCTCAGGACAGGGACTTGGTGTGTGTGTGTGTGTGTGTGTGTGTGTGTGTGTGTGTGTGTGTGTGTGTGTGTGTGTGTGTGTGTGTGTGTGTGTGTGTGTGTGTGTGTGTGTGTGTGTGTGTGTGGATAGGGGGGGGAGTGGCACGCAACAGAATCCTATTTACCGCAAATATCCTTTAAGTAATTTAAAAGGAGGAGCAATGGTGAGGCAGGCATCCCATAAAAGGCTTAGAGCTCTCCGAGGCTATGCTTGATCTCTCTGTCCCGCCTTTCGCTCATGGCTGTAAAAGGATGAGGAATAATTTGGATTGTTATTTGGCCTCTTTCAACCCTGAGATAATCAGGTTGACATTGCTTTGGGAATGAGGAGAACACTCCACAACAGATGTGCTCATGTGCAAAGTGTTCCAATCCCCTGAGAGCAGCACAAAAGCCCCCCCCCCCACCCTCTCTCTCTCTCTCTTTCCTACACTTCTTTTCCTCCCTTGTACCTCTCCTCTTCTTTCTCCCTCTTCTCCCTTCCATCACCCCCTCTCCTTCTTGACCTTTGAAATGGGCATTGCCTCTTTCTCACCAATTTACCTCTTCTTGTGACTGTAATGGTCCCATCTCCACTCCAGTGTCAGGGGAGAGACAGGTAAGAGCAGTACCGGAGCACTTTTCTTCTACCTCATTTACTGTATACTTTGGCCAGAAAAGTGTTTTTTTGCGGCGTGTCGCTCGACAAAATATTTTCAATTGGAAAAAGGGGTTGGCGCATAAATCAGGCTTTAAAGAGAATGTTGGTGAAGACGTGTGGCCACGAGTTGGAGCACGCTGTTAGTATGGCGGGGAAAGGGCCCACACCGCCGTGAACATCATTTACGTTCAAGATTTTCTATAGTGCCATCTGTATTCATTAGAAAAAGACCAAGGGGTTCTTCATGTAAACTGAGGTGTATCGTTTCCTTCCGACACGGTTTTGTTATTGAAGCAAAACACCATCTCCTCTCTACGTCTCTTGTTCCTTTTTGGTGTTTCTCCCAGCTTTTGTTGCTAAAACTTTGTGGAATTACAGCCGTGGTTCTCAGATCTTTTGTGATGCGTGACCCACCAACGTACTTTTGACCTAGAAGGACCCACCAAATATGTTGTGCGATAAAAAAAAAAATACGTTGTCATTACAGTCACAAAAGTGAGTGAATGTATATTGTTCATCAATACAGTATTCCCCGGGCCTTTCCAGTCTTCAAACATACACTAACCACTTGAACCCTAGCATCCCATCCCTATTATGAAAAATGCAGGGCAAAGGTTTTTCCTTTTCCTCTATGGATTGCGCTTACAAAGTTTTACACAGATCGGTGCAGTTATAGGTAAAAAACACGAATCGGCCTGTTATAGCGCCACCATGACGCTGATTTGAAATAATTCAAGTGACATTTCTTTCTCGGCCTAGTGGGAATGTGCGTGCAAAATTTCACGGAAATCGCACTCTGTGTTCATGATTTGAGGCATTTTGTTCAAAACGGATCAATCCTGCAAACCTTGGAAGCCAATCTTCAAAATCTGAAAGACCTGTTTCATTTAATGACTGTAGAGATGCTGTGTAGCGATTTGCCGTGATGTTTGGACAAAATCTGTAGGATTTTATTCTTATTCATCTATTCATTTTTATGTAATATAATCCTGACCCGAGCGCCGATCATTGCGGCTGCAGAGTTTCTAATGATCTAATATAGACCAGCTTGTGCTTCACAAAAGCTGGTAAAAACTATATTGCAGAGCCAATCTAAAGTCTTTAGGGTGTTACCGGCTCTTCCCGCCGGTGTTCTATAGCAACTACCTTGCATTTAAGTCCCCAGACGTATCGGTGGGTGGAGATCGCCGATCGTTTGGCATAACTTATGTGATAAGTACCGTCACCTCAGAAATGGCCGTAGAATTTCAGAGGAGATCCTCAACTCCGTAGTTCCACCCATTGGCAGAATAATGAAAGAGCTGGATACTCTTCCCTGTAAGGTCTGTGCCCTCGTTCTGTGGGAAATCAGCCTTTAATGTTGAGGCCTAAGAGAAAGTAAGTGCTTTGGCCTCTTCCCCCTCATCGTGGCCCTGCGCTGGGCTCTTCATTAAGGAAATGACAGCTCTCATAGCTGTGGCACCAGCAGAGGCGGCCATAATGCAACTAATAGTATTACAGGCGGCCACTCCAAAGCCAGTCTCTGGTGGTTTCCTCCAAAACACTATTGACCTATCACCAGCAGCCTCTCCAAGCCCAGCCTATAAACAGAGTATTACTTCTCTGCAGGTCCAGAGGGAGCCGTCTTAACTAAGAGCACCTGGGGTTATTGGCAGCAGATTATGGCCTACTGTTATTGTTGAGCTTTAGAGGGAGTAATGAAATGCATAGCCAAATCGTCGGTGATTTGCGATCCTTTGCCAGTCGCTGCACCGTTAATGTTTAACAGTTGGAGCTGTACAATATCTCTGTCTGTTGGATTCAATAGAACAGGGGATCTTCAACGATTTTCAGGCCAAGGACCGCTTAGCTGAGAGAGAGATGAAGCAGGGACCCCCACTACACACTGTATTGTGTTGCAGAATAAACCTTTTTATAGATTTCATATATTTCTTTGACAGCACTATCATCAATGTTGTGTAAATGTATGTTTATTGTTTATTTTTGTACACATTAGCTTCTTCATTAATTCATGTTAATTTGTATTTTCAGGCATTATTTAACCACTTAAAGTCTCAATATGTAGTAAAGTTGACCGTTGGCTCTGTACTTTGCTCTTTTTTCCCTCTACCCCAAATGCCAAAAATAGCAGATCTACAGATCCAGCTTGTAGCTATTTTTGGCTAATGTTCCCCTCACTCCCCTCAGAATCCAATCACACAAAGATTTGGTGGCCCCTCTGTAGTAACTCTGAGGACCCCCTAGGGCAGGGGTGGGCAACTTTGTAGATGGTGAGGGCCACAAAAGTTCCTCAATCACTCTGGGGGGACGCATTGTTTATCGGCAGGGACCCCCCCCCCCCCGGGCACTCTCGCCAGTAGTACCCCATTACTCAAAAAGCCCATAATAGTCACAATGTGATAAATAAGCGATATTAACTATTATTATTTGTTAGAACTTTGTTTTTATTTAGCATTTAGTAATGCTTCTATCAACTTACTACAGCTGTACTGCTAAACAAAACTTCATATTCCTGAGTATGCCTTTCAGAGTATTGCTGTAACCTTGGCTTAAAAATATACAAAAATGAACACTAGAATTATAGTTAATACGGCTTCTATGAAAATAAACGAGAGCGCGCTCTACTGGTGGACTGTTGTAATTAAAATGGTTCATGGAAAGTTGCATGTTTGGAACAGTTGAAGGCAATAGTTCACCATTTCGGATGAGTTTAGATTACTTTGTTTTTCTTTGTGATTTAAAATCACGCCAGTTGCCCATCCCTGCCCTAGGGGGTCCCGGACCCCCTGTTGAAGACTCCTGCAGTAGAGCATTCTGTCATGCATTTATTTGATGCTACTTCTGTTATAGGAGAAGCAGATGAAAACGTGTCCCCCGCCCTCTCTGCAATTTGCAGGCTACAGGCCTATACCGCTAATCCCAATGGCAATAATGAAATCAATGGTTAAACAATCTGGGACAATCGGTTGTGTATTGATGGCATTAACGCTTGTGACTTGTCATTTCCATGGCCCATCCATCATCCCTTAACACCTCACAGATTCCTGTCTGGCAAAAGAACTCGGGAGTCAACAGCATTCACCTTCGATAATGAAAGTCACATAACTTCTGTAGGTGATGTTTTTGTGCATGCAATGCATTATGCCACTTAATTGTTTTCAGAATAAAATGGCTAATCTCTCAAAAGATACAATTCAATACATGTTCTGATCCTAGATAGCTTTTTCCTTTTTTTATATGTGTGGCATTTAAATGGAAAATATATTAGATATTTTGGGGGCATTTTTAGCCTTCATTGACAGTGGAGAGAAAGTAGGGGGATGACATCCAGCAAATGGTTCGTCCGGCTTAGGAGTAGAACCAAGGACTCGCTAATCACAGCATTGTGGCCATGTGGTATGTCCCCTAACCATTCAGCTATCAGGTCAGACACCAATGATTGAAATAGCAAAACAGATGCACTCAGTCAGGCATTTTCAAAAGGGCCATTATGAAAAAAGAGGTGTTAGCTTTTGATTCTGAAAAGCCTGAATCGTTACCAGGCCTCTCTTCCACACTCGACAACTTACATAATGCATTTCACTAAAAGTGTTAAAGCTTCTTTTATGGATGTAAATTGATTCACAAATGCACTGAGGCGAAAGCTAACAAAAAAAACCTTCAATAACAGCTATTTGTCAATGTATGAAGCCGCCGCATTAGAGAAGGTGGCATGCTGATCGCTTTATGAAATCCAGGCTAATTGTCTTGTGGTGTGTCCTTGGGGCAGCGTGCATTAAGACAGGCTGAATGATGTCAAATAAATACAGCTCTTTGCACCCCCCCCCCCCCACACACACACTACCTCATATAAAAGCCCTCTGCGTTGTATGACATTGAAAGTAGCTCTCCAGTGGCCACTTTGGTAATCAATGCAAGAGAATTCATGTAGTGGCTGGATATTGGCATTATTGCCACACTGTTACACCCATCAAATCACACATTGACTGGGCTCTGTAATAATAACAACAAAACTGTTTTATTGTTTTTGATGACACTTGAAAAAAGATGAGCATAACTGAAATAATTTTTGCAAGAGCGCCATATTGTCTGTACAAGCATGGAATCTGAATTACTTTAATCGAGACCTCAAATTAACTTGATCCAGTTTGTTCTATGGTTAGAAAACATTACATTTCAGTGTACCTTATCATGGGAAAGATGTGACACGTTCATTCAACCACATGAACCCTATAGTCACTATGCTGGGGCGACAAACTTTCTGCAAAAAATTGCAGATCTACAAGCTCACAACGTACCACAATGCAACACGTTGTGAGCTTGTAAATCGGCAAAGTTGGTGTAGAGGGAAAAAAGCAGGGCACCTAGTATAGACCCCTGGGTCTATACTAGGTAATATGGTTTAAGAGGTTGAAACAGAAAATGTAGAGAGAGTAGGGGGATGACATTCAGAAAATTGGTCTGCCCAGCCGAGAATCAAACAGGGGACTACAGTAGCTGATCAGATCATTGCGCCCATGTGGTATATGCGGCGTAACCATTCAACTATCGGCTTTTCCCTGGCAAGTGGAATTGTAAACGCAGTAGATACATGTAACAGAATGTTACACAGATAAATATGATGTTATGTTAAATGCCTCACCTGTTCATCAGTACACAGATAACAACACCCATCATGGATTAAAGCTAAATAACATCTCACAACTGAAAATGTTTGTATGACCAAGTCCTAATTTGTGATTTATGAAGCCCTCCACTCTAGCGCTGATTTTTCCTAAACAATTAAGAAAATATGTAACATTATTGTGTTTTAGTAATATTGTTCCTGCTCTTCTACATACTGCCAACCAGGTGAATAAATCACAGTAAAGTATGAAATATCCAAGACTATTAAGATTTTATGGGAAATGCTTCTGAACATAATTGCTTGTCTGACCACTACAAATGCTTAAAATAATACGCGAAAACAGCCTCCCGTATCTACAAGCTACGCATGTAGAGCTTGTAGATGTTTTCGCTGCTGGCTTCTATGGACATGCTGGCTTCTATGGAATCCAAATGACTGAAAGAAGTCGTGGCGACTGAGAACTTTAATCCATGCACCCATTCATTGTGTAAGCTGTGTATTATCATAGCAGAAAAGGATTTTCTATTTATTTTCTTTTTTTTTACTTAAGTTTTGATCAGCATATCTTTGTTTCATTTTTTCCCGCCTCTATATCCAGTGTTAATCTCCTGTCTGGAAATCCACTTAAGGAACATTCACATTGGATAAGCAGATTAGAAAAAAGGCACGAAGAATCGGGTAATAAAAAAGAATTGAAGATTGACTCCCAGGATATTCCTCCTGTCAGCTATTTAATTTAGTTAAAGAAATTACACAAATCCTAAGGGGAAAGATGTGCATGTGTATTTATTTATTATCGATCGGGTCCCTCAGCGATAAATGTGTTAACGTTACAGATATTTGCAAAGGGGATCAAGCTCTCTAAGTTATTGTGAGGTGATGCGATGAAAGGCGCACAGTGTAGTCGTTATTTAATAAGCTAGTCCTCGCGCTGTTTATCAAATGAAATACATTATTCACAGCCATCCCCATCTATTCATTTATGAGAACTATGATCATTACTTATTGATGGTATTATATGGCATTTTGTAATACTCTGACCCCCTTCATTAATAATGGGAGCATATTAATACAGCTAATTGACAGTCAGGCAATTGTTATTGTGGTTTTGATATTCACTAAACCATCTGCTGATATGAAAGCTTTAAATGCCTGTGCTGACATTGGCCAGCAGATTATTATTATTATCTGGTGTCAGTTGAATTTCCATGAAAGACATTGAGATGCCCAGGTTTTCTGGGACATTTTTTATTTCATCTTGTAAACAGGGCGTTTCAGGGACGAAGGGACAAGATTAATAAAGGTTAATTTGATACCATCTAAAGTGAGATTTGATGCCGTTGCTGTGTTAGAAATAATTATTCTATGCGTAATACTAACAAATGACCTGCAGTATAGAATAAATCTTATATTATGGCCTCATAAAATCAGCTTTCTAATGCAGTTTTTGTTTCTGATTGATTGATTGAATACTTTATTAGTCAGAAATGTAAACGGCACGTGGTACAGTAAGACATCAAAGCTAAAAGGATAACTCAGTCTTGGGGACTTTCCATTGTGGTCCTATGTATTCAATTCATCAACATAGCATACGAAATTAACACAATAATACATATCATCAACACATACAAACACAAAAGAGATGGGGAAATTACATTTACCTTCACGATAGATGTAATTTTTTTTCCAGGCCAATTTTGAAAGAAACCAGTCTTACACATCCTTTAATGGATGGTGTCATTTAAAATTAACCCTTTTAACTTAACCCATTAAAACCGGGAAAGCATGTGTGTCATTTTACATTTTTAACCACTAACCATTATTTTATACTTTGACTATTCAAAAATAGCAGATATACAAGCTCTTCATGCCGCGCTATGAGCTTGTAGATCTACTATTTTTGAAAAATCGTGAAGAGAAAATCTTTAACTCAAATCTTTGCTTCTGAGGTTCCCTGGAACAAAATATGTTTGAGATGGGGGTCCGCGGTCAAATACATATCCTATCATTTTGGGGGTCCTTGACATGAAAAGGTTTTGAGCACCACTGATATAGCAACATACTGTACGTTTTTTTTCAGAAAACTGTAGAATTGACCTCAGGTCTTTAAAGGGTTAAGTCACAGACACGGAACATTGTATATCTGTATGGCATTGTGTGGTGTCTGATATACAGTACAGTCAATCTTAGTGCACATTCAGACTGATCACTGTTCTCGGTACTGATGCCACTAGTACTGGGTGGGGTCGGTCACATGTGATCCATAATGGGTGAAATAATTGGTGAAAAGAGACCAGGCTGTCAAAACACCTACTGCTTGTAAGGTTGATAGGCCGGAGGACATGGACCTATATATCGGGATGCATGGGACAGCGAGTTGGGGGGGGGGGGGGGGTTGGAGGAACCAGCTACACAAAAAGCAGGCCTCCCCCCTTGGGCTTTCAAATCAACCATCAAATGCTCAAGGTTCATTTGGTAGGTCATGGCGTTCACCAATTACTTGGATTTTATGTAAGGACGATATGATTTTAGTTGGCGGATTGGTGTTTAAAACGTTGTGCAGAATATAAATACACTTTGACAGGCAATGAGATTTTTGGTGGCGAGATGATGATTCCGTGGGCATAGCCTTCGTAGGACTATAGAGTTGAACAAAAGCATTCATGAGGAAGGAAAAGGGTTTCTTGAAGTCTTTGTGTGAAGATGTTGAATCAAGGAAATGCATCTTTCTAGTGGAAAAAAAGTATTTACTTTTTATACTCATGGTCAACATTGTATTATTTCAGTTAGTGGTCTGGCCTTGAGTGTTCTCCTCTCCCACTTGGTTAGTCTGAATTTGTTTAGAAAATACACTTCAAATAACGGAGAGTTGTATGAGAGATACATTCATAACAGACATATTTGTGAGGCACATGGCAGGAATACATTCATTTCATTCTTTCTTTCTTTAAAGGCAGAGCAACAGAAAATGTCAAATGCTGGATATTCAAATAAACTATGATAACATTCTCATAAACAATAGTTATGTTTTATGAATGTTGGACCCCAACAATAATCATAATCCCAAGAGCTTGTTACTAAATAATAACTTCACTGGATCGATTGGAACACAGGTTCTTTTTTTCCATTTTCTGGATGAACACGATTTCAGCCCGGCAGCAACGATATGCTCGTGGCTGTCGGGCTCATCACTTTGACCTGTGGTTCGCAAAGTGGGGTCCGGGGACCCCCAGGGGGGTTCTAGGGGGTCCCCAGCTAAATTAGTTTATATAGCATCAAAATCATTTTAACCACTTTATCCATTTATACGTTGGTTATTCAAAAATAGCAGATCTACAAGCTCACAGCGCGACACTTTGTGCAACACTGCAAGCTTGTAGCCTACATCTGCTATTTTTTTATTTATTTTTACATATCGACCATGTTTAGAAATGTTTTAATAATTTAGTTGTTGTCTTTTGCATAAATCTTCTCTTCTGACGGTCCCTGGCACAACACATTTTCAGATGGGGGGGGGGGGGTGGTCCGCGGCCAAAAACATATCAATTTGGGGGTCCTTGACATGAAAAGGTTTGAGAACCAGTGACTTTGACAGAATACCATGCAGAGAGAGCCAGGTCACTGTTCCGTAATAACAGAGAGTTTTGCTAACATCTTCCTCTACCAGTACACCTACTCCAGAGAGTCCAGCTTCAACCCAACAACATGTCCTGTCTCTCCCTCACCAACTTGTTCTGCCAGCATATATAGTGTTCCATGGGGAACACAGTATAGCACAAAACAGGGCACTTTCAGTCTGCAACCCCCCAAAATAATCACATTTGAACTGGGGACCCCCCCACCCTGACAAGCACTTGGAACAAAGCACCCAATTATGATCGATAAGCTTAAAGCAATAGGTTTTGATGATACGTCGGTGAGCTGGATGAGATCCTACCCGGAAGGGAGGGAGCAAGTGGTGGAAGTAAACGGCACCCAGTCCCCTCCCCTCCCAGTGACTTGTGTTGTTCCGCAAGGAAGTATACTAGGACCTTTACTGTTCCTGATATATGTGAACGATATGTCTTCAGCTTGCGACTGCAAACTGTTCCTGTTCGCAGATGACTCGGCTCTGCTGGTCTCGGACAGGGACAGGCTGCAGGTTGAGAAAACTCTCAGCTCTGAACTCAACAAGATCTGTATCTGGCTCTCCGACAACAAACTATCATTACACCTGGGTAAAACTGAATCCATCCTCTTTGGGTCCAGTTCTAACCTTAGCAAGGCTGATTGTTTCACGATCAAAGTGGGTGATGATGTTATCACAAGAAAGGAGGAAATTACCTACCTGGGTTCCATCTTGGAGGCAAACCTCTCCGGTGACAAAATGGCCGAAAGAGTGATCAAAAAGGTCAACCAAAGAATACGCTTTTTGTATAGGATTGGCCGTCTAGTCAATAAAAATACTCTGAAGATTCTTGCAGGGGCCCTAATACAACGTTATTACGATTATGCATGCTCCTCATGGTATCACAACACCTCCAAGGCCTTAAAAACAAGGCTCCAAACATCCCAAAACAAACTAGTAAGGCTACTTCTTGGCCTCAATCACAAAACCCATCTAACCCCTGCTCATTTTGCTAGGATTGGATGGCTTAGGGTTGAGGACAAGAGTACAGCAACTTGCTATGGGCCTGGTCTTCAAGATACACCACAACATTGGGATCCCCCTGTATTTGTCAAAATACTTCCAAAACGTTAATGAAGTCCACGATCATAACACCAGAGGCAGCTCCACGAATCATGTTCAACCCAGATTTGGCTCAACAAAGGGAATGAACTCGTTCTCATGCTATTCATCAAAAATGTGGAATGCCCTACCAAAAGGAGTAAAGGAGTGTAAAACCCTACTCACTTTCAAAACTGCCCTAAAGATACACCTTCAGGAGGCTGCAATTCGAAAATGGCCCCTGTCTAAGTCTTAACCTCCCCCCCACCCCCCCTCCCCGTTTTTTTCTTCTCTTCATACCAGTAGCCTGTAAGCTGATTGTATGACGTTCTGTATAGTAGTGTGTATATCTGTCTGTCTCTTATGTCATCATGATTTGTGTGCATGGGGATCTCATCTTAAACAAGCTCAGTGCTTAATGAGTCTTCCAGTT